>NC_035107.1:189898049-190230549 GCF_002204515.2 Aedes aegypti | reverse complement strand
ATTTCGCTCCATCACAGAAGAAGTAATGCTTGCAGTCGTGTTCCTTATCATATTGGCAGGCCACTTCGTAGCTCACCATTTCGATATACCATGACCCCACAGTTATGGATCAAATAGTGTGGAGTCCAACCTATAAAATTCAATAAAACAATATGGAAAACGTAAAATGGTAATTTAAAAGCACGAATCGAATCGTTCCAAAATGGAAATTTGGTTACTAAACTATTTTGAGTATAATATTTACATAGGATTGCATAAAAATTAAAAATTATATCGGTTTCTGAAAACCATATTATGGATCAACGTTCGTATTATGGATCAAATTGTGACATATTACGGATCAGTGCGCAAAGCCAAGAGATTTTCAACTCAATGCATATGTATTGCATGTTTTGACGAAAGTTAACAATGCGTCATATATTACTGCAAAAAATAGCAGTGTTTGAGCTGGAAACAAGGTTAAAATGCCTTTTGTTTGTGATGCTGCATTGTAATAACTGAGACATGAACTATTTTCGCTCCACACCAAGTTTTTCACCCATTTTTGTCGGCTAAAAAATTAAATTTACAAACCTTGATGTTTTATTAGTTTAATCCTTAGTGCTTTTGTCTGAAAATGTCGAATCCAATGCTGAAATGGCAGAAATCTAGATTCTTTGAAAGTGATCCATAACCGTGGTAAACAATCATTTCCTGATCCATATTATGGATCACTAGTTAGAAGTGCTAATATTCGATGTTTAGAATCAACAATCGAGAAAAATGTTTTCCAAAGATGAATTTATACTCAATCGAAATGAATGAGTATGTTTTATGCAACAACATTTGAATGTTATCACCTGTGCACAGCTGTGGGAGCTTATGAATGCTGACGGCATTTCTTACAGAAAACGAACATATAATGATAGCTGTGTGGTACCAACTAAACATTTGTCAAATACACCGCTATTTAGCGGTTGAACGTTGTGCTTAACACTACAAATGGTAGAAGACAAATAGTATAACATGGGAAAAATATGTTTTACGTCAACTTTTATGTTTTGAGCAAGTTGTCCAATGTTGAACGCCAAAGTGATCCGTCACTGTGGGTGATCCGTAACTGTGTGGGCATGGTACACGCAACGATCGATGTTATGAAATTGAATGTGGTTGGCATCTGATAGTTTCAATTTTATTTCATCCATAATAAACTGATGCATTTTAGCAGTATCAGGTTTTGATGGCAGCACCCCAAAATCAACAACAACTGTGTTTTTCCGAACACCCATTTTCACAAGAAGCGATATTTAGAAGCGAGTAAAGAAGCGCGTCCGGAAGATAAGAGCACAAGCTGTCAACTGAGCTAAATGTACATGAGAAAAATCTACACGTCAAGGTCGTGTGTTTTACTTATAGATTTGCGCAATGAGGAAAACCACATGATTTGAGTGTGGTAGCCATATGGATTTCATCATTGATTTCACGGTATAATAACATGTGTATCAACATTAGGTTGTCATGTGAAACAAACATGAATTTCCAAATATTAAATCATGAAAACCAACTGATTTGCTGATTGAATTCGAAATGTAGTAGCTTTAGATAGTCATGTGTGATAGAACATAAATGTCAAGGGACTGAAAGAAGAAATTTGCTTAGCTTAGCTTAGCTTAGACTGACTACACATATCAATGGTTGCTATTCCGTGATTGACCGAAGTCAGTGAAAATGCACAAAGAATCAACTAGAAGTTCGGCTGGGATTGGCCATAATCTTCTTCAGTGTGCCGGCCACGTCCTTGCAGTCAGGTGGGATTGGGGGAAGGAATGTTAGTGTGTTACCTTTGCTATTTGGAGACCGTGTTTGCCTCTGCATCTCCACAAAGGTTACTGGGAGGGATGTTTGTTAATGGGGAGGATCGTTGGGTCACAGGATTCACTTTGATAAGCGATTTGTGAGATATAAACATGCTTATATGTCAATATAATATTTTCATTTAATATGAGCAATATCTATGTAGTGAAAATATATGCGACACTTGAGGTGACGAACCTTTCAAAGTATGTTGAATAAAGTGAACCTTTCGCAAGTCTACACTTGTAGTGTCGAACCATTCAATTTTTTTTTTAATTACAAAAATAAAAGTAAAAGGAAAAAGGAGTATTGAAAAAAAAAATTAGACATAAATAATTTATGAATCAGAGTTTATGTCGACACTCACAGTGACGAACCTTTCAAAGTTTGTTGAAAAATCATATTTACGTCTCACCGTTGTAACAATTAAGGGTGCAGTCATACATATTTTATATATTATAAATAGTAGCATGAAACGAGCTCACCAATTGATCCGTCATCCTTGGGCAACAACAATCCACTTACAGCTTCACTCGTTTGCTCAGCTATATAAAAGCAATCAGAGAAAATAGGCGCGCGACCCGAGAGGGAAAACAACTGATGCACTGCCCAGGAGCAAGCGTCAACGTCGAAAGATCAAAATGAACTAATCGAACGCGGCACTTTTTCACTTTTCTCGACCGACGAGCGACATGTTTGATCCTTCCCTTATCGACGGCCCCCGCAGGAGCAAGCGTCAAGGTCGAAAGATTAAACACAACTCTACCCAGCAAGACGCTCCAAAACAGGGGAAAAAAATCTCCGGCAACGAAAACACGCGCAAAACTGTCAGCAAAATCAATCGGACGACGCAAAACCGAAATGTCCTGCTTGGGCTTCACAAAGCACTCCATGGGACTGAAAGAAGAAATTTGGTAGAAAAACTTTTGCTCCCCAAAATATGGATCCGAGGCTCCTCTGCTTGTCGCAAGCTCTCTTGATTTTTTTTTTCAAACCCGTGAGCCAGCAACAAGCGGGGCGCCGCAAATCCATAATTTGGGAAGCCAGGGATAAGCATATTCCATTTTTTTCGAAACTGAAAGCCAGGAAAATCTGTTAGTGGAATCCGATTTTTCTACTAGGTATCAGGTATCAGAAGGCCGGCTCCAAAGGCACGTTCCCCACCAGTTGGGAGATTTGTGCCATCGCCATATGTGAGCCTATTTCATCATCTACCCGATGGGAGAGGAAAGGGAAGGGAAAGATGGGAGGAAATAGGAGTGGGGTCCCTTGAAGAGGGAAGATCGCATAAGCGAAATGAGAGCATGTAGCTCCATACCACAATGGGTTCGAACAGCGCCCTAAAAAGGGCACTGCAAAACGCATGAGCGTAAAGAGAGCCTATAGCTCATTACCACAGCGGGTTAAGAATAACAGGATGTCCTGAAGATTCAGGCTTCTGTATTCAGTTTCACTTAATAAGTGTTTACCAAGTAATTGGAATCGCATTTGCGCAAAAACTGGACAGTTACATATCAGGTGATACGAAGTTCCATAATCGGAGTCACAACTATCACACACAAATGAGTCAGCACGCTGAATATTTGCCATGTGATAGTTGAGTCGGCAGTGGCCTGTCAACGCTCTGACCAAGAGACTGCAATTCTGCTTTGACAGATTTGTTAAATACTTCGCCACCTTTGGAGATGGCTCAGTAATATACAATTTTGTTTGACGACACGACTCCAAACTATTCCAATATTGCTTGTGCTGAGTTGCCGCCCAAGAGTTTATCTGAAGCTTCACCCAGCACTTCGAAATTGGAATAGCCGGCTCAGGGCCAATGAAGTCATGCGATGCTCCATCGCGAGCTAGCTCATCAGCCAATTCATTTCCAGCGATGGAAGAATGGCCAGGTACCCATACAAGGTTTACAGAGTTGACTGAATTCAGTTCCTCAATTTGAGTTCGACATGCGATAACAAGCTTCGACCTTGAGTTGGCCGAAGCGAGAGCTTTTATAGCAGCCTGACTATCTGAACAGAAGTATATGACTTTACCCATTACGCGCTGTTGAAGTGCTGATTGCACTCCACACATAAGAGCAAATATTTCCGCCTGAAAAACGGTGCAGTTTCTCCCAAGTGAGTAAAACTGATTCAGCCTTAGCTCACGAGAATATACTCCTGCACCAGCTCTACCTTCAAGAAGGGAGCCATCAGTGTAACATACTATATTGTTTGATATACTTCTTTCCAAATAGCCAGACGTCCACTCTTCCCGTGAAGGGAATTGTGTGGTAAATGTCCTGTAAGGAAAGTGACAAGCAATTGTGAGATCACTTGGAGCAAGGACAATTTTGTCCCAATTCACCAAAAGTGGAAACAACGAAGTGTGTGTAGATCTACGATTCACTGGATTTTTCTCCAGTAGATCCAGTACCCATAAACGGTAAGAGCAAGAAAGTGCTTCTTGTTTAAGATATATGTGTAGTGGCGCAACGTCGAAAAGGGCCTCGAGCGCTGCCGTGGGAGTTGTAGAGAACGCACCAGACATCGCCATCAAGCACATCCTTTGGAGATGGCCCAATTTTGATTGGATTGTTCTCACTTCGCCCTTTTGCCACCACACAAGACATCCATATGCCAATATTGGTCGAACAACTGTTGTGTAAATCCATTTGATATATTTGGGTTTGAGGCCCCAAGTTTTACCAAAGGTTCGCCTGCATTGACCGAAGGCCATACAAGCTTTTTTGACTCTGAAATCAATGTGAGGTGTCCATGAAAGTTTGGAATCTAGAATGACTCCGACATACTTTACTTGATCAGTCACATTAATCTCAGTGCCAAAAAGACGTAAAGGTCGAATTCCATCGCGGTTTCGTCTTTCCGAAAAAAGAACAATAGATGTTTTATTCGGGTTAACCGAAAGGCCATATTGGCGACACCAACTCTCGACTACCTGAAGAGCACTTTGCATCAGGTCGAATAGGGTGCTTATGCACATACCAACTATCAGAGCTAGATAGTCGTCGGCAAATCCATAAGTTGGAAAACCGCAATTATTGAGTTGCCTCAATAGCGTATCTGCTACGAGATTCCACAAAAGTGGTGACAAGACTCCCCCTTGGGGGCATCCGCAAACACTCAATTTTCGAATCGCTGCTTGACGCAATGTCGAGAAGAGATGTCGGTTTTTGAGCATTTCATGAATCCAATTGGTAATCATTGTAGGTAGCCCATGGTTTCGTGCGGCTTCCAATATGGCATCGAAAGACACGTTATCAAAGGCACCCTCAATATCCAAGAAAACACCCAAGCACGATTGCTTCTGAGCGAATGCTTTCTCGATATCGTATACAACTTTGTGTAAAAGAGTCACAGTGGACTTTCCAGATTGGTAAGCATGTTGATTCACATGAAGAGGCATGTTTGCCAAATAAACATCACGGATGTGATGATCGATAATGCGTTCCAGACATTTCAGAAGAAAAGAGGTCAGACTGATTGGTCTAAAACTCTTCGCTTCCTCATACGACGCACGTCCTCCTTTTGGGATAAACTTTACAGTAATATCACGCCAGGATTTGGGAATGTACCCGGTAGCAAAACTGCTTACAAGTAGCTTTTTCAAAACATGTTTGATAGACTCAAATCCCTTTTGGAGCAGAACAGGATAAATCCCATCCGCTCCTGGAGATTTGAAAGGAGCAAAACTGTTAAGTGCCCATTGAATCGATTCAGTAGTTACGATACTGCGAGCCGAGGCCAGAGACTCGTAACTACATGAAAAGACATTTGGTTCATCCGTAGATGCTATGTCCACACATCCGGGGAAGTGTGTATTGAATAAACATTCTAAAACTTCTTCATCGGAAGAAGTAAAGTCACCATTAGGTAAGCGAATTTCGTTCACTTGGAAATCCTTAGATTTTGCAAGAATTTTGTTCAACCGACTGACTTCACTCAAACTGGAAACATTTGTACAAAGGTTTTTCCAGCCGGATCGTTCAGCAGAACGAAGAGCCTTCTTGTAAGCCTTGCGAGCTGACTTGAACGACTCTGATCCAGCTGAACGGCGTCTGTTCCAACTCCTTCTACATTGTTTCCTGAGTCTAGTCAGATCGGAATTCCACCATGGGGTCCCTCTTGTAGTCTTTACAGACCGCAGAGGACATGCTTCTTCAAAAGCTTCCATAATGTAGGATGTTGTAGTATCAACGGCATCATCCAGATCACTTGGATTTTCAATGGACGGAGAATATCCATGAAATTTGGTCGCAACCAATTCAATGTAGAGTTCCCAGTTTGTTGACCGGGGATTCCTAAAACGCAAAGTCTGCGCAGTTACATTTGAATGTTCAAAGAAGATGTAGCGATGATCAGATAATGATTCCTCATCGGATACATGCCAATTCGTCAACTCGTGACTGATTCTATTCGAGCAGAGCGTTATGTCTAACACTTCTTCTCTATTAGAAACCATGAAGGTTGGGCGATTGCCTATGTTAAGTAATCCAAGGTCTGTACTACTTAAGTATTCCATCAGACTGGAGCCTCTCAAATTGATATCTGAGCTGCCCCAGATGATGTGATGAGCATTGGCATCACTGCCCACAATCAGCGGAAGGCCTTTTGTTACGCAGTGTACGACAACTCGTTTGAAGTCATCCGTTGGGGATGGTTCATCATGTGGTAAATATACCGAACAATAGACGTATTTCCTGTTGAGGTCACCAACAGAAACATCGATTGTGACAGCACATACATCTCTGGTAGTTAACTCAGAAATGAGTGTAGCAACGATTGCTTTATTAACGAGCACGCATGCGCGGGGCATGGAGCGCGAGTTTGCCATTTCAAGCTTGCTAAAAGTAGCAAAAACTGGGTCCACAAGGTTACCTAGATAGAAGTTCCCTCTACGAAAGTAGGGTTCTTGAACTAGCGCCACTTGGGCTGCACCATTTTGCATGAGTCTGCAAAGATTGATCGTTGCTGTTCTTTTATGCTGAAGATTGATCTGAGCTAACCTAACCGTAGCCACTACCCAAACTAGGCAGGATTAAGCTTTTTGCAATCTCAGCACGAAAAAGACCAGCAACGAAAAAACCAGATCGGTATCTATTTAAAGTCGCCAAAGGCGAAAGAGCACAGAATACACTGTGTAAAACGCATAATGCGAATCCATATAGGTGATAATTTAAATTAAATGTCAACATATTCATAATCCCACCCTTATTAAGCCTCAAGATAGAGACTGAAGAAGGGCAGCCGATTATCTCGGAGAAACACAAGGTCACCTGCACCATTGCTCCGGGTAGCACAGGAAGGACTCAATACTGTGGAGGGCGCCCTGGTACCCCACAGGCTCCGTTTGCGGTTAGGTTTTATTTAGACCCCCCTAACCATTCATTCTTAGGCACGGTACGCATCACACCATAAATTAGGGGTCACCTGTGAGGTGGACTTTTACCACCGGAACAGGCAATCCGTAGTGTTAATTCTTAGCCAGTTGAAACAACCGCTACCGACACTACACGGCTATCTAGGCTGCTCGGGAAAAGGAGGTTAATATTGATGATTAACTCCTGACGTGCCCAAGCAGCCGTCAATCCGGAATCCGATTTTTCTACTAAACTATACATCATAATCAATGTTTTCTTATAGAAAGGTAGAATTCTCGTATATCGGTCAACTTCACTAATAAAAGAAAAATCGAATTCACAAATTTTCATCTAACACTTTCAGCTTCAAAATTTGCTTCTTCTCTTTGGAAGCATGATGATGACTGGTCGTTCGACACGAGGTCCAACCGCAATTCAGTTCACTATGCATCCCATGGGTTGATCACAAACAATTTAGAAGCTTTGAACATGGAAATCGATAGCATAGCTCATGGATTTCATCATAACAATCTCATTGTGCAAATCAATGAATCGACCAACTTGAACATGATGATTATGGCACAAGATAACCATAAGCAAAACACACTGAATCCGTGTTGGGGTGATGATCTATGCGTCCATAGGTTGACACATACGAATCTGAAGAGAAAGCTTCGGGAACTTATGTGGAAAAAATATGGAATCCCTGTTGTCGGTTGATGAATCAATCCATGAAGCAAAACACAGGAATTTAATGTGTAACACACACGAAGTTTGCAAGAAAATCATAGCAAATCGATATGGACGTTCATGAATCAATCCATAATTTTAAACACACAGATCGAGCGTGTGGATTTTTATCAGTGTAGTTAATCATTTGCTTTTTACATTGCTTCTATGTTTGCTATTCGCAAAAACGCCCTATGCGTAAAACTCATTATGTTAAACCATTTTGCTCGAGTGGAAACTTAGGTATACAGTTACTTCGGCAAAGTCGATCGTTATTTTAAGTTGAAAACAATTGCTGAAGATGTCAAATTAGCAAAGCCTACTATTTTTGAGAAACAAACAAAATTTTGATAAATTGTGCTAATGTAAATGTAATGTAAAATACATAAATTTCGTGTTTTTTTTTTTCAGTTTTAGTACCATTTACCGCCTAGGATTATGTCATTCATGGCCTAAGTTAATAAGAATTTGATGGTAAAAAGAAAAGTTATGTTTGGTTGCTACAAAAATAGCCCATAGGTAATATCCCTGTTATTTTTAATAAAACTGTTATATTTTGTTTTTTTTTTTACCTTCAAATTCTTACCAGTTCTGCCTTATGCCAATGAATGACATGACCATAGACGATAAATGGTATTTAAACTGAACTTATGTATATAACGTTCTTTAGCACAATTTATCAAAATTTTGTTAGTTTTTCAAAAATAGTGGGTTTTGGAAATTTGACATCTTCAGCAATTGTTTTCAGCTTAAAATAACGATCGACTTTGCCGAAGAAACTATATATCTAAGTTTCCACTCGACCGAAATGATTTGACATAATGAGTCTTGCGCTTAGGGCGTTTTTGCGAATAGCAAACATACAAGCAATGTAAAAAGCAAATGATTAAGTACATTTAGCTATAAGTAAACCGCAAGAATGTTCATGATTATGTTAAACTTTTGTTTTTACTGTCATGTCATGTAAAATAATTTTGACCTTTTTTTAGGCTTAGCATACTTTCAGATCGCATAGAACAAATATATTAAATATCATATCCTTGAAAAAATTAGACATGAATGTTCTGACCTTTTGTAAGTGGATGGCGATGAAAACACCTGCCCGAACTTGCCCGATCGCAAGAATGGCCTATACGCAACATTCCTGTTTTTTTGCTAATTTTACTAAAAAAAAATCAAACAAATTTTTAATTTTATCATCAAATTTTCACCAGACCTGCTTTATGTTAGTTATTTACACAGTCATAGGCGATATATGGTATTTTAATTGAAAAATACAAGCAAAACTCAAATATTTCGGTTTTAAGTACATATTTTTAAAATAGTGTCAATATTTCAAAAAATAGTAGGCGTTGCAATATAAATATATATATACAATATAAATAATATATATATATGCAATATAAAGCGACCATATATGTCCCGCGAAACGCGGGACACCCCGTCAGATCTTGTTCCCAATTAAATATTATTCGTATTTGATGTGTATTCTACACAGATTTTAGGTCTAAATCATGATCTAATTGCTCAGTTCAGTCAAACTGTTAGATTTGACGCAGTAATATCATGTTGAAAATTCCATTGTCCCGCGAAACGCGGGACGTCTGGTCACCTTATGCAAATATGACGTCTTCAGCAATTATTTTCAGCATAAAATAACGATCAACTTTGCCGAAGAAACCATAAAACTACCATTTGGCCGAAATGGCATTTGAATCATTTATGCGAATAACACTATAAAATATGACTTTATGTCAAAACATCGGCCTTATAAGCCATTTTACGAGACGTTTCGGAACAACTGATCGCCGAAACGGCGTCAATTGACAGGAGACCTGGGATTAAATCCAGCGTGATTTTTAACAACGCCTCATCTTACCAAATGGGGGACATGGAGAAAATGACAAAAAATAGATCCAAAAATGTTCGTTACTGCAACATTACACCTAGTTGTTGTATCAGCTACCTCTTTGTTACCCAAATTGCACATAAAAAGGCACTTTTATGATTAGAAATATTTAAATAATTTTTCTCCATTTGAGTTTTCGCCTGTATGAAAAGCTACGCTAGAAATGCGCACAGTCATCAACCATCATCGTCGCGAAAACTGACGACGATGATTGAATTCTCCCAGGTCTCCTGTCATTTGACCAGCTTCGTAAAATGGCTCATTGGAAGGATCATTTTCGCAGAAGACATCAAACGTCTATCTCTTCATTCCGAAGAACTACAGTTGTTTCCGCGTTTTTTCGATTCTGCCCCAGTGTGCATCCCTTAGACGGTTGAAAAACAACAAAGCCGTTGGAGTGGACCAACTACCGAGCGAGTTGCTCAAATACGGTGTTGATGCACTGGCAAGAGCGCTGCACTGGGTTATTTCCAAGATTTGGGAGGAGGACGTTATTGCCGGAGGAGTGGATGGAAGGTGTCGTGTGTCCTATCTACAAAAAGGGCGACAAGTTGGATTGCGCCAATTATCGTGCGATCACAATTTTGAGCGCCGCCTACAAGGTACTCTCCCAAATTCTATGCCGCCGTCTATCATCAATTGCTAGAGATTGTTACGATCTAGTTGGCAATGCCATTTCGAGCTTTAGGTAGTGCGGTAAAATGGACAGCTACCATAACATTGATGAGAGTAGATAGAATACGATCGGAATCGGTTCGGGTCCGAACTCGAACACAGCATTGTAACTGAACAGGAGAAATACATGAGTTGAGTTTTACTTTGACTATCGACAAGCTGAGTTGCATTTATCTCCCCATATCACCGGCTAAGTATTAGCTTATTTCAGTGGGACGAGGATAAAGATAGTTTTTTTTTTCAAATTTTAACCGCGAATTGAATTATTAAGTTCGGTTTAAAGTAAGTTCGCGAGTGAAAGGAGATAAGTGAATTTAAGAAGGAAGATTTGCGTGCAAACGGCCTTTTGTAAATTGTGAGTTTTACCACAGTTTTTACCCTTCTTGTAGTGCAATCTTTTGGCGTGGCGTCAGTTTTTTAATTTTCCCTTGATAAAAGTAACTGGTGTTCTTCGGGCAGTAGATAGGCTAGACCTTTCTTTTTGCTTGATTTTACCGGATTTGTGGAGCGCTGAAAGAAAGAAATTTGGAAAGTGTGTAAAAAGAAATTTACAGAGAAGCGCATTTATTTTGAGAAAATCGCCATTTTGGAAGCCTACAATTTAGTGGATTTCTTTTGTGAGAAGATAATAGGCGGATTATTAAATCATTTTTTGTGTCTTCTTTTGTTCACACAGCGAGCATCGACACAAAGCAGTTGAGTGACCGCTGGGAATAAAGCGTTTTTTTTTCATCATTTGTGTGGTGTTTGGTTTTGGGCTCTGAGAGAGTGAGTTCCTAGTGAGATACCACCAGTGAGTAGTGAGCGTGTGGTGAAGAATTGCAGTTTTGTCAGGGGTGACTGACCTTCTTTGGCTGCATAGCGAAGTTTAAAAAGCGCATTGGAAGTTCATCGACCTTATTGGGGTTAGCTGCTGCTGTTGTTGCTGAAAGTTGCTGTTGATAGGAAGTGCTGTTGTTGCCGGATTTTGTTGCTGCTGGAGAAGTTTGCTGTTTTGGTGAGATTGGCTGCTGTTTACCGCCGCGATTAAGGCAGATCGTTCATTTTGCATGCTGTGACTGTGAGTGCCTTGCCAGTTTTTGGATACGATTGGCTTTTTCCCGCAGCTAGGGTAGTTGTGTGTATTGTGCTTCATCTGGAATCAGGTATGTGGTATTTTCCTTGATGCTTATTTTATAATTTTTACTGTTTTGTCGTGTGACTATTTGAAAGTGTTTCATTTTTTCTTGTGTGTATAAAGATCAGCTATTTATTTTGAATTTTGTGTATTTTGATTGTTTTTTTTATTTATTAAGGATGTCAATCAATCCAACCTCAGAACCTTTTATCCCGGGAACCATACCATTTTCGCAATATTTAGAACAATTAGAATGGATGTTTGAGCACAATAATTATACGGAAGATCGATTTAAGACTTCGTTTTCAGCTGTTTGTGGGACTGAAGTTTTTTCCCAGCTAAAGCTTTTATTTCCCGGGCAGAATTTAAAGGATATTACGTACAAGCAGATTACGGATAAACTGAAGCAGCGTTACGACAAAAAAGACTCCGATGTGATTCACAGTTACAAGTTTTGGACGCGTAGACAAGGACAGTTTGAGAAGGCAGTTGATTTTGTGCTTGATGTTAAAAATTTAGCTGAGCTTTGTGAGTTTGGTGAGTTCAAAGACAGGGCTATTCGTGACGTTTTAGTAATTGGAATTTATGATCGAAATTTGCAAAAACGTTTGTTCGACGAGGAAGATCTTTCTGTTGCTAAGGTAGAGAAAATGATAGTAAATCAAGAAATAGCTTCGGACAGAACTCAATTTTTGAGAAAAGATGATGGTGTTATAGCTCGTTTGGGTAGAAGGCCAAATCGTGCTCCGCGTAGATCGAATTTCAATGGAAGAGGTAGAAGTAGGAGTGACAGTAGAAATCGATCATTTTCATTCAGGAGCAAAAGTGGAGGAAGCTATGACAGAAAGAGCAGTTATACAAATAAAGAGTTTTTATGTTCATATTGCAAAAAGAAAGGACACACCAGGAAATACTGTTACAAACTTAAAAACAAAAGTCCTCGCAAATTTCAGTCCAGTGTAAAATTCATGGATTCGCCTAAACCTTCTGTATCAGGTACTTCAGGATTGTCCAAGCGACTGAAGGAAGATATGCAGTCAGATTCAGAGGATGATGCATCTTGTTTGATGATTTCTTCTGTAAACAGAATTAATGAACCATGTTATGTAGATGTCAAAGTTGAAAACAAGAGAATTACAATGGAGATAGACAGTGGCTCAGCAGAAAGCGTCATATCTGAGGATCTGTTTCTGCGTAGCTTTAAACATCTTCCTGTGAAAACGTGTAACAAGCGTTTGGTAGTTATTGATGGGAAGAAACTGAAGGTTTTAGGAAAGGTTGAAGTATCCGTGAAGTTAGGAGACATTCAGGAAAAGCTTTATCTGATAATCTTACGTTGCGAAAACAGTTTTGTTCCTTTGGTGGGGCGTACATGGCTGGACATTTTTTACGTTGGATGGAGGAATGCTTTTGCGAGACCGACTGCGACCATGGAGTACATCAGCGCAATTAATGACGACGAGACAGTTCTTGATTTGAAGCGTAAGTTTCCGAAAGTATTTGACAAGGAATTATCTAATCCGATAGTAGGTTTCGAGGGTGATTTGGTATTGAAAGACAATACACCTATTTTTCGTAAGGCATATGAAGTTCCCCTCCGTTTGCGACAAAAAGTTTTGGAACACCTAGATGGTTTAGAAAGGGATGGTATAATTACACCGATCGAGGCCAGTGAATGGGCTTCACCGGTTGTAGTTGTTGTTAAGAAAAACCAAGACATACGATTAGTAATCGACTGTAAAGTCTCAATAAACAAGGTGATTGTTCCGAACACATACCCTTTGCCATTAGCTCAGGATCTTTTTGCCACTCTCGCAGGTTCCAAGGTTTTTTGTTCATTGGATTTAACGGGGGCTTATACACAATTGTTGCTATCAAAACGATCAAGGAAAATTATGATCATTAATACAATTAAAGGACTTTATGCATACAACCGTTTGCCACAGGGGGCATCCTCAAGCGCATCGATATTTCAGAAGGTTATGGATCAAGTGCTTCAAGGGCTAGAAGGTGTATCGTGTTATCTCGATGACGTTTTGATCTCCGGGAAAGACTTTGAAGACTGTAAAAAAAACTTTATTTAGTCTTGGAGCGATTGTCCAAGGCTAATATAAAAGTTAATTTTAAGAAATGCAAATTTTTTGTAAAGGATTTACCGTATTTGGGACAAGGGATTACTTCCTTGCCCGGATAAAGTGGAAACTATCCGCGAAGCGAAAGCTCCGCAGAATGTTTCTGAACTTAAAGCTTTTTTAGGTTTGGTTACTTACTATGCCAAATTCATTCCAAATTTGTCTACCCGAATAAAATGTCTTTACGCTTTGCTACGAAAAAACACCAAATACATTTGGGATTGTGAATGTGAGAAGGTTTTTAATGAGTGCAAACATTTTTTATTGAAACCAAATCTGTTGGAGTATTTTGATCCAGAAAAACCAGTTGTTATTGTGACGGATGCATGCTCCTACGGCCTTGGTGGAGTGATAGCGCATCAAGTGAAAGGTGAGGAACGGCCAATTAGCTTCACTTCATTCACGTTAAACGATGCTCAGCGAAAATATCCGATTTTACACCTTGAGGCATTGGCGGTTGTATGCACTGTAAAAAAAATTCCATAAATTTTTATATGGGAAAAAATTTACCATTTACACTGATCATAAAGCGCTCATCGGAATTTTTGGCAAGAATGGGAAAAATGCACTTTCTGTTACACGACTACAGCGATACGTGTTGGAGCTTTCTATAAATGAGTATGATATTGTATATCGTCCTTCCTCGAAGATGGGGAACGCGGACTTTTGTTCGAGATTTCCAACGGCTCATGAAATACCAAAAGAAATAGCGCGTGAATATATAAAAAGTTTGAATTTTACGAGTGAATTTCCTTTGGATTATAAGGAGGTTGCGAAAGAATCTAGCAGAGATACATATTTATTGAAAATCTTTGAATTTTTGCGAAAAGGATGGCCGAGCCGAATTGACAGAAATTACAAAGATATTTATTCTCACCATCAGGATTTAGAGGAAATTGAAGGGTGCATTTTATTTCAGGACCGAGTAGTAATACCCAGGGTTATGAAGTTAAAGATCTTAAAAATGTTGCATATGAATCACTCCGGTATTAACAAAATTAAGCAACTGGCCCGTAGAACGGTTTATTGGTTCGGTATGAATCAGGACATTGAGGATTACGTTAAAACATGCAGAATTTGTTTAGAAACTACAACTCTTTCAAAAAAACCTCCTTACTCCAAATGGATTCCCACCAACAAATCATTTAGTAGAATCCACGCAGATTTTTTTCATTTTGATAAAAAGGTGTTCCTAGTTGTAGTGGATAGTTTCACTAAGTGGATTGAGGTGGAACATATGAGAAATGGAACGGATCATAAAAAAGTGATAAAGGTTTTCTTGAACATTTTTGCCCGTTTTGGGCTTCCGGATGTTCTTGTGACAGATGGCGGTCCACCCTTTAACTCCGAAATTTTCATTAATTTTTTCCAAAAACAAGGAATTGTTGTACTCAAAAGTCCTCCGTATCACCCGGAAAGTAATGGTCAGGCTGAAAGAACAGTTCGTTTGGTGAAAAACGTTTTCAAAAAGTTTTTAGTCGATCCACAAATAAGGACATTGGATACCGATGAGCAAATTTCACATTTCTTGATAAATTATAGAAATATATGCTTGGAAACTGATGGAAAATTTCCATCTGAGCGAATGTTATCGTACAAGCCAAAGACTTTAGTTGATTTAATTAATCCAAAGCATAATTTTAAAGAAAAACTAGCTAATACGCATGATGACCATCAAAGTGGTTTTGTTAAGGCAGGTAGCACATCTGATCCTTTTAACAACCTGAAATGTGGAGATCTGATATATTATAAAAATAACAATCCGACTGATATACGACAATGGTTGCCAGCCAAATTTCTAAAGCGGATCTCTACAAATATTTCACAGGTTTCTTTGGGAGGCAGAGTTCTCACAGCGCACAAACGTCAGCTTAAGGTGGTACCAGCTTCTCGCCGGAAAACTCCTAGAAGTTTTGTTTTCCATGGAGAGAGGGATTTTGGGCCAACCGAGCCAAATAAACAGCAAATGCAAATTGAACCACCATCAGTAAGACTTAATAGGAAACGGAGAAGAGAGGACGATGATGAAGAGCAATCGAATGCTTCGGATGCTAGCAGCGATTTTTATGGGTTTCCTGCTGACTCATTCATCTTTTCGGGAGAGGAGATCACGACAGCAAGCCATCATCAGACTCAAGCGGAAGACTTGGGAAACGGATCACGGCGTTCAAAAAGAAAATTTAAGAAGAAGAAGAAAGAAGGATACATATACTATTGAATTAGTGATCGAATATTTGAATTTGTCTTAATATGTTTTTGCATGAAAATTGAATTTTCGTTCTGAGATCGTAATTTTATAATATATCTTGAAACGTTCGAAGGTTTAGAAATATTTATAGTGTTTGCTTAAGGGTTGAGGAGCTGTTACGATCTAGTTGGCAATGCCATTTCGAGCTTTAGGTAGTGCGGTAAAATGGACAGCTACCATAACATTGATGAGAGTAGATAGAATACGATCGGAATCGGTTCGGGTCCGAACTCGAACACAGCATTGTAACTGAACAGGAGAAATACATGAGTTGAGTTTTACTTTGACTATCGACAAGCTGAGTTGCATTTATCTCCCCATATCACCGGCTAAGTATTAGCTTATTTCAGAGATTTCGTTGGGCAATATCAGGCAGGATTTATGGGCGAACGAGCAACAACGGACCAGATATTCGCCATCCGCCAGGTGTTGCAGACATGCCGCGAATACAATGTACCCACACATCATTTATTCATCGATTTTAAATCGGCCTATGATACAATCCATCGAGAACAGCTATGGCAGATTATGCACGAATACGGTTTCCCGGACAAACTGATAAGATTGATCAAGGCGACGATGGAGCGAGTGATGTGCGTAGTCCGAGTATCAGGGACACGCTTGAGTCCCTTCGAATCTCGCAGAGGTTTTCGGCAAGGTGATGGCCTTTCGTGTTTACTGTTCAACATTGCTTTAGAGGGTGTGATAAGAAGAGCGGGGATAGACACGAGTGGCACGATCTTCAGAAAGTCCGTTCAGCTACTTGGTTTCGCCGACGACATTGATATTGTTGCACGCAACTTTGAGACGATGGCGGATACGTACATCCGACTAAGGGCTGAAGCTAGGCGAATCGGACTGAACATCAATGTGTCGAAGACGAAGTACATGATAGCGAGGGGCTCAAGAGAAGACAAGGCACGCCCCCCACCTCGAGTTCATATTGACGGTGATGAAATCGAGGTTGTCGAATAATTCGTGTACTTGGGCTAACTGGTGACCGCCGACAACGACACCCGCAGAGAAATCCAAAGACGCATCGTTGCTGGAAATCGTGCCTACTTAGGACTCCGCAGAACGTTCCGATCGAGCAAAGTTCGCCATCGCACGAAGTAAACCATCTACAAGACGCTGATAAGGCCGGTACTCCTCTATGGGTACGAAACATGGACCCTACGTGCAGAGGATCAACGCGCCCTTGGTATTTTCGAACGGAAGGTGTTGCGGACCATCTATGGCGTAGTGCAGATGGAAGACGGAACGTGGAGAAGGCGGATGAACCATGAATTGCACCAGCTGCTGGGAGAACCAACCATTGTCCACCTCGGATACCAACCCGGTGAAAATGGTTCTCGAAAACAATCCGACCGGCACAAGACGACGTGGAGCGCAGTGGCGAGCAAGATGGGTCGATCAAGTTGAGGACGATCTGCGGACCGTTCGCAGAATGCGTGGCTGGCGACGGGCAGCCATGGACCGAGTCGAATGGAGACGTCTCCTACGTACAGCAAAGTCCACCCAGACCTTAGCTTGACTGGTAAGTAAGTAAGGTCGGGGATATGATTCAAATACTACAATGGAATTTTAGAAGCGCCATCAAAATATAGAAGCGTTCAAATTTTTAGTTCACAGCACACGCTGCGATGTATTTGCTCTTTGTAAAACATGGCTAACTTCTGATAGAGACATTCATTTCCACGATTTTAATATTATCCGTCTTGATCGAGAGGATAGGTATGCAGGGGTGCTATTGGGGATCAACAAGCTTCACTCTTTCTATAGAATCATTTCCCTCTTTCCCCCTTACCAATAATTCGTGCCAAGTTCGCCAGATGGACCTTGCGTACGACCTCACGAAACATATTGGCGAGCAGTCGGTCGAGGTTCTTCCTCTGTTGGAAGAATATCGATTTTTATCCGGGTTGATCATTGACAATGCTCTTCAAGCACAGCGTCGCGCAGTATCAGGATCATCAATACGTCGGCGGCCGCTCACTCCGTGGTGGGACGACGAATATACCGGATTTTATCGAGACAGATCTACCGCGTTTGAAGCATACCGGAAGCGCGGTTCACGGAATGATTACGATCGATATACTTCCTTTGACCGCAAGTTCAAGAGCCTAGTAAAGGCGAAAAAACGCGGCTATTGGAAAAACTTCGTGAATGGTCTGTCACGGGAGACTTCAGGCGGAAGGAGGATACGAAATGCGGTTTCGGTGAATGAGGATAGAGAAAGCTCTCCTCGATGAATTTTCGACTTTTCGAAGAATTCGGATTCCAAGCGATTGTTAGGGATTATTCACACGAAAAAGCGAAATGGATTCAGCGATGGTAGAATTCACACTAGCTCTCCTTTCTTGTAATAATGCTGCCCCATGAATGGATAGAATTAAGTTCAATTTGCTGAAAAACCTCCCAAACGTCGCAAAGAGGCGCTTATTAAACTTGTTCAATGTATTCCGGACGATTGGAGACAAGTAGGGTTACCATATTTGCTCTAACAGAAAAGAGTACATTTTTTGAACTCTGAAAAAGAGTACTAAAGAGTACACTTAGCATGTCCTGAAAATTTTGACCCGCACTTTCCCACGGTATCTCCAGAATTCCATCGATTTTCTACAAACTTTTGACAAACCGAATCAGAAAAATACAATTAAATATATACTGGAATATGATTCCATACTTATCAGATTAATCCAAAAGTCGGCTAATTGTATCAATAGTAAAACTATTGAGAAATAATCATTTTACTATTGAAAAACAACTTTTTTTAAACTGGTTTCGAAAAATTTAGCCCATTTGGAACATGTTTGTTTAATTTCTGTTTTCATGAATGCTTTTTTGTGCTTGTAAAAAAAACAAGAACTGACAAGAGTGAGAAATGGATCTGAGCTTATAAATTCTTTCTTATTAATATTGAACTGATCGTGCCAATTTTATTCAGCCAGTTTTTGTTGAATAATTTAAAAGATAATTTATAAGGTAGATAAAACCTAACGCTCCGGTGTTTATTCATCTGCCAAAATCTTTGGAATAATGGAAAAGTATTGAATTTGTGTCTTAAATTGAGCCAATCCCATATTCGTACACCTAACAAAAATCAAACATACAACATTCAAAATATTTTTTTCGTGAGCTAGATGATTACTCAATATCTTCATTACGTTGTTCAGATGTCGTAGAGTACATTTCGAAACAATATAAGCGGACATATTATAAACTTAGGTAAATTTAAGAAAAATACCACTTTTCCAATGTTTTTTTTGCTAAAAAAAATCCAGTAAGTCGAACAATAACGTATTTTTTTTTTCAAGTACGCTATCTTAACAATGATTACTACAAATACTGAACTAGTTTCAAGAACTTAAAATCAGTTTTAGAGTGCCTATGAGTGGATATCGGTATCTCATACTTAAGAATCGTAATCAATATAACATTTATAAAAAATATAAAACCAAAAATTTTAGTTAATTCCTTTCAGTTTGGCCCTTAAATGGATATAAATAATCCAAAGTTAATGTTCCAATCAAAAAATTGCGCAATTATTATTTTTATTTTACATTTTACTACCCAACATTATCATAAAGATTAATAGAATAAATATTATTGCCGTAACCGCAACACATACGTTATTTGAAATATGTTCTAGTCAAAAGTATATTAATGCTCTCCGCACACTCAAGATGTTTTGTATTTTGATTATAAAATCAATAAACTGCAGAATAGGGACCTATTTTGGGTATAATTTGAATATAAATTCAAAAATAATTGAATTTTGAGATAACAACAATTATGTGAAGGTATGTACAGCATAGTGTAGGGTAATTTGTTGTAAAACGAAGTTCGTAGTTAAAATTCTTCCTACAGGTAAGTTTGAAATTAACCTTATACTGTTGTTTAGAACGAAAATTTGGTTTACATTGTTTAAAAATAACATTTCAAAAGAGTTTAAAAGTTATGAATGTTATTGCAAAAATCATTGAAAAACTGGTATTTCTTATAATTTTACCTAAGTTTCATATATGTCTGTTAATGAATTGTCCAAATGTACTCTACTACGTCTGCACAACGTAATAAAGGACTTGAGCAATGACATAGAGCATTAAAATTCAGTTTCGAATGCTGTATGTTTAAATTTTGATAGGTGTACGAATATGGGATTGGGTGAATTTTAGACACAAATTTAATACTTTTTCATTGATCCAAAGATGAATGCAAATGGAAACATTTTATAACTGCTAAATGATAGATGACACCTTTGACCATCGATGTATATAAAGCATTTCAAGCTCAATATATAATTTAAAAGTTTTTTACTTAGTGTAATGTGGGGAAAAAGTTCGAGTGGGGTAAGAGTTTCTTTTTCAGATTTCTAGCCCAATTCAAAACAAATCTTATAAATGTCATGGTGGTTCGAGTGCTATTCAAGTAAGAGATTTTCAATCCAAATATCATAAGAATCGATTGAGATTTGGAAAAGTTATGGCTATTTGTTGTTTTTCGACGTAAATATTGTAATTTTTGGTCAAACTTTCGTTGCATGGAACCAAATGGAGATAAAATCTTTTTCAATATTTTATGTAAGGGCGTTTCTAGGCCTATCATAAGGTTGCTTTGAGGTGTATTAGTTTTTGCATAAATGCTTGAAAACAATTTTTGACCCATAGTGGGGCAAAAGTTCGAATCAGCGGGGCAAAAGTTCGACCCACGTATAAAAACACGGAAAAATTTGCAAATTGCCTAAAATCCACATATTATCTTCAAATTTAGTTAAATTTGTCTGATCGTGTGAAAACTGTCACCAAAATTTTACATTTCCACTTAGTTTTGCGAGAAACTGCTATTTTTGAGTATATTACAATTAACCCAGTTTTGGGCAATTTTTTGATGAAAATTTAGTGTGTATTTTTCGTCAAACTTAAGTTAACGGCTGGTGTAAAGTATGCCTGTCATAAAAGGATCGATATTTTGTGTTTTAGCCAGCGAACTTTTGCCCCACACTAGATTCGAACTCTTGCCCCACCGGTGGGGCAAAAGTTCGAATAAGACAATCAGTTTTGAAACTGTTATAACTAAAAATGGGTAAATATTTTGACATAAGTTTGTTCAGCAAAATTATAGCCAATATGTCGAAGGTTCACTGTATGGTATTTGTTTCGTTTTAACTGCTATTGTTTTCCTGGAAACTTTGATTATACCACTAAGGTCGAACTTTTGCCCCACCTTACTCTACTTGATTTGACGCCAATGTCCTGTACGAATATGAAATTGGGCCACTGTACATGGTAAATCATATAAATAATTCTGCTCTCTTTTGTTGACCCCAAGGATGACCCCCAAAACCCTTCTTATTTGCGCCACTGATCTGGTTTCTTCAACAGGTTATTATATATAAAAAAAATTCCTTCAATTATCGTCAGTAATATCTGAAAAAGAGTACACCTGAGCCCGTTTAGCACAAAAGAATAGTACGCAAATTTTTAAGGCAAAAAAGAGTACATGTACTCTAAAAAGAGTACGTCTGGTAACCCTAGAGACAAGTGAGGGTTATTGCCATCCAGAAACCTGGAAAACTCGCGTCGGATCATAATTCGTATCGTCCTATCGCGATATTGTCATGTCGATAGCTGCTAGAGAAAATTATTCTCTCCATCGGTTCGACAAATGGGTTGAAACGAATGGCCTTCTATCAGATACGCAATTTGGTTTCCGCAAAAGCAAAGGAACGAGCGACTGTCTTACACTGCTTTCTACAGAAATCCAACTGACCTATGCTCAAAAGGAACAAATGGGTTCAGTCTTCTTGGATATTAAGGGCGCTTTGCGGTTTGCCGGTGAAGCCCTCCCCGTATTTGACAGAACGAAGAATCATCTGAATGTTTTCATTGGTGTGTTTTGATAGTAAAATACTGTGTGTTTGGCGTTTGAAATTTGGTTGCCGATAATAGTCGCAAGGTGCCGAAGCCGTAAGTCTGCCTGAGTAAAGATATCCACTTATTGACTTGGTATGCTTTTCAAAGTGTTGCCGTAAAAAGTTAACTTTTGGCAAGTGTTTTTTGTATAATTACGTGAAAATAAACTATTTACATGTGCATAAGCATTGATGACCGTACAAATCGTAGTTGCTACTCCGTGATTAATCGGAATAATCAAAATTATACAAAGATACCGTAAAACGGGGTAACTTTGATAGTTTTTTCGAAGAAAACTTAAATATTGATGCATGCTGTTTCAAAGATTTTTAATTTTTATTTTTAAAACAAGTGCTGGCATCCTAGCTATCGATTGCAGTTGATAGATTGCCGAAAGATTTATTTTGAATGGATATATAATTTTGTTGTTCGTAAACGTTTCGAAATTGCTAAAGTTGCATCAATTTTTAATATTCGTATATTAAGTCTTAAATGCTCTTGATTCAATGAAAATACCTTTGACATGAAGTGTCATATAACTATTCTTTACTTTTGCACTCGTTTTGCTTAACTGATAATCTTATTTCGTTTTGTATGTGGTGGGTCCCGCACTATCAAAGTTACCCGCATTATCAAAGTTACCCCGTTTCACGGTAATCAAAATTGTACAATTTCAAGAACTCCAAACATAGTAATGTCAACGGCTCCGGCCACGTCCTTACGGTCATCGGGGATGGGAAGGAATGTTAGTGTGACGTGCATCCATTGCTATTAGAGACCGAAATCACCTCTGCATCTCCATGGTTTTCCCAGGAAGGAGTTTTATTAGTGGGATTGTTCAAAGTTATCAGGAATCATCTTGGTAAGTGATGCGATTCATATAGCCTCAATTTATTAAAAAGTTATCTATCAGTGCGTCGACATTTTTAATGTCGAGCTATTCAAAGGTTTTTTTTAATAATTGAGTTGTTTAGAGAAGAAAAATTGTTTAGAGAAGAAGTTTTGCACAATTTTCTAAGTATAACACGATTTCAATGCACTTCAATATCTTCTTCTTCTTGGCATTACGTCCCCATTGGGACAAAGCCTGCTTCTTAGCTTAGTGTTCTTATGAGCACTCCCACAGTTATTAACTGATAGCTTTCTTTGCCAAAGTTGCCATTTACGAGCCATTTTTGTTTTTTTTTTTTACAAAGGGGAAATCTGCAGGGAATGCGGGATGACGCATCAACGACGACCCGTCAAAACCAGCATATGCACTGTAGTGTACAGTGCATCGACATTACCCTTGGCCTCAGACCCTTATCTCCCCGGAACCTTACGGAATTTCTTCGGGGAAGCGCCATTTTCGTGTGGCAAGTACGTTGATACTCTATGCCCAGGGAAGTCAAGGAAATTTCCATTACGAAAAGATAATGGACCGTCCGTGAATCAAACCCAGACACCTTCAGCATGGCTTTGCTTGGTAGCCGCGGACTCTAACCACTAGGCTATTTTTTATAAAACAAGAATAAGGGCTTATGCCGGCACTTATAGTTACGAACTATCTAAAGTTTGTTAAATGTAACATTGCCACGATATAAATTTGTATTATCACAAGCATGAAACAAGCTCACCAGTTGGTAATTCAACCTCGACTGAACTTACAATCTCGACATCAACACGCAAGAGCTGGGATAGAAAATCACTCCGTTACCCGCGCGAAAACGAACTACAGACTACTCTTCCTTACTTGATATTAGGTACCTTGATATCGAGATCCATTTCATGGCTACTTCGATGGCCCCTTGGATCGTATTTGCACAGGTTTTTTGTTCTATAACTCGACACCTACCTCCCTTACTCGATGGTCCCTTCAATATCGAGTTATGGAGAGTTGAGGGTGCGGCCTGGGTAGACGTGAATTACGAAGCGAAGAGAAAATTGTATGGGAAGGAATAACAATTATTAATAAGGGTCTGTTCACAAATTTCATAACACTAAAGGGGGTGGGTGGGTGTCATCAAAATGTAACGGCTCATACGAAAAATCGTAAAATATAAAAAGCGGTACGAGGAGTGGGTGGATATCAAAAATGGTCATTTTCGGCGTTATGAAATTTGTGAATGAATTCTAATGAAATTTTAAACTCCAAAGGATTTTCGCTTTGCATCGCGTGACGCGTCTACCCTGGCCGACACCTAAATATGGAACCGAAAAACAAAACATTTACTCCGGCTGCGCGAAAAACGAATCGAATTGCTCGGGCTTTACGAAACGCCCCTTACGTCAAAATAAACTATTTGATGGCAAAACTTTGAAATCGACTAAAGATGAGCCAATTATGCGTATAGAGGCAGCCTATTAATGAAAAGCAATAACTTAAAAAAAATCTTGGATATAGCATAGGCTTCTGTGGAATGGTATAGAGTCGACCTAAGGGGGGAGCGCCGATTCTAATAAATCAGTGAGAAAATGCTACGTCTTCTATGGATGGAACACTTTGAGAACGGCATACTTACAAATGATTATCACCATCCTTCCTCACTGTTCCATCATGTTCAACGAGTTCCTGTTTGACCAATCTTTCAGTCCTTCTGTCTTCATTGACCGTTTCATCCCGATCCAACTCAGTGCTTTCATCCAGAGAGTCGACATCCAGATCAGTTTGTTTATTGTACTTCCTTTTACGACAAGTTCCGAGCTCATTGGCCACATCCGACAGTTCAGCGTCATCATCCCCAGACAGTTTCTCACGCAACTTCCGGTCACTGTCAATGAACAGAGTAGCACTTTCTCGCATTCGAATCAGCTTGACCGCACACGACTTACAGATGGACTTGGGCAGTTTGTCATCTTCCTCTATCTATAGGAAGGAATCAAGCTTAGTTTGTTTAAAGGGATCAAGAAAATTGTACCTACCTCCAGCTTAACCACATCCCGGATGATAAATACTAGATTATAGTTTCGAAAGATGGTAAAAATTGACCGGAGAATAGCAGTCGTCGAAAGGCATAGCCTACACATCCGAGCCTTGCGGGGGCCCATGATGGTCGCGATTCACTACGAATGAGTTTCAGAACGTTCGGATTGGGAATTGGATCACGGAAAACGGAAAATCCAGCTGCAAACGACGCGGATTCAGCAAAGGTGGAATGTGTACAAACAAAATGCTATCCATCAGCGTCAGCAGACAAAAAAATCCGGTCCGGTCTGACGTTTCGACAGTCGACATAATCATTTCGATTAAGGACAAGGTTCCACGGAGCCACAAATCTATATGGGTTTATTCACAAATTTCATAACGCCAAAAATGACCATTTTCGACACCCACCCACCCCCTTGTAACACTTTTTGTATGAACATTTTACAAATTTTGTATGAGCCGTAACAGCACGAGGACACCCACCCACCCCCTTCAGCGATATGATATTTGTGAATGGGCCCTATCTATATCTACGCAAGGTTGCGTCGCTGCCTAGCGTCCTGAAGTGAAAATATGCTGACAAACTTGCGTTTTGTCACCTTTATTAAGGTGAAACAGTTTGGAATCAACTTCTAAGATTGTACTAAAACTTCAAACGCACAAATCTCGCGAAGAAATCGTCCAACAACAGTGCACTTTTTATTTTGACTTTGTGCACTGGCAGAAAGGTTAAAATAAGAAGATCAGAAACGTTTGCCAACTATTTCTCCAGATTAGTGCCTTTGAAAACGTGAATAGGGGCACAAGTCGGCCATTGTGCCGGCCATCTTTGGATTCCGAGTGTTTCACCTTAACAGAAGAGAGGATCGATGAAGAGAAATCGATCATGTGACTTACGCCCTTATTCAAGCACACGCTTGTTATTTGACTTCACTTCGGCTCTTCGGGTTCATTCACAAATTTCATAACGCTAAAAATGATCATTTCTTACACCCACCCACCCCCTAGTAACACTTTTTATATGAATATTTTTTTAAATTTTGTGTGAGCTGTAACATCATGAGGACACTTACCCTGGGAGGGAGACACAGATACTACACACTAAATATGACACAAAGTTGTTTCAAGCTGCAAGAAAACTCCAGCTTGCCAACGACAATCAAGGCAGACTTGATGAAAATCGCTCGTTTTCTTTTGTTGTGTACCTTCGATCTTTCCGGACAAACATGGAAGTTTTCTGTGCATATCATTTTCGTTTTTAGCCTGATTCGCTGCTGACAAGTAATTTCTCGGCCTATCTTGATGCATGGAAAATTTCTGCAAGGAATCGATCAAGAATGCATTTTTTTCTGATCGCAGTACGCAGTTGAAAAGAAATGTCAGTTCAAATGGGAGTCGCTGTAGAAAATGTCTGCGGCGATTCCTTTTCAGTAGCAAATCAGGCTTTTAATGGAAAAAGTAAAATTATGCATACTTTACATTCAATCAGAATAAAAAGTGCTATCGTGACATTAATTTTGAATGAGCCTGAATATCTTTTTAATCGATTTTTTCTCACATTTGATGAAATCTCGCATACTCTGAGATAACGCCCTAAAAGCCATTGGTAACCACGTGCGTAGCTGGATGTTTCTGAGCAAATGAAAGAATAAGCATCCAAACCAACATCACTAGCAGGTAGATATTTATCCTTTCTTCCCCATAACGTTGTTAAATAACATGAAAATCCATGCAAATGCTCAGAAACAACGAGCTACACACATGGTTATCAATGGCTTTTAGGGCGAGATCAGAAGTTATGCGAGAAATGCAAATATATGTTTTGATCAATTACGCGCTTTTATCATGTTAATCCATTGTTTAAGATCCGGGCTCACAGTGACAGTTCGTGACAGCATAATCTCGGCTCACCTTGACGTACATAAATTTCATATTGGTTTCCTCCTCCCAGCACCAACCCACCGCCTTCAGCGTTATGAAATTTGTGAATGGGCCCTTCCGTGGGATAACCAAGGTTAACCCGGATAAAAACATACCTGGGAGGGAGGCACAGATACTACACACGAAATTTGATACATTTTTTTTCCAAACTGCAAGATAACTCCAGTTTGCCAACGACAATCAAGGCAGGCTTGGTGAAAATCGCTAGTTCGTGCCGTTACTTTTGATTGTGCATGAACTGATTCTGATTCGAATTTTGCTACTTTTGATGAAATGCAAAATATGCTTTGGCTAATTACGCGCTTTTATCATGTTTGTCCATTGTTTAAGATCCGGGCTCACAGTGACAGTTCGTGACAGCAAAATCTCGGCTCACTGTGACGTATGGAAATTTTGTATTGGTTTTTCCCTCCCAGAAAACGTACCATTCAGTGAATGGAATAAACCATTAATGTACAATATAACGTATTGGATACAATACAGCGTATTGTAATTGAATGTCGAAGCAACATTATTCTTGTTTGAATATACAACTCAAAAACAATATAATATTTGTAACAGAACACTGTATTGTTTTTTATTGGTTTTATACCTTACAATTTTAGTCAAATTACTATTTTCACGTAAAACAACTAGGTGGCTTGACAGAAAAAAGTAAACAAAACTAGTTCTGAAAGCATGAAATGTTTGGTGAAAAATATTCAAAAAGAAAAAATAAGTAGTTTTGTAGAAGTCACTTGACATTAGCTGTGACGACGAATGTAACCATGATGAATATCTTTACTTCTATAGGAGTTAAAATTCTTTTGCTATTGTTGTCACGAATATCCGGTAGGTGGACAATCCACACAAAGCATAAATTTTATAATTTTCACCATCAATTGAAATACAGTTCGTTGAATTGTTTTTTGTATTGTATTACAATACACAAATTGCTAATCAAGACAATACATGAACAATATATCGTATTGTATTTTCAAAATGCATGTATGAGAAAATATCTATATTTGTATTGTTACGATACATAACAACCAATACATTATATTACAGAAATCTCATATACCATACAATGTGTTTATGGCCTAAACTTAAGCTTTTGGCACTACAGTCAACTTTCGTTCGTTGCACTAAACCTGTAGCCCACCTAGTGAAAGACTTTCACAAATCGGGCTGAGTTTTGAGCTGTCAAATAATCTAGAACAAAAGAAAATCAGAGCTACCAACATCGACAAATTTCGTTTAATGTCAGAAAGTGACGTTTGTCTTCGCTTTAGGTGGGCTATAGCCCACCTAACGGGAGCCCAATTAAAACGAAGTGCAATTAAACATAGTGCAACGAACGAAATTCGACTGTATAATTGGGACAGGGCCTTAGAACCCTATTCGATGATTATTTTTATTCCGTGTTTCTGATTCTGACAGAATATGTCGGAGTCGACATTCGTTGTATAACCCCTTGGAACTTCAGATCACCGTCACTGACTGAACTGTCAGGTTTGTGTGTGTCAAAAGCCCGACTTCGATTCCTCAATCTACCTCGGAAATTTTCCATTTGCTGCCTCCGGTGCTTTCCTTATTTTTCCCCTTTTGATTAAGTTACAATTCGTGAAGATAGGAACTACCAGCAGCATGGCCGTAACGAATGTGACCAGTGTTGATCAGTACAATAAGTTAATAGGGTAATTTCAGGCTGAAATTTTCAGCGGCTCTTCTCTTATCATTCGTCCAGGGCACCTAATCAACATTCTTCGTTTATCGTCCGGATAGGTCATCGTCGGTTACGGTGGCTCTATTTTCCGCCGAATGGGCCGACCAGTGCAAACAGATTCTTGCGGTTATGTCCGAGATGGCCAAGCAAGCGACCTTCAGCGGACTTCAGTTTTTGGACGTTCCCGCGGAGGATTTGTCGGAGGTATCGCTAAAACACCAAATCGACGCCGTTCCGACGGTTATCTTCTTCAAAGGCGGTAAGGCAGTGGACAGAATTGACGGAGTAGACATTGCCTCATTGACGGCCAAGTGTCGGAAACTGGCCGGCGCCGGAGGAGATAGCACAGGAAGCGGTGGCAGTTTGGAAGATCGGCTCAAGGCACTAATAAATCGCGCCAACGTTATGATATTCATGAAGGGCGATCGGAACACGCCTCGATGTGGATTCTCGAAACAGCTGATAGCCATCATTAATGAGACCGGGTTTGTTAATGCAAGAGCAGGGCTGGTAGCGAGTCTATTTTTAGTGACGATCACTAGGGCGTACCATATTAGACGAAAATTCAATTAATTTTGCTACTGGACCGTTACTAGTCCTGCGATAGAAAACCGACGAACCGATTTGAAATTCAAATTATCCATCTTTTGTTAGGGTGCAGTACGACACATTCGACATTCTGACCGATGAAGAGGTACGACAGGGCCTAAAAACCTACTCGGATTGGCCAACCTACCCACAGGTCTACGTCAAAGGTGAACTGATCGGAGGGCTCGATATCATCAAGGAATTGTTGGCCGCCGGGGAACTGAACGCCACCCTCAATGCCTGAGAAACCGAGAACGACGTGTGTCGTAAGTATTTCTAACCGCGGGCAACGCAAGAGTGAGGACGATACTTTTGTCTATCCAGAAAGTGTTCTGCTTCATACTGATACAAAAATGACTTGCAAAAATTAGGGCAGAGTTGTAACATGAAGTTGAAAGAGTTTTGATTATGAAACGATTCTTCGAAAGCCTTGTCCTACCACTGTAAATTTTGATTGCGTGTTAATCGTTGGACTATTGATACTCAATTCAATCAACATATTAGCTGCGGCTGATTCTGTAAGGTACCGTGGGGCAAGTGGGTAATGGATTTCGCATAGTTGGGATTCTTCAAATTCTAGAGACCTTAAATTAAAACAAATGAAGTTGTGTATATTTTTTAGCTTGACTACCACAGAATATGAGCAGTATGCTGAAATTGATTTTTATGTAAAATTGAAGAAAAAAGTACAGAAAAAGTTTTTGAAATACGTCTCCTTACTGTTCACTTGCCCCATAGGTGGGGCAAGTGAAAAGTTTATCATTTTGAACAATAAATTCAAAAACTAACAGTTACATTCACAGTTTCTATAAGCTTTAACATTTGTTAAGGCGTCTCAATGAACAATAACATACATAAGTAACATGTAAACAAAGAAAATTTTATTCTTGTAACTTGAATTTTCTTCTGTTCAGTTATGTTCGTTGAAATTAATTGACAACATTATAACTGCAACATTTCTAATGTTAGTTCTTACGTCAGGGACAGCAATTGCATTTCTGCTCTGTAGAATTTCCACCGCTCGTTATTTGTTTTTAATAAAATCGGATATTACGTCGGATAACTCTTCAAGAGAAATCAAACGGAATCCTTCAATAAAGTATTTAGAAACTTTTTTATGTGGATACACCTATGCCCCATTTTTTATTTTTTGAACTAGTTTTACATAGACATTCCACAAGATTTACGTGCGTTCTCTTATATTGAAACTTTTCAATCAACGTCTTCCTTTTAATCGGCTGTCCGAAGTAAACATATTAATGTCGTAATATTTAGCAACCTTTTTTTTAGAGAAGTTCCATGATTTAGCCATAATTATACTGCCGTTATATGCATAATTGTCCCATGTTACTTTTTGTGCATTTTGACTTTTTGTCATCAAACAGTTTATTTTTACGCATAGTCTTAGAAAACACTTATCAAAAATTAACTTTGTTCGGAAAATCAATGAAAAGCAAGCCAAGTCAATTTGTCCCATTGTTGAATTTCCACGCATAACTGTCCCACTACTGTATTTCTACGCATAACTGTCACACTATACAATTCGCTGCGCTGATCTTGAACAAAATATTCAGTTGTGAGTTTTGAATTAGCTGGTGTTTGTGAAAATCGTTTTGAACATCTTCTTACGTTGACTTTACATCCCATGTGGAACACAACCCGTTTTATGTGTTTGTATTATCGGGATGCATTCGTCATTCATGCGAGTCTGGCGTCAAATTTGATTGAAATTTTCAATTCAATAATATTATTTCCCATCGGTTTTTCAAAGAATTTCAGTTGAGTTTGCAGGGTCAATCACAATTTTTTGAACCGCCGTCATCGATTAGAAATTCACCGTAATTTTGGATTCATCACGAGGAATACTGAAATAATCCCACTTGAAGAATCAGTAATTACTTTAATTTCAAGTCCATGGCTTGCGACAAAACAACTTCATAATTTAGCATACCAAGTCCAAATAAAAATAGTTCGACCATTTTTGGATGACTTGGCCATATGCTGGGTTGGTCCAAATACCGGTTCACTGGTGGAAGTGGCCATTATATTGGCGAATCTGAAACCTGGCTTGCGACATTTCAATTTTCATGAATTTGCAAATTAGGTCTACAGGTGGTTCAAATGTATTTGAATGACTTGACCACATGTCGGATTGTTCTGAATTCCCGGTTTCCTGGGGGAAATGGCCTCTAAACTGTCGGGTCTGAAACCTAGCTGGCAACATCAAACTACATAAATTCACAAATCAAGGCTAAAGAAGGGTAATTCAAAGGTTCCTGGATGACTTGATAGCATGCCAGGTTGTTTTGGATACCCTGTTCCTCAGAGGAAGTAGCCATTACATTGGCGGTCTTGAGACCTATCTTGCGACATATCAAACTTGATGAAGTCAAGACGAAGTCAAAGTCAAGTCAAAAGAAGAATAGGATGACCTGGCCACATACTGGGTTATTCCGCATAGTTGGCTCTTCGGTGCAAGTTGCAAATATGTTGGTGGTTCTAAAACTTAATTTGCGATGTATCAAAAATATCATGATATGTATTGCAAACAAAGTCCAAAGAAATGTCAAATCGTGTGAAGATTTGTGTCGTGAATTTTGAGTTAAATATTTACTCGGCAGAATAACCTTGAATTCGCAGATGCGTTCCTGTCAAGCCTGCAGCTGGAAGAGTCGATTTAGGAATTTATTACATCTTATAAACTCTCTTACTTACTCACCCACTCTTTCTTTCACTAACTCATACATTTTCTCACTATCACACATACAGAAAACTTTGCTTTCCATCCCGAATTTGGAAACTATAAAATCGTTTTTTTTTTCACTTCTCCACACGTGGCTCCGTATGACACATGTCACTTGAGCCTTCATTAGGTGCCTTAACATAGTCTTGAGGATATACGTCCTGTATATTTGGTACAATCTATACGTAAGAACGGTTATCTACAGCAGTATGTTTAGCATAAAATTGGTCACTACTCTCAGTGGGACTGTTATGCGTAGAAATTCACCAAAAACCCCGTATTTCTAGGCATAGCAGTCCCACTTTGAATTTCGTAGCTAAATTTACTTTATTCCCATAATACAAACTCTTGACTCTAATAAACACGCTATTCTTTATATTATTGTGAAGATTTCAATTCAATTTACCACACACCTGGTCAATACGAGGCCTAAATGTGTTAAAATCTTTAAACGCGTTTTTCTCGATTGCATATTTTGGAACATGGGACAGTTATGCGTATAACGGCAGTATAGCATTTAACTCTTCGAGTATAGTGTTTCTTGTATTAACAGCACGTTCTGTTGTTCAATGATAATTGTGAACCTTGTATAATTCTAGCTACCTAAAGAGAAAACACAAATTCAATCTCTAATGAGAAACTTTTCACTTGCCCCACGTGATTAGAAAATTGACAGTGTTTCAATTTAGTTATTTTTAGGTCTATGTCAAATTAATTCTAAAACTTTTTTTATTGCAGTTTAAAACTGTCAGAGAGGACAACTTAGAAATGGTACAGAAAATTATTTTCCTCATCTTTTTTCCGCTGAAAATATTAAAATAAGATTGCACGCCGCCAACTTGTTACGGAGTGATAGTTGACAGGTTAACAATCTGTCGCTCTACTATGCAATAATGGCTGAAAAATCTCAGAAATCTCTTACCTATCGTAATATTCTCAATGGCCTCAAAGGTTTACGCATGAGTTTAAAACGTTAATTGACATATTCAGTGAAATATACCAATTATTTTCACTTACCCCATTTTCCCACTTGCCCCGCGGTACCTTATATCATTATTTAGGACTGGTAGCATTATGAAATCCAACGGAATCTTCAGTAATATCCACAGGGTTAGTCTGAATTTTTGTCCAGATACTACAGTCCCCTACTACATTAATCAAAAATAGTTCCGGGTCATTTGACATTGAAAACAATAGTGAACTACTGCCCATAACTGAATAACAGTCACATTCGACATTTTTGTCAATTTCGAGTTAATACCGTGGAGAGTCATCAAACAATAAATACTTTCGATCAACTTACTGAAATCTGTGAGATTGTTCTTCTTCTTCTTTCTGGCGTTACGTCCCAACTGGGACAAAGCCTGCTTCTCAGCTTAGTGTTCTTATGAGCACTTCCACAGTTATTAACTGAGAGCTTTCTATGCCAATTGACCATTTTTGCATGTGTATATCGTGTGGCAGGTACGATGATACTTTATGCCCTGGGATGTCGAGAAAATTTCCAACCCGAAAAGATCCTCGACCGGTGGGATTCGAACCCACGACCCTCACAGCTTGGTCTTGCTGAATAGCTGCGCGTTTACCGCTACGGCTATCTGGGCCCTGGGTGAGATTGTTCTAGAAAATTCGAAAAAAATACTAAGTTGTTTTGTCACATTGGCAATTGTAACCGCATAACAGTCACATTGAGATTACACATGAATCTCGTAATGCAGTGACAACGAAATTTCTATCAGAATTATTTTCTGACTATTCACCTAATATGTAATATGAGATGTACAAAATTTTAGCCTCAAATGAGCATTTTTGAATTTGTAGTGATTTTTTGAAATGTTAGTTCCCTCCCATACTGCCGTGAATCGCAAGTCAGTCCCATCTGCATTTTCGTCAAAATTGAGTTGAGTTAAATTTTCAACATCTTTTCCAATGCTTTTTCAGTTGCACTAATAAAATAAAATGATTTGTTCGGAAAAATTAGGAAAAAACAGCAAGTCAAATTGTCCCATAATGAAAAGTAACCGCATATCAGTCCCACTACAGACTTTCACACCATGGAACACCAAAATGCAACTTGTTTTGATTATCTTTATATTTTTCTCGGTAAGATATCATAATGATAAGCAAGTTGTGAAAGTTTCATTAAGATTGGAACATGTTCCAATCCTCTGGATTTTTTTGAATATTTGTATGGAAAACGAGTTTGAAAACTTCACAGCCCATTTTCTCAATGCCTACTTTTTACAGATGGGACTGACTTGCGATTCACGGCAGCATAGTGCAATAAAATCCAAAGTTGGTATCCCATCAGTTAGCATGCATTTGTAACGACATTCAAATCAGAAATTCAAAGAACAGTTTATTCTTAAACAGTAATACGGGTTTATTCACAAAATTCATAACGCCAAAAATGGCCATTTTCGACACCCACCCACCCCCTCGTAACACTTTTTGTATGAATGTTTTATAAATTTTGTATGAGCCGTAACATCACGAGGACACCCACTCACCCCCTTCAGCGTTATGAAATTTGTGAATCGGCCCTATGGGAGCCACCAAGTTTTAGCACCAAAAGTAGGCATGCGACGGCCCAATCTTCATGATTTTGAATACCTGTGACTCTTCAAGTTTAACTATTGGAGAATAAAAGGACAACAGGGTGTCTACTACCTGGAAAACCTGGAATTATCTGGAAATTTTATTCAACCTGGAAAAAAACCTGGAATTCTCAAGGAATTCCAGCCATAATCAGGGAAGTTCCCTTATTTTTTTCACGATTATTATTTATAGGGTGTCCCAGAAAGAATTTCAAGACTAGTGAAAATAAAAATCTGATTTTTACACATTTCATTACTGTACCCAACAAGAGAAGATTGTGATTTTTAAAGAATAATTTAATACTTAATGTGTTGATTACGTAACATTTCTTTGAAGCATCTCTTATCAGTCTAGCACAAATCGCTTTATTTTTGAGCGACTTTGTTTTCCAAAATTTGTTCTATGTTAAAAAGTTCGTATAATAAAAATCTAAACAAATATATTTACCAGCGACGATATGATAATTGATCGGACTTTCACTTATTCAAATTGAAATTTTAAACTTAAGCATGTAATACTTGTATTGGAACTAAAAATTCGATTCAAGCCATGGTCGATTTGAAAATGGTCATAAAACAAACCCTTATATTTACGTAAAAACACAAATAAATCAAAACTGAAAGTTGCCTATCCAATAGAATAGGGATTAACCTTTCGTAAATCTGAAATGTTTGATTTTTATTACTATTTAAAATACCTGAAGAGATATAACTTCGTGATGTTGTCTTATGTGGAAAGAAAAATACGCGATTTTTTTTGCATTTTATCATTTTTTAAAGTGTTCTCGTATCAAGCCAAATAAAATTTCAAACAAAAATTTATGTGAAACATCCTTGATACAATGTACTTGAACTCACCATGGCGAAAGATTTTGATAAAAACATATTTTACTAGTTTTTTTCCAACAAAAACTAAATGTAGGGTCTGTGCTGACCAAATAAGAATTGATTTTCTAAAATTAAAATTTTCATTGTAAACAATTATTAAATCAAACAAATTTATCAAAGATGCTGGTTGAAATGACCTATAGAAAAATATTTGATTGTTTGGAAAAGTACTATGATTTTCATTATCAAAGTCGTGTCCATACTTTCTGGCACATCCATGTTTAGACAAGGTTGCAAAACTTAAAATTGGAGAGTTGGTAAAAGGCAAGTACAGTTCCCAGTTGGATATCGTTCATGAACATATGAAACTAGGTTGGAAATAAATTTATTTACACAAGTTTTTCGACTATCCCTCAAGTTTTGAAGGAAATTTCAAGGAATGCTTCAGGTATTCTAGTGATTTCTACAGAGATTCTTTGTGGAATACGTTTATGAATTCCCCCATAAATGATAACAGCAATTTTTCAAGTGATGCTTAAATTAATTCCTTCACAAATTTTGCCAACAAAATCGTAGGGCACTCCAACATTATTACCTCCAGTAATTTTTACATAGAATACACTGAAAAAAAAAATGCTAGCGATTATCCAAGGATTTCCTCCAGATGTTCTACCACTGATTCATTCATCGATTTTTTTCCAATTGTTACTTCTAGGAGAAGTTCTTCCACAAAAATGTATTCCATATTTTCGATATTTTTCCAAGAAATCCTACGATAATTCCTACGTCGATTTATTCATTTTTCAAAAGGATTGTATAAAAAATTAAACTACGATAATTTTCAGAAATTGCAAAATTTCTTCAAGAATTTTTCGATGAAATCTTTAATAAACTTTACCAAAAATTGCTTCAAAAAATCGACTAGGAATCCCTCATTAAGTTCCTCCAGAAATTTCATATCATCGAAATATTGTTGCTGTGGTTCTACATTTCTCCAATATTTTTTAAATAATATTACCAAACTCCATGAATTCTACAAAACTTCATTCAAGGTTCTACATCAGTTCTACATGTTCTTTATGAGCGTATTATAAGCCATAATTCTAATAAACTTTGAAAAATATTCAAATTTGAAAGAATACTCGAAAACTCAAATAGTCTCTAATCAGAAAAGTGAACAAACTTACTTTATCGATCCTAAGTGTTTCGCAGACGAAATTCCACACGTTCCGCTCTTACTCATTAAGATATTTCACTTTAAGGACGTTTAATTCCAGAATAACAAAACGGCGTAAGTCAAGGGGTGGATCACTTCTGATGCATCTGATAAATTTGAATTATTTCATGCATTTCAATGCATTTAAATGCACATTCAGCAAATTCGCATTTCATGGCATGCTCCAATGTTTATTTGCTATCCCAGTCTTAATGTCAAACTTATTTTTAAACAAGATGAAGAAAAGCTGCTGCTCACTTAAGAAAATCACTACCTGTAATACGTCGTGTCGTGACCGATTCTGATAATCCTTCGTTCTGATTGGCAAAGGACTGACTCGCTTAGGACCCGCAGTGAGGAAAACTCCAAATACTTTACTTTTTTGCCGGCTGCGGAATGGACGCTTCTGACCAGCTGCTGGCACTCGTCGGATTCATTGGAACATCGGATATTAACATTTTGGCCTTTACTCTCATATGTGGAATAAAAATAATCTTAATCATCATTCCGCAAATGACCTTAGAGTTTAATATCAAGTACTTTTTTCTCCCGTCAGTCTATAACTTAAACCACGCAGAGCCAGAGTAGCTTAATTTATAGTGAGAGTTGCGGTCTTGGAGAGACGGTTAGTTATTCGACGACCCATACACTATTTAACTCCTTTACCTACACTCGTGTCTCTTAATTTAATCTAAACGTTGCAGTGATTCAGTCCCCGAGATCCCTGGTTAACACTAAAGAAAATGAAATAAGTAATTAGGACAAATAATATTATATTTGTTTTATTTGGATTTCCTTCATTTAAGAATCGATGAGAATTTCTATTTGTCCCCAATTAGCTAAATACTGTAGGTTTATCGGTAAGGAAATCTTGAGGGATCCAATTAATCCTGATTAGTCACAGGAGTACTGCAGTCAATCATAATTTCCCCACTGTGCATCTAATATATCTATAGATCGTTTTTGAAATCCTGAAAAAATCAGATGCCTAATGCACTAATCAGGCATCTAAATTTGGGGATATCTTGATCTCGATCTGAAACGAATAAAATTAGTTATTAATTGAACAAAATTAGCGTAGAGTAAAATAATATTGAAATTTCCAAAACAAACAATGACTTGTTGCTATAGCATGACACAATGGTATGTTCCAGGGCTAAGTTGATAAATTTATCGAAAAAATGCATTTAATGCAAATCGATGTACATTAGATGTGCATCGAACAAGTGATCCACCCCTTGGCGTAAGTAGGAATTTCAAGTTTCGCAACCTAACCGCTACTTTCACCGCTCCGTTGTATGGAAAGACGAAGTGACTTAACCACGAATCAAAATAAAACACTACTTGAGCCGATTTTATACTGGTACAAAAACGTCTAAAGTAACTAAATGAAACGGATTATCATTTTTTTTGTGTGAAATAATAGAAACTATCTAGTTTTTGAACGCAAGCTGATTGTATGCAAAATTTAAGCGATGTACACGTAAAAAATGCTAAAACGATGATTTATTTTAAAATTGTTTTAGAAGACAATTTGTGATTCTTCTTAAGTAATTTTCTCAAAACCGTATGAAACTTACTTACGTCGATTTGAAAAAGTAATCGAGAATAGTCGATAAATAAAAAAAAGGAAAAATGTCTTATAAAATTTAAGCAAATTTAATGCAGATAATTATTATATGAGTATAACTGCAAAGATCTGCCGTAGCTTAAGGAAGATCAAATTCCCAACTAAAATATAAGCTTAATTAATGCCAATAGTTATGGAGCCAGTATAAATCGAAAGAATAGCCTATGTTTAAGAAAGGAAAAATTTCGGATGAAAATCACTCTAAACCCTAGCACACCGTTGGTAACCCAGAAATGAATCAACCATCAGTTTAGAGTCTTGACGCTAGTTCACAGCTTCGTCCAGATCATTTCAATTATTATTCTCTCGAAGAACTAATATAGCGACAAACATGACGTTCGGCCTCATCATAAAAATCAACAAAATTATTAGCTGATCAGTTATTGGGCCACACTTATGATCAGCGTTGAAGCAATTTTTTTTGTTCGTAATTCGGCCAATGATGGGGTCTTCCTTAGTCGAGTGGTTAGAGTCCGCGGCTACAAAGCAAAGCCATGCTGCAGGTGTCTGGGTTCGATTCCCGGTCGGTCCAGGAACTTTTCGTAATGGAAATCTCCTTGACTTCTCTGGGCATAGAGTATCATCGTACCTGCCACACTATATACGAATGCGAAAATGGCAACTTTGGCAAAGAAAGCTCTCAGTTAATAACTGTGGAAGTGCTCATAAGAACACTAAGCTGAGAAGCAGGCTCTGTCCCAGTGAGGACGTACTGTCAAGAAGAATTTGGCCAAACGACCCGTTCGGCCAAACGACCAGTTCAGCCAAATGGCCGGACACCATCAAAAACTCACCTCTCAACAAGTAGCCAATTGTATTGTTAATAGCAATAGCAAACAAATTGTCTCTCTTTTTTTGTTTCATATATTGCACCATTTTTTCACAAGTTCTTGAAAAGCTTTTCGGCTTTTAGAATCTGTGTCGATTTTGATCATTGGTCACATGGATCCGCAAATATACCGGAATGTAATTTCGGAAAACTATTTTTCAAGAAATTTGAAAAATCGTTGCGCGCAAAAAACAGCTCGTGAAAACGCACCTAGGTGTGGAAAAAAAAATCCCAAATCGATTCACTAACAAAAAAATTACAGCCCTTCAAATTTCTCTGGGGTCATATTGTTTAAGGATATCTAAGGTACCGCGGGGCAAGTGGGTGAATGGGGTAAGTGAAAACAATTGATATATTTTACTGAATATGTGAATTAACGTTTTAAACTCATGCGTAAACCTTCGAGGCAATTGAGAACATTACGATAGGTAAGAAATTTCTGAGATTTTTCAGCCATTATTGCATAATAGAGCGAAAAATTGTTAACCTGTCAACTGTTACTCCGTAACAAGTTGGCGGCGTACAATCTTATTTTAATATTTTCAGTGGAAAAAAGTTGCGGAAAATAATTTCCTGTATAACTTCTTAGTTGTCCTCTGTGACAGTTTCAAACTGCAATAAAAAAAGTTTTAATTCGACGTAGACCTAAAAATAACTAAATTTAAACACCGTCAATTTTCTTATCAGGTGGGGCAAGTGAAAAGTTTATCATTAGAGATTGAATTTGTGTTTTCTCTTTAAGTAGCCATAAGTAAACATGGTTCGCAATTATCATAGAAAAACATAACGTGCTGATAATTCAAGAAACACAACTTGAGCGTTAAAAGCTTTTAGAAATCATGGAACTTCTCTAAAATATGTTGCCAAACATTACAATATTAATATGTCTACTTCGGGCAGCCAATTAAAAGGAAGACTTTGACTGAAAAGTTGCAATATTAGAGAACACACGGAAATCTCGTGGAATGTCTATGTAAAGCTAGTTCAAAACATAAAAATGGGGTATAGGTCTATCCACTTAAAAAAGATTCTAAATACGTTATTGAAGGATTCCGTTTGATTTCTCCCGAAGAGTTATCCAACGTCATATCCGACTTTCTCAAAAACAAATAACGAGCGGTGGAAATTTTACAAAGTAGAAATGCAATTGTTGTCCTATGATGTAAGAACTAACATTGGAAATGTTGCAGTTATAATGTTGTCTAATCATTTCAACTAACATAACTGAACAGAAGAAAATTCAAGTGAAAAGAATAACATTTTCTTTGTTCACGTGTTACTTATGTTATTGTTCATTGGGAAGCCTCAACAAATGTTAAAGCTAATAGAAATCGTGAATGTAACTGTTTGTTTTTGAATTTATTATTCAAAACGGTAAACTTTCACTTGCCCCACTTTTGGGCAAGTGAAAAGTAAGAAGACATTTTTCAAAAAGTTTTTCTGTATTTTTTCTTCAATTTTTCATAAAAATCAATTTTAGCATGCTGCTTATATTTGGTGGGAGTCAAGCTAAAAAATATATACCACCTCATTTGTTTCAATTTAAAGTCTCTAGAATTTGAAGAATCTGAACTATGCGAATTCCATTACCCATTTGCCCCACGGTGCCTTATTTAGAACTCTTTCGATCATTCCTCAATGAATTCGACCATGGTTTGCTTATTAAGTTACTACAAAAACATTTCTACAAATTACTTATTCCTGCAGTTCTTTGAAAAAAAAAAAAATATACACACTTAGAATTTTTCACAGATTTCTGTGAAATTTCACCGAATTCTCAACAGCAGATTATTCGGTGAGCCGTTCGGTGATTTTTTTACTTCACCGAACGATCCGTAAATCTTGAGAAAGTGCATCTGTCAAAAGTACCGAATAGTTCGGTGATTTTTTACAGATTGTTTGTGGAATCGTTGTTTGTTTTTGGAGGTTTCACTGAGCTTTTCGGTAAAGTTTTACAGATTTGCGGTGATTTTATTGCTATGCAATTGGCATTTCACCGATTGATTCGGTGTATTTTTACAAAAATGCTGTGAAAAGTGATTTGTTTTTTCGGATTTTCCGTGATATGATATCATTTCAATCATCTCAAAGCAGTGCATATAATAAAACTATCAAATTTTACAAAATGAATTACGCAAACGGGGTTGAAAACTTCAGCAGGACAATTGGAATAAAAGCACTCAACTGTAACTGGAAATTAAAACATTTCGATTCCATTTTTAAATTACAAATTTTCATTCAAATTCTACACCAGATAACTCACTATTACAAAAACTATCAGGCAGCTTCACTTATTTTGGAAATCCAAACTATATTCCATTATAAAACAATTAATCTATTTTTCACTTTAGTTAGTTTTGCTTCACTTCGAAAAGTATCAATTTTGGCACAAGCTTCGATTGTCAATATGGCCGACAAATGATTTCACAGATTTTTTGTGTAAGTTGTAAAATTTTCCATCTTCACCGAACAACCTGTAAATTTTTGTATTTTTTCCACCTTTACAGAACGTTCGGTGATTTATTGACAGTTCTATTGAAAACATTTGTGTTTCACAAATAAATCTGTAGAATCATATCTCACAGTTCAGAGTCTGTGGTTTATTTCACAGAATTCTGTGTTTTATTCTAAGTGTGTAGATGTTGCATCAGAGTTTACTATAGGGTTTTCTTCAGAAATTTCTGTAATAATTTTTGAATAATGTAGTGTGTCATTAGCATGAAAACATGTCGAGAAAACTTCTTTGAATATTTCCTTGTGCAATTTCTTGAAGAATTCCTAGATGACTTCCTAAACTAAAGGAATATAGGGTAATCCCTAAAGGTTCCTTAGGGATGGTACACAAATTATGCAATGCTAAATTTGAGTTTTTTGACCCCCTCCCCCCACTTGTTAGGCTTTTTGTATGAGACCTCCTGAGAAATTTTGTAAGGCTTGTCACGCTATACCTATCTCCCCTCCCCCCTTTGAGCGTGATATAATTTGTGCATGACCCTCAGTTAGATACATCCCTGGACGTCAATTTTAGAGCAAATCCTCAGAAATCGGTAGAGACATATCTGAGCGAATTGATGCTTGAGATCTTAAAGATGTCCTAAACGGGAAATTTTGACGAAATCCTTGCGAAATCAATGGAAGATTTACATGGGATAAACTTATATGGAGTACTGTGAGATTTTTAGATAAATTAGTGAAAGAATAGTTGGAGGAATTCCTAAAAACATTTTTTTTGAATCTCTGGTGTAATTTTGACCTCTCTGATCTTTGGAAAAATTCCAGTTTGGATTTTTGAAAATATCTCAAACGAAATTGTTGTAGGAATCTCTTAGGAAGGCTTTGAGAGAATTACTAAATGAACCCCTGCAGAATAAAAAAAATCTTAGAAATATACTCTTATTTCTGGTTCATGCTTGTATTCTTTTTGCTTTTTTGGTTCCTATATGTATTTTTATTTATGTTTGATCAAAATGTGTGATACTTAGCTGAAAAGTCTTTCAAAAGAAAGAATAACGACAAAATCTCTTTTTGATAAATGCAAATTTTATTCCCGGTGTGAAATGAACAAACTGCAAGTTATTTTGACTGTAAAGCTACGATTGATTAGCGTAATGTCAATGTGAATTCAAAGTTGTCTGAAATATGGAAGCGTGTATAATAAATATGAACATTCGGTAAAATTAAGAAAAAATTTCGCTGTAGTAGGTTTAAAGCATACGGGTAAGCTTGATACTTCATTAACAATACTATTAGAAGTTAGTTGGTGGCTCCTTCCCGCTTCTTCTGTAGTTCTTTCTCGAATTGCAGCAGCTTAATTTCCATCACTTCGCGAATCGCATCACGAATTTTCGATTTCTCCATGCCCAGAACTTCGATTTTTTCCATCTGTTCCTGCACAAAGTCGACCCGCCGCTTGAAGAAGTTTTTCGCGCTTTCCAAATCCTGCAAATGGTTTACAACGAATTGCTTATACAAGACGTATTTGATTTGAATAATCAAGAATTTACATTTTCCACGTAGTATCCGGTTCCGATATCGATGATCACATTATCTGCATCTTTGATGGTTCCCGGAACATACATGCTCCTGTAAAAGAAAGAGAAATACCGTAAGTAGGGTTGGTTACCGAGGAATAGGAATTATAGAGGCCTTATGCCAAAAAAGCAGAGTTTTTTTTTTCGAATATTTCATATTTAGAATGTTTCATGAGCCTTGAGGCCTTCCTTTGCCGAGTGGTAAGAGTCCGCGGCTACAAAGCAAAGCCATGCTGAAGGTGTCCGGGTTCGATTCCCGGTCAGTTCAGGATCTTTTCGTAATGGAAATTTCCTGACTTCCCTGGGCTTAGAGTATCATCGTACCTGCCACACGATATGCGAATGCAAAATATTGAACACTATGCTGAGAATCTGGTTCTGTCTAAGTGATGACGTAATGCCAAGAAGAAAAAAAGTAGACGCAGGGTGTCTACTACCTGGGGAAACCTAAAATTATCAGGGAATTTTATTGAACCTGGAAAAAAAACTGGAATTCAGGGAATTTCGATAACAATCAGGGTAGAATATGTTCATGGCAAAGGATTTTCGCGTCAAACCCCCCAAAATTTCGACATCGCCTCTATCAAACCGATTCCTGATCTGTTCTGTGAGGATCTTTTCGAGTGAATTTAATGAATATATTTCTAAATCAAGCGTGTGCTAGAATAAGGGCGTAAGTCGCATGATCGATTTCTCTTCATCGATCCTTTCTTCTTTGAATAAAGGTGACAAGATGCGGGTTTTTCAACATTATTTCACCTCAAGACGCAAGATTGCATCGCCATCTAGCGTCCTGAACTGAAAACGTGCTGGTAATTCCGCATCTTGTCTTACGCCCTTATTCTAGCACACGCTTGAAATTTGATAAGTAATGAATTCACATATCTTCCTGTACTTTTTTTAAAGCAGCAGCAGCACCAGCAAGCAGCAGTAAGCATTGATGACCGTACAATTCGTAGTTGCTACTCCGTGATTGACCGGAATAATCAAAATTGTACAGGGAACCAACAGATGTAGCTTGGGAGGAGCCTACCATCACAGACAAACAGACGTCACACTCTCATCATTGTCCATCGACCACCTTTTTAACGGTCGATTCAAAAATATGGTAGGTGGCCAATCCACCACCCGCAGCGCTCGCATCGTTTTCGTTCGCGTTTGACGTTTACACACTACCGCCATCTGTTGGCCCGTCGGCCAAATACACTAATTCTAGCATTGGGCGTACATGTCCTCGTGACTATGATTTGGATCGAGATTTGTTCTAAGTGTTACGTCTGTTTGTCTGTGCTACCATCTTCAATGTGCAATTTTGAGGATTCCAAACTTAGTATTGTCAATAACGGCGCCGGTCATCGGGGAAGGGAAGGAATGTTAGTGTGACATCCATTGCTACTAGAGACCGAGATCACCTCTGCATCTCCATGGTTTTCACAGGAAGGAGTTTTGTTAGTAGGAGGGATCAAAAGCTACATAATCAGGATTCACCTTGGTAAGTGATGCGATTCATGTAGCCTCAAATTAAAAAAAAGATCTAACAGTGCGTCGACAATTTTAATGTCGAACTATTCAAAAGTTTTTTTTTAGTAATTGCGACAAATAAAAACAAACGTGTAGTTCAATTTATTTTTTAAAATAGGCGGAAGGGCTTATGCCGACACTTACAGTGACGAACCATCCATAGTTTGTTTAACAAATAAATAAATGAAACATTGCCACGATGCAAATGTTTGTTTTCACAAGCATGAACCAAACTCATCAGTTGGTAATCCATCCTCAACTGGAATCACATTTCGGCAACAAGCATGGCATACCATAGCATTACAGTCGGTTGTACAATCAATGATTGATACTCCGTGACTAAACGGAGCCGGCGAGAACTGCACCTCGATCCAAATTAAAAAGGGATGGGACCTTCCACTTACTCTCGAAGTGCACATTTCAGCAGCTCTCACACTATTGATCAACAACGGCGTCGGTCAAGTCACAGTCAGTCGGGATGGGAAACAAAATGTTAGAGTATAATGATTGTTGCTTCCAGAGATCGAGAACACCTTTGCATCTCCACAGCTACCACGAAATGGAGGTAGATTAGCGAGGGAAGAAAAATCCCTGGTCGGTGATGCGATCCATGGATAAGGAGGAAAAATACGACTCTTACTCACAACTAATCCTGCATGGAAATGCGCAGTGAAAAAATATTGGGAAAAGATTAAAAATTCCGTCGACATTCAAAATCTCGAAGATGGTAGTTGGTCCCTAGTGATTTATCCTACCTCCGTTTTGGTCACGATCTTCAGATTATCGTGATTCGTCAACATTCGTATTGATAAAGTGGAGGGACATGGTTGAAATGGAGTTTAAAAGAAACGAATGTCAGAACAGGTATCCACCGGCGACGCCAAACGGACCAACGTAATGTGGTGTAATTTGGGATTTGTGGATTGAATACTGATATGTTTTGCCAAGCATCAATATGGGTGACTTTCGAGGATAGCGAAACGTAAGAGGGGTTAGGACAAGGTTGTGGATTTACTGGGTAAATCCATCACATTGGGGTTATGACTCTGTGTCTTGTCAGGAATAGGGTCTGATTGGTATGGTAGTATGCAATAGAGTTCGGAATTGATAGACAGACTTTGAGGAAAGAAGTTTTGAACGTAAGGCAGCAGCACCTTGGATCTTGGAGGGCGCAGGTCTGGAGAGTTGGGCAGCTGTTCATACTAGGTTACATTACGTAGAAAGTGGAATCTGTTTTGCCGTGCACAAATTATGGGAAGTATTTGAAAATGTTTTCTTGTTCAGATTGGGTAACGCAAGAGAGGATTTTTTAGCTCTGCGTTATATTAGGAGGATATTATAGTGCATGGTCTACTGATGACTGTGTATTTTAAGGGTGATCGAATGAAAGCTTTGTTGAGTAAAGTTACCGTTGAATTTTTGCAGTTCGTAATTGTTTTGAAATGTTTGTCGGACAATAAGAAAATTTTCTAGGGTATTTGTTTGGATGCTAATGCATTATAAATCTAATTGTTCGTATCACACGCGAAGCATAGCATAACCCAATGTATAATGAAATTAGGTTCGAAGAAAGGATTAATATTTGATCACTTAAACTTTACGCTGCAAGATATTCTTAATCGTTTTTCTTTTCTTCTGATGTACAGGAATAACTGGTATATTTAGCTAAAATAATGAACAATCATACGCATAGAGCCTACGGGTCATGCAGTTAGGATTGAAATTAAAATAATATTGCGCATTTCTTTCACACCACAGGTTTATCGCAGAAGTTTTTACATGTGCGGAGGCGTTGGTAGAGGTGCGCGATTGCGTCGAGTCGGGTCGGTGTTTTCAGCGGACTCATTTTTCGCAAATCGAAGAATGAGTGCTCTGAGGGCATCAACATGATTCGATGAGGTCCCACACTTTTATTTGCGCTTTTGCACTTGTAAATGTCTTATTAAATAGGAATACTTTGTGTTAGGGAAAGTGCAGGAGAATAAAATATAATTCATTAGAATTTTCTGATAGAGGCAGAGTTCACATGTTACTTAGGTATTTAAAACAAATGAGAACCACATTAAATAATAGATAAACACTAATGGTCATATTTTTATATTTTCATTTCATCGCGGTCCTCATTGCTCGAGCGGAGACGACAAAACTCGAGGTGGATAGAATCGACGCAACTACGACACGGAAAAGAAACAGATGAGAAACTATCGATACATTTATTCAACTATAAAAACCACGTTTTAACGTAATGACTTTATTTCTTCTCGTTTCAGCAATCCAACAACCAAACCATCTCTACTATCTTTTCATTTCCTCTTCGTTACATTTATAGTCCCTCTGGCACTGAATCGAATGACGCATTCCGCTTTTTATTAGCGATGTCTTTGCTGTACGTTGAGCATGGTGTCGGAGGTGATGTGCTGTGTAGAACATCGGATGTTCTACACGGCACGCTACTTCCGGCATTTTGTTTGGCGTGCGGGATAGGCAGTGCTAGTGATGATATGAAGACCGCTATTCGGTTTAGTGCCAGAGGGACTATATCTATTTAATGTATCTGAAGCTTGTGGGACCGCTTTAATTCCGGCGCCTGCTTATGGAAGATCCCGGTGTGCTAAACGGTATAGGACATGTTAACGGGGGAGGCTTGGTAGGTCCTCACCCAGCCCGTGTCTAGATGGGCGGATAATTGTCTGCCAGGGTGTGGATTGAGCAATTACAATTACAAGATTAAAAATTACGTCGACATTCAAAATCTCGAACTATACAAAGGTTATTTTAACTTCCTGTACTTTTTTTAAATTTGAAAAAGTGGAAGCTTTGAGAAGCCTTGAGCAATTTCTAGAGGAACCTTGTTATGACGCATCCTTGATCGAATTTATCGTTGAATTCCAGAAAGAGTTGTAAATAGATTTCCTTGTATAGTCCCTTGAGGATTTTTTGCAGCATTACCTGATAGATACCGTAGATGATGATGTGGATGAGTGAAGGAATAACAGCAATAATCGGCATAGAAGACATTTTTGTAAAAATTCCTGTTTGATCGATTTTTTTGAAAAAAAAATCTGAAATGAAATCTCTTGAGATGCTGCGAGACTCTAAAAGAAATTCAGGTTAATCTCTGTGGGAATTACTGAAATTAGTCGCTGGAGAAACTTTTCTAAGCAGACTTTGAATAATCGTTGGAAAATTTTTCGGGCGAATTCATGGGAGGAAAAAGAAATTTTAAAAGGATGTTTGGAAGAGTCCCTAAAAGTATTTCAGGCGAAATTGAATGAAAAATTTTCTGAAGCTTTTCCTCGAGAAGAAATTTTTGAAGAACTTGTGATTCCAGAGACCATGCATTAAGAATATAGACTTATTAGAAACTTGCATTAGAATAGCGACCAAGTCTATAAGAAAATACCTAGGTCGACCTGCTACCGGTCCTGCCTGTAGGAATCTTCGAAAGATCTACTAGAATAACAACTGGAAAAAATCAGTGGAACAATTAGTAGGAATCCGTAAGAAAGTTTGCGCAAAAACAATTGAAGCAACAACTTGAAACATTGCTATAGTGTTTTGGTGATGTGTAATTTTAAATGTTTGAGAAATAACTCGAGAAATGTATAGGAGAACTGCAGGAGTAATCCCTGTATGAAATGCTAGAAAAATACCTAGATATTTCTGAAGGCAATTTATGAGGAATCATGAAATAGCTCCTAAAAGATTTCCTGGAATAATCGCTGGATAAATTTCTGGGAAAAACTATGGATGAAGAAATCCATATAAAAATGATTAGATAAATAACTGAGAAGCGCAAGGTGTTCGGAGAAATTCTAGCAGACTTTCCTAGAAAAATCTCTAAACAAATATCTCCAAAAACTTTGAAATAATAAGCCTTTGTGGATTATCTTGCGAAAAAATTCTGTAGGATTGTTTGGAAGAGACTGGAGGAATCGTTGGAACAGTAAAGGAAAAAGTCTCCTCTAGAGGGAATCCTTGATTAATTCCAAAGAAAATTTTCAAAAATCATCGAAGTTTGCATTGGAGTGCTCAAGGACTTGCTGAAACAAATTATGCAGAAATTCTTCTAAGAATTCTTTGAAACATCGCTGAAGGAATTTCAAGACGAATTTCTGTGAGAATTAGTTAAGGAATCTCTAGTGGACGAAAGTGAGTTTAGAGAGCATCCAATAAAAATACAGTCATCTCTCCCTTACTCGATATTCTGTATCTCGATTTTTCCCCTAACTCGATGGAATGCGCGGTCCTTCAATCTAGCATGCTTTGATACCTCTGTAAGTCGATACCTCTCTAAGTCGATGTTCCCTAACTCGATGCTATCTGTTTCAGTTTCCCAAGTAAGTTCACCTCTCTAACTCGATATTTTCATGAAAAGTTCCAAATGTCCTCCAAATGTTAATAAATTTCATGAATTTGATTATTATGATTAAATTGCTAGTAAAATTAAGATTTACTGCCAATATCTGGGTGCTAAAATTTTTAATTTTGCAGATCGGTAAAAAAATGTCACATAGGTATATATGGAAAAATTTCAATGTTTTTCACGTAAAAATAACTATTTTGAATGTATTTTGTCAAAATAATAAAAAGTTTAATATTTGAAAAATATGTGTTCTGTATCTCGATACCTCCCTAACTCGATGGTCCCTTCAATATCGAGTAAGGGAGAGTTAACTGTAATACTTTTTAGAGGCTTACATTAAAATAGTGACCAAGTCTCTAAACAGAGAGCTACCAAACCCAACACTCCTTACCCCGTTAGCGGAACCAAAATCTGTTTCTCGTTCCAATCTGGTTTGAACTGTTCCAGAGCTTCCTTCGAGCCTGAGTATTTTACACGCGCCATCTTCAGTGTTTGCAGGGATTCCTGGAATACGGTCAGCTCCTGAAATGGACAAATCACCGTGTCAGAAAATTGCTCCGCAATCCGAACCCCAATCCCGTACAAATACCTGATCCAGTTGGTTCTTGAGCTGAGTCAGCTGCTGCAGGTTAAGTGTATTGAGATCGACCTGCTGCATATGCGGCTTCTCACTGGTGGAAATAGCGGACATTTTCGGAACGGTAGCACTACTTAACGACAGCAATCCAGGATAAAGTTTGTGGCCACAGTAACCGGAATTCGATTATTTGCCGGATAAGGGAAAAACAAGAACAACTTGGTTCTCGTTCTAGTTCGAAATCACCAAACCAGAAACGAAAAATCAGAAACCGAACCGAATGTTACTTTTCTTCGTTTTTTTTCTTTTGATGATTGTCAAACGTCAAATTTAAACCGAGAGTCAGTTGCGACAAATACTCCGACAAACAGTATGTACACTGTAAAAAAAGCATTTCACATTTTTAATAACAAGGCCCAACCAGGGGGTGGTCACTCTACGCCAGGCTATCGACATTGAGCTCTCGCCGAGCGGTGTCACGGGTGTCACGAAAATTTGCTGGTGGAAAATACTGCCGTTTGATTTTGCTGGGAACAGCTGATCTTTGTTTATATTTTCCACCAGCACTCTTTAAATAGTGTTGGGGACATCAAGGGGGTGGTCACTCTACGCAGTATGCGCCGTGATTGGCATTGCTTTCCAAAATGGGTAGCTATAAAAATCACAGTGAACTGAAATTCCCGTCTCAGCAAACATTGAGTTTTCTGAGTTGTTTACCATCTATCGCCTTCCTTAGCCGATTGGTTAGAGGCCGCGGCTACAAAGCAAAGCCATGCTGAAGGTGTCAGGGTTCGAATCCCGGTCGGTCCAGGATCTTTTCGTAATGGAAATTTCCTTGACTTCCCTGGGCATAGAGTATAATCGTACCTGTCACACGATATACGAATGCGAAAATGGCAACTTTGGCAAAGAAAGCTCTCAGTTAATAACTGTGTAAGTGCTCAAAAGAACACTAAAGCGAAGTATGCACTTCAACAGAAAAGTATTCGCCTATCTCGATGCGTGGGATATTTCTTGCAAAAAATGCTCAAGAAAAGCATTTTTCTTTGATCGCAGTACGCAGTTGAAAAGAAATGTCAATTCAAATGGAGCTCACCGTAGGAAATTTCTTGACCATTTCTTGGGCAGAAATTTTTACTTTTCTTGAGCGGAACAGCATACTTAGCTTAAACTGAGAAGCCGGCTCTGTCCCAGTAGGGACGTTTATGCCAAAAAGAAGAAAACCATCTATCAAATCGAAAAAAAATACTCCAGTAAGACCTCCTAACAATATTTAATATATGAAATACATATATTTTAAAAATCTTATTTTTATTTCAGAACGAAGCTTTAGAGCACAGAGCCCATCGAGCCGAACTGGGGGCGATGTAATAGACCATTTCCGTCAGACCTTACCCCATATTTTTAAATTTTTCTTCGAAAGACGACCATTTTTAATGATTATTGGCGTTCCAAGATCTAATTTATATGAAGTCCTTATTTTATTACAATTTTTTTGAAAACTTGGAAATTCACCACTTTTTGATGTCAAAACTGTCGTGCAGCACAGTTGTTTCAACCCTGTGGGTATACAAAGTGGAGATTTTTCCACAACTTTTAGTCATACCCCTGCGTTGCGTGTTTGTAGACATGATGAAATGTCAATGTCAAATCGGACAATCAACAGAAATGGAAAAATCCATATTCTGAATCTACTCAGGTGGAGAAGATCATCGATGCGTGCCATTGTTCCTCTCTCTTATTCATCCGCTGTGCTTATGCCGCGCAGATTGGGACGTCACTATTTGCTTTGAATAAGCACAGCGGAAGAATAAAAAAGAGAGGTAGTGGCTCGCACCAATTATGTTTGCCACCTGAGTAAACCAGAACATTGCGGAGATATCTGTCGCAAGCTCAGACGCATCTCTGTTATCAAACTGCCACCGGAAGCCTTATGGTTCCGCTTCCTCATTTATTTACCGGAACCATGAGCGCTTCCCCGTATAATTTACCCCTCTCATAGGTCTTCCTGAAAAAATGTAATTCTCGCAGTTCCTCCAATCTGATGATTTTCCTCCACAACAAAAACCTTCACGACCACAACAAATATTTTCCCCGTCCGCAGCCGCTGCGGTGCTCCACAATAGGTCCCAAAAACGGTTCTGCTCCCCACCGGTCCCGTGGACGGCGGTGAACTCAATAACCATGCATGGAAGCTGGGGAAATCCATATTGAATGATGGATGTGCCAATTGAGGACATTTTGTAGTCTTCCGGATTTACAGTTTGAAAAAAGGTTCAAAACATTATGGTGCTACGCTAATCGCCAGCCCCCGGTCGACCACAAAACCGGAAAAGAGAAAGATTCTTCGTAAATCCAAGCATCACAGCAGCTCCAGGCGAAGGAGATGATATGGTTGCGAAATATTTCGTCGTGATCTTTCGCTTCCACCGTTAGTCACCAGCAAACCAAAACAGCATCTTCTATATAACATATCAGAACATGAATAAAGCTACAGATGGTACGCCTGACATAACCTCGAAACTCCAACATTTCCAGCAGTGAATGGCAACTCCTCATAAAAAAAAAAAAACAATTTCAGCAGGAAAGTCAAAGAGCGGGACAGTCAATACAGGTTAATGGAAGAGGGACTAAGATGAAAAGTTTTCCGTGATGTCACCATGTACACTCTCTCTATCATGATTGATCCGAACCAGCTGATCAAATATTCACCACGACGTGGAGAAAAAAATCATAGGGCAAAAAGGGGTCGCAGAAAAATCGGAGAGAAATAAATTGTAGGGGACCGAGGGGTGAACTAACGTGCCGCAAGATTTTCATTGTTTTCTAATAGTTAGAGGCTTCAAAACATATCGGTTCCTTTGGAAAGTCTGTTCAGTAAATTGACAGAAAGCATATAAGCCAATAAAAAAAAATCACGGAAATGGTCTATTGGCTTTGGCGATGTCCTGAACTTAATAGATATTAAATAAAAAGTTATATGAAAAGCGTCAGTGGTCATCAACTCATAGCAAATTCTACAGGCGGGAAAATGAGTGAAAAATGTTGGGAAATATGGGAAAATAGATTCAATGCCTCTCGTTATTCGAGCTGTTAAACGAAACATCGTTTAGGCAAAAAGTTTCAATGTTTGTTCTAAACAAAAACGTTTATTCCTGCAGCTGCTGTTAGATTGAAGGCCCCGAAGCACCGACAGCGGAATGTCCGTACCCCCTCTTCATAGGATATTCTCTGTTCAGAAAGTTCCCAAAATAGGGTCCTAAAGCCCTGTCCCGATTTTAGTGCCAAACGCTTAAGTTTAGGCCAAAAACACATGTTTACTCAATTTTTTAATGTTTTTCGTTTGTCCAAAAAACATTTTTTTTGTTTTTTTTTAGATTTTGTAACACCTCTTGGCTTAAAATCAAATTTTTGGGTGTATTTTGGTGTCCGTGTCCCTTCCGAAATGTCAGATAGGAACAACCCCAGTGTTAAAACTAAAACCCCTGTGGTGTTTTTTTCGACCAAGCGAACGTCAAACGTTATCAAAAGTGTCAAGGTTCATTTATGGACTCAATTTTAAAATTAAAGTTTAAATATGATAGAGCCGGTATTTGAGCGGGAAAAATTGCTAAAGTTGTTGCAATAACATGCTCTTTTGTGTAATTATATAAAAACAAAATTTCGTTAAACATTTTAGGACCCTATTGTACTCCTGTATGGTGTTCAAAAACCCATACTACGGCGAATGCCCAAATAAAGCTCACATCTTCTTGGGATTTCCTTTCTTGTCTCTCTTCAAATTCAATATCAATACCTTTTTCCCTTCCACCGCGCCCTCGTACATAATTATTGACATTCTGTATCGCAATTCCCGTGGTGTCTTGGAATTAGTGTGGGTCATTTCCTAATTCTTCCCATTGAAATGTTACATATACATATCTTCTCATTCCCGTGTTCCCCTGCAATAATGTAAAACGCATCATTGAATATCATCGCCCCGTTAGAAGCAATTCCTGACGAATGAGTAAAAGGCAAACAAGAAGAAAATTATTAAAAAATTCAATAAAATGTCAATGCTTGCTGAGAACGTTTTTCCATAATTTCAGTTCATTGAATTTTTTGGCATGTAGTATTATATCATGTTTGGCACACGTTGGCGTTCTGAAGGCGCAGCTGTGCCGACTGAAGTGCATAGAGTGACCACCCCCTTGGATGACATGTAATGTGTATGAACACGAGCGCAGAAACCACTATGAATGGATACACTAGTGATCCTTTATAAGGGAGATTTGCGGAAGCTGACATTTTTGTCAAAGTGTGAGCCAATCGAACAGGGAGAACTGTCAAAGTGTGAGCAAACGAACATGCGGTATGTTTGTTTTGAACTTTTCTTGAGGAGTAATGTTATAAGCTTGAAATTATTTCGGTAAAAGTTGTTTTGCATGGACTAAAATATAAGATTTTTTTTTCTTTTTTTTTTAAATTTTTGCCAATGCGATAAATAGTTGCTGATTTTTTTCTGCTGTTTATTAGTTTGAAAATGTGACTTAAAAGATCTTTAACGGAATAAAATACACTCCTTCCGCTTATCTCTTATATAAAGGATCACTAGGATACACCATCTTCTATGGTGACAGAGGGCCCGATTGGCTTGTCAGATAGATCGGGCCCGGGACATCCTGTCTACTGCGAATCACTGCAGTTGACATAGGGCATGTCTATAGTCTGCTCTACGCACTTCATTCGGCACAGTTGTGCCCTCAGAGCGCCAAGGTGCGCCATGCGCGCCAAACGTGCTATAATTCTATATGCCATAAAAATTCAATGAACTGAAATTATGGAAAACTTTCTCAGTAAGCATTGACCTATGTATTTTTTTTTCTTGTCTGCCTCTCACTTTACAAATTTTACTATGTATTTAGCATTATTTTTTCTGGGATGCGTTTATGTTATTACGAAAAATTTACGGGGAAGTCAAATCATGTAGGTATATATAAGACTTTAATGTTAAGGCTTAGGAAACGGCCCACACAAATTCCCAAGACAACACGGAAACTGCGATACGGAGCGCCAACTCTTATGGACGGGAACGTGATGGGCGTAATATCGAGCTTGAAGGGAGGCAAGAAAGGAGAATCCAAGAAGATGTAGGACATATTTAGGCATTCGTTGTAGTATTAGTATTTGAACACGATGCAGAAGTACAATTTTGAGACTAGTGAATGGAAAATTTGCTGAACCAGAGACTATCTTTAAAAGGGAGGATATGAACATTCCGCAGTCGAGTCTTTAATATTTTAATATTTTGTAAAATTTTACTTACGTCGAGTTAGTTGCGCGTCGGCCAGTTACGCGCCAGGGTTACATGCTGCCAAGATATATTGTGTGTGGTCAACGAAAACGAGGACAAATGTCAAAACTGGTCTACAAGCTGACCGTTGTGGAGGCTGCAAAATCTTCAGAAATTAACTGTTTTGTTAAGTTTAGAACAGATTTTAAAACTTTTTGTGCAAACGATTCTATGTTTGGGCCTATTCACAAATTTCATAACGCTGAAGGGGGTGGGTGGGTGTCTATTAAATGTTACAGCTCATACAAAATTCGAAAAATATTCATACAAAATGCGTTACGAGGGGGTGGGTGGGTGTCAAAAATGGTCAAAAATGTTTATACACTACCACCATCTGTTGGCCTGTCGGCCAAACACACCAATTTTAGCATTGGGCGTACATGCCCTCGTGACTATGATTTTAATCGAGATTTGTTCTAAGTGTTACGTCTGTTTGTCTGTGCTAGAACGATGAAAATAATACGAGTGTTACGTCTGTTTGTCTGTGCAATTACAGTACAGTTTATTATGTATCCGGTAGAAATCAAGACCAACATCTGAATAGTGTGCTGTGTTCATAAAAATCGTCAGAATGCAGCTCCACACTAAAATACTGATTTCAAAATGCGGCGAGTTGAGGCGCATCGCGAGTCTCGCCGGCGCGTATGCTGTTCCGCTCAAGAAAAGTAAAAATTTCTGCCCAAGAAATGGTCAAGAAATTTCCTACAGTGAGCTCCATTTGAATTGACATTTCCTTTCAACTGCGTACTGCGATCAAAGGAAAATGCTTTTCTTGAGCATTTCTTGCAAGAAATTTCTCTCGCATCGAGATAGGCGATTACTTTTCTGTTGAAGTGCATGCTTCGCTTTACGTATAAAATCAATGCAAGGGGTGAATAGACCGAATATGGCGAATATGGTTTTAGTATGACTTTTACGCTGTACATAAGGGCACCAATACACTTAAACGTGATAACCACGCTTTTTATTCATAAGCCTGATTCGCTGCTGACAAGTAATTTTTCGGCCTATCTTGATGCATGGAAAATTTCTGCAAGGAATCGATCAAGAATGCGCCTTTTTCTGATCGCAGTACGCAGTTGAAAAAAATGTCAATTCAAATGGAGCTCACTGTAAAAAATTTCTTGACCATTTCTTCCGCAGAAATTTTTACTTTTCTTGAGCGGAGCAGCATACTTAGCTATACCACCGAAAGTGATTTCTTGCTCGTTGAGTGGCGATTTACTATTACAGTGGGGATTCGCTCGTTGGAGGTCCGCTACATGGAATAACTCGATGGTTGGATGTTCGCTGGTTAGAAAATATTCCAACTAAAAAGCACTCAAATGTCAACAGAAAATGTCAAATTGACTCTGACGTCTGAGTACCGTCGCATTGAAGTCTCCATATTGTGCATCCCGATAAAATTCAGAAAAAGAGCTTCGCTCAATTTCCTCTTCTTCATCAACGAACTTAAGGTAACACACGATAGACTCATCGTGGCATCCATGATCAATCTATGTTCAAACTATCGTTGAAAAGAAAATATTTCTGTTTTATATCATATCGATCATTCGGTGATCTCTCCGGATCATATGCTTGCTAACAACAGGCATGTTGATACACTTTCAGTTCATCTATGTCCGGTAGAACCGATATCACCTCCCCAAAACTACAAAATTGATCATCATTTATGAATAGCAAACATTTGCACCTTAAGCACCGCCAACACATTTTCAATCGGAAGGATTTTGGCGCGCTCGAACTGACAAATCCTCCGTTGTGGTGAAACTTCTTCCGTAGACGTGATGTTGGACAGTTTTCTAAAACAGTCGAGATAAAAGCCGAGCCGGCAGAGCAATGACAGTTAGTTCGTTCAAAACTTCGCTTCGGAAGTCCAACCGGCGAACTCCAGATTGGTGCTGCGAAGTCAATATATAGAACAAATGCGAATATATTTGTGCGTTTCGTGACGATTTGCTCTCCAGATGCGTGATGCTTTTTCCCCAGCTGTCAGTCGTTCCAACTAACGGGTCGGATTCGATAGATGGAAGGCAGTCGTGTTCCAACCAGCAAATCCCCGCTGTACCTACACGTTAATAATCGGTTTTATGGTTAAAATCTGACAAAAATGTGGAAACAATCATGAGTATATATGTTTGGCCCATTTTCGATTTTCAACAAGGCATGGGCTTTTTCCATAGGCCAAGTTGAATTTTATTAGCTTGCCCTAGCCCAAGGCTAGGAGTCCATTCACAAATTTCATAACGCTGAAGGGGGTGGGTGGGTGTCAAGGGGTGGATCACTTTTTCAGTGCACATTGAATGTACATCAAATTGCATCAAATGCATTTTTTGGACATTCACATCAGCTTAGCACTGGCCCTTTTTATCACATCGTGCTATAGTAACGCGTTATTGTTTGTTGTGAAAAGATCAACATAATTGTTCTCTTTTCATAAAAAAAAAACTATTCACTAACATTTTATTTGTTTCAGATACCAAGCTGTTGTTTCAGAGCGAATATGTATTAAATATCAATTAAAAGCTTTATCGAGGCAATCCACTTATGGATCCTTGGAGTTGAAAACGTCTGATTACTCAGGGGCTTTTTGGAAAATGATGCATACATTAACAAGCTTTGCGAACTTCATAAGTTACAGGATGATAGCTTGATCGTCCCACGTCCCTGTCGGAACCACCGTCCTGAGAAACTCACATACTGTTTATTATTAGTGACCGTGGAACAAACAAATAAAAGTCTTGAAAATTTTTGGTCCGAATTATTATTTTTTAGTTCTTTTATTGTCCATTAAAAACAGTACAATAAACTCTAGATTTTCTTATACAAAAATGTTTACGTGCCTATTGAACGTCTTGTCTACGGAACACATATTTGCTATGGATAATGTCATAATACTGTTCAAGAATGACAGCAAGTGGACATGTCTTCAGATCATAAAAAATTTACCACAGCGTGTGAATAGCTACTTCCGGATAAACTCCTCCCTATAACAGAACGTGATAAAGTAAAACTTTTGATCTAATATCTATGAATTAGCAGCTTTGACGAACAAAACAATCACTGATAATTTCGAATAGGATTTCTTTTATTTTTGTGCACGTCAATGATCCATCTTCGCAATGTGACGATTTCAAACTTCTCCGAAGCTGGAGTCCACCTTGTCATCAGCTTAATGTCCACGGAGATTTAACGCATTTTGATGAAGAATGTTTTCAGTCCTTCTTGGCACCATATATCCTTATCGACCATTTTTTTGGGTGAAGTAGTGTAGCTCTTCTCAAGTTTATAGAAAAAATGAGTTTGACACTTCAACAACGACAACAATAAAACGTTTGAGCAAGCCATGCAAATCTATCGAGTGTGCAGTGTAAATGCATTTAGATTTAACGAATGCACCCACCCTTGGTGGGTGTCCTCATGACGTTACAATTCATACGAAATTTAGAAAACAATTTTACAAAACGCGTTACGAAGGGGTGGGTGGGTGTCAAAAATTGAACAAACCCTAGGCCCTTTTAGTTTTCTACGAATGAACAAGAGAGAGTCATTGGCCTCTCACCATACTAAGGCCAATGGTAGTTTGTGAAAATTTCTGATTGTAGGCTCTCTTGATGGAGAGAGAACCAATCATTGCCCATTGCACGGTGATGTCATCAGAAAATCGTTCTCTTTCCCTCCTTCGGAAAATCTGAAAACAATCTGTCAAAGTAGACAGGTACTGGCACCATTGTTTTTAGGTTTTGTTGAAGAGCGAAATAGAGAGAATTTGGCCGTGAAATGTCTAAAGGCCCAAACGCAATAATAGCGGAACGGCAACGGAACGTGGAACCAGTTCGTCAGCATGAATCACACCATCTTGACTGAGCTGTCAACGAAAGTTATCCAATACTGAATCGACAAGCATGTTATAGCTCATTCTGGTGAACCGGTTCCGCTTTCCGTTCCGCTATCATTGCGTTTGGGCCTTAATTGACCGTTTCGAGCAGGGGGGAAATTATTGATTTGAAAAAAAAAGCGATTATTGGCCGTTTTGAAAAGGTGGCATCCATAAATTACGTAACGCTCTAGGGGGAGGGGGGAGTAGGCTCAAGCGTTACGGCTCATACAAAAATTTGACACTTTTCGTACAAAAAGCGTTACGGAGGGGGGGGGGGGGGGGGGTCGAAAATTTCCAATTTTAGCGTTACGTAATAAATGGACGCCGCCAAATCGAGTTTTTAACGGTAATGGCCGATACGCTGATCATAAGTACACAGCAAAAAATTATGTAATCTGCATCGATGTAATTCATGTCGATGTATAAAAACTTCTATGTAACCACTAATTTCATATGCAATATAGCATCTTTTTGGTGTTATATTACATCGCCTTGAAATTACACTAAAACAACATTACCATTTTGCATTACATTGAATTTGTGTAATAATCACATTGAAACTAAACAAATATTACACGGAAACAGATGCAACCAAGTCGTTCCAACATATTCGAGTGATATTATACACAATTTCGATGTCATTTTGCATCCAACACCAATGCAATGATACATCTCGCAACACTGCCCATACTTTGTTTTGGTCGGTTGCTTAAGATGGCCGCCGTGGCAGAAGTTCGCGATCGCGAAGTCTTTGTGCGGATTAATCGTCGCGATAATCTTGGGAATCTTAAGTTTTCAAAGTATTATACAAGTGCGCTTGTGTCCGACAACTTAATAAAAGTTTTGTAACCGATTTTGTAGTATGGTGAAATAAAAATTTAACGGCCCATCAGCAAGCGGAGCCAACTCCCAGGACAATTGCAATTTCCTCATGGCAAGTGGCTCACAGCGAAAGAGTGTTCAGCCAAACAGCGATTGCCGTCGACCAGCAATAGTCGTGATCCTGACCACAATCCTCGGAATCCGGAAAGAGGATCATTGGGTGAGTGCTACAATCAGTCGCACCATAACAGTTTGGTTCCGGCGGCCTCCACATGTTGCGATGTAAATAACAGTCTTTCTTTTGTTCCAGAACCTGCTCCAGTATTACCACCGGATTTGCCTGTAGAATGAAGTGCCGTTCCTTCGGAGCCTCAAGCCTTCTTCGGATGGCACTGGAAAGCGGAGATTGTCATCAAATGGACCCAATTCATCCTGCTGTCCATGGGTGGAAAAAATCCAAAACTCCTGCCTCCACGAATACACGACATGCAATCGATGAAGCAGATCAGCCGCAAAATACAATGCAACCGAGTGGTAGGTACTTCTAATCCGGGAGCACTCGATCTAGCATTGGAACGGCGACTACAGTTAAACGGGTAACTATAAAATTTAATACAGTTTCTCCATAAAGATTAGTTTATCTCTTAACCCCTAAGTTTACCTTTTTGAATAAGCCAGCATGTTTGGGCTCATATCTCACACGTTTTTTTTTATCAAAGACCAGATGATGATCAACGACCAATAATTCAAAAATACATTGTGAGTTTATAGAAGATTGATTGATAGATAGATTGGCCGTAGCGATACACTCGCAGCTAATCAGCAAGATCATGCTGAGGTTGATGGGTTCGAATCTCGTTGGTAGAGAGTTATTTCGAGTTGGAAATTTTCTTCAATTTCCAGGTCACAGAGTATCTTCGTGTCTTCCATATGCAGGGTGTTGATCCATACGGGAAAAACTAAAAAAAATCGGAAAATTGTAGAACACACCGGGAAAAAGCATTTAAAAATTTCGCCAAGGGATGCACGACTGAGTTGCTAGAGAGATAGATAACGGTAGCAAGATTTTTTATGAAATGCTTCAGGAATCGCTATGATTATTGACCAGCTACTTGGAAGTTCTTAGGAAATCACTAAAAAAAATAGTGCATATCAAGTGTGACTTTAAGTGGATTCTAAAGAAAAGTAGTTTTGGCGACCCATGAAAAATTGCTTGTTAGTTATTTCAATATGTTAATCCTGTCTAAAATCGGTTATTCGATATTTTTACAACTTTTTGCGCTAGACGCAAGATAAAACATTTGTGTTGGAATGTGAAAAATGTATATTGGTACCGAATAACATGTATGTTAATGATAAAGGTTTAGGGTTCCATTCACCGCTCATCCTAAGTATGAAGTCCTATATTAGTCATTGCAACTGGCCCTCACCACAAGGGAGCCCAATAACGGCCGCAAAGTAGAAAAAAAGAAAAAGAAGAAATCCCATATACAGCACTAGTAAGAAATCAATTCCTTTCATTAGCTGGTTGTTGTCTTTGTACTATAGTATGACAACATATTGAACCGAGACAGTTAAGAAGCATTTTTCAATCTACCATAATAAAATCATTGTGAAACTCATATTTACCGCCTTGAACAGTCTAGAATTATTTTTTATAAATAATGTATAATATAAAATCATATTTTGGTATACTAATACATGCTGATAACTTTTATTGCGAAAATTCGTTCAGATTTTTCAAAATAAATCTAAGAGCAGTGAATGGAGCATGAGCGATGAATGGCGTCCTTACGGTACTCTTCACACTTTGAGATTCGTCACAAATATTCTCCAACCACTCTTTTGTATTCACAAATTATTCAGATTTCTTAAAACAATCAGAATCTTAAATCAATCCCATTGAACTGAAATATTATGTCATAACTTTTATGTATTCATCAATTATTCTGATATTATCTTGGAATTTTCCGTAACCTTTCATCAGTTAGATTCGACACAAATATTCTTCAATACCGCCTTTATGTTCATAAGTAAATCTAAATTAATCTCAGTTTTTTTCGGAATCTTCAAACAATCCCGTTTGACTTTAATATTCTCTCATAACTTTTTGTATATCTAAATTGTTCAAAAAAAAAATCTCAGAATTCTCTAGTTTTTTTCCCGTAGCTTTGAAATGTTTTTTTTTTTTTGCAAATATTCTCCAATGATGAAAAAACCCTAACAAAATTTTGGATGAATATTTATTTGGGAAAATAAGAATTATTGGAAAAAATTTCGAAGAAACGAAAATCTGGAAAAAAATATCTTAGGAAAATTCATGGAAAATCACTGGAAAATTGTATGGGTAATGACTTGAAAAATGCTTGAACAATGAAGAATTTTTGGAGCAATTACGGAAATACCTTTATGAAAATTCCCGGCTAAATTCTTGAAGGTATCCTCAACGAAAATCTTGAAAAAAGATAAATCCGTGAAGGAACTATTGAATTGACTCCTGGAGAAATCTTCGGGATAAACCTAAAGGAAACTGTAAGCAGATGCTTGAGTTAGTTTCTAAAAAAAAATAATATATAGTGTAATAATTGGCGTAATATCGCATGGAATCTCCGAAAAAAATTTAAAATGTCCTCAGAGACATACTCTTATAGATTTCACAGAAGAAATATCTACAGTAATTTAGAGCCAAAAACAAGGGGTGGATCACTATTCCAGTGTACATTTAATGTGCATCAATCTACATCAAATGCATTTTTCTTTCATTAACATCAACTTATCCATGACGCCCCCGTATCATCATAACAACACGTTGTTTGGCAGGAAAACATGAAAGGTTTTTAGTTTCATATATAACAATGTTGATCCTCTCCCCTGTCCTTCGATTCAGGAAGGGGTATAGGCGCGTTCTGCCAATTCGGTCGTGGCAGATTTCTTGTGTGAACAAGTTTCAACATGGACGTTCTAAAGTGCCAGAATGAAGTGTTGTGCTTGTGGTGAGCACTTGAAGATGGGATAGAAGGTCATTACTTCACGTTCACGCTTTACTTTTACTTCTGTAAAAATTCAATACAATAATCGTGCCTGAGCTTAACTATTTAATTAACAGTTGCAAATACAATAGTCGATCTGAGCTTACTAACATGCCGCCGCGTTAATTTTATCATAATGATCTTTTACCTACATCCGTCGAACCATTCTAAATGGCCGTTGTGAGAATATCACCAAGAACTTCTCACATGCAATAAAGTTGGATAGTCCTACAATGTATAATTTTCGCTTTTTCGGATAAATTTCTTGTGGTTTATAATCAGTTTCAGGGATTGTTATCAAGGGAATGCAAAGAGCGAATTTTGTATGACTTCAATGTTTTTATTTCTTTGTTTTTAGTATCATTCTAAACATTACATTAATTTCTTATATCTAGGTGTTCTATGTTATAAGACAGCACTATCATCCTAATTTGGTAAAACAAATTTAAGATTGTATTGACATATTGTTAACAACATATTACATTTCATTTGCCGTAGCAGTTCAGATTTTTTACAGGTGAGTTGATTTCACCTGCTTATGAGAGAAAAACACGTTTTCAATTTACTTAACCTAACTTAACCTAAACATATAACGCATTAATCGTGGCAATAGAAGATTGTAACGATTTTTGCCTGAAATTATTAATAATTTTATTTGACATTTGTTCAAATGTTTCAACGTTGGATATTCTATTTAACTCATTTGTACTATACCAGGGAGGAAGCTTCAGAATCATTTTCAAAATTTTATTTTGAATCCTCTGCAGAGCTTTCTTCCTGGTATTACAACAGCTAGTCCATATTGGTACAGCATACAACATGGCTGGCCTGAAAATTTGTTTGAATATCAAAAGCTTGTTCTTAAGACAAAGTTTTGATTTTCTATTAATAAAGGGATAGAGACATTTTACATATTTATTACATTTGGCTTGAATGCCCTCAATGTGATTTTTGAAAGTTAAATTCTTATCTAGCATGAGCCCTAGATACTTAACTTCATCTGACCAATTTATTGGAACCCCTCTCATCGTGACAACTTGCCTACTTGTTTCAAATAAAGAGCTTTTGGTTTGTGTGGGAATATTATTAGTTGAGTTTTGGAAGCATTAGGAGAAATCTTCCATTTTTGCAAGTATGAAGAAAAAATATCCAAACTTTTTTGCAATCGACTACAGATAACACGCAGGCTTCGTCCTTTGGCGGAGAGGCCTGTGTCATCCGCAAACAAAGTTTTTTGACTTCCCTGAGGTAAGTCAGGTAAGTCAGATGAGAAAATATTGTATAATATTGGTCCTAAAATGCTGCCTTGAAGAACACCAGCTCTTACAGGGAGTCTTTCAGACCTGGAGTTCTGATAATTAACCTGAAGTGTACGATTTGACAGATAATTTTGAATTACTCTAGCAATGTATGCTGAAAAATTAAAGTTAAAGTTGTCGAATGCTTTTTCTATGTCTAGAAGAGCAAGACCAGTAGAACAGCCTTCAGATTTGTTGGAACTGATCAAATTTGTTACACGTAAAAGTTGATGAGTGGTCGAATGTCCATGGCGGAATCCGAACTGTTCATTGACAAAAATTGAATTTTTAATTGATGTGGGCCATCATTCTGTTCAAAATGACCTTTTCAAAAAGTTTACTGATAGAGGAAAGCAAACTGATTGGACGATAGCTAGAAGCTTCTGCAGGATTTTTGTCTGGTTTTAAAATTGGAACAACCTTAGCATTTTTTCATTTGTCAGGAAAATATGCTAATTGAAAATATTTGTTAAATATATCAACTAAAAATGATAAGCTTTCTGGTAGTTTCGTGATGATGATGTAGAAAATTCCATCATCGCCAGGAGCTTTCATATTTTTGATTTTTTAATAATAGTTCTCTCTTCTTCCAAATCAGTCTCCCAAGAATTTTCGAAAACGTTCTCTTGATTGAGAATAGTAGTAGCTTGGTTTTCAATTGGAGTAATAAGTCCTAAATTAAAATTGTGCGCGCTTTCAAACTGCATAGCATGTTTTTAAGCTTTTTCACAATTAGTTAGTAATAATTTGTTTTCCTCTTTCAATGTCGGTATTGGCTTCTGAGGTTTTTTCAAAATTTTAGATAATTTCCAAAAGGGCTTAGAGCCAGGGTCCATTTCAGAAATCTTATTTTCAAAATTTTTGTTTCTTAATTGTGCAAAACGTTTCTTGCAAATCCTGTCATATTATTCTCATAGCAGGATCGCGAATGCGTTGAAATTGTCTTCTCCTTACGTTTTTAAGGTCAAGAGTTTAAGATCATCGTCTATAATCATGGATTCAAATTTTACTTCACATTTTGGAATTGAAATGCTCCTGGCTTCAACAATGGAATATGTTAAAGTTTCAAGAGCATTGTCAATATCAAGTTTTGTTTGTAAAGAAATGTTAACATCAAGATTAGAGTCAATATACGTTTCATATATATTCCAGTCGGCTCGAAAATAATTGAAAGTGGAACTGATAGGATTGACAGGGTGTCCATCCATCCGGGAAATCCGGGAAAACCCGGGACCGGGAAAAATACGGGAAATACCCGGGAATTTGGTGAACACCCCGGGAAAACAAAACATAAGACTACCGGTTTATTTAAATTTTAAGTACTATGGGGTAAAACTAGAATTTTTAACAAGGGGTGCACCACCGTCTGTATTTCGAACTTCGCATTATGATTATTTTTTGGTGAGGTGATAGAGAGATACTTAACGATTAGGATCCTTGAAAAAAATTTAAAGGGGTACTTAAGGATTTCTGAAAATGTTCTTGGCGAGATGCTTGTTCGATTTCCATTTGAAATCATGGCATATGAAATCTTTGCGGGAATCCTAACGAAAATCGAACCGATATTCGACCAGTATTTAAAATTTCTTTCTGAGAGATCACTGAAATGTTTATTAGTAGATTGCTAATAAGATTTTCAGTAGATTATAGAAAAGGTCCTTGGCTAATTTTGTTTTAAATTCTTAGAAGTTAATGTCCCTCTGACATTTGGATAAAAATATATTTTTCAATATTATCCGTTCAATGTTTTTCTCACAGGAGCTCTTTTTACTTAAAATTTCAATCACAAACCACATAGTAAATGTTCATTCAAACAGCATCAATGCTGATACATATTTTTTAAATAGCAGTTTCCTGAGAAAAATCATATTAATTAATTGTGAATTTAAGAAAAAAAACCTGACTTAATCCACCGATGGAGAGACTGAACCCTTCTTACATTTCCATACAGGTATGAGATAATTATTATTCATCATTCATTTGGAACCTTGTACCAGTACAGTGGGGATTCGCTCGTTGGGGTTCCGCTACATGGAATGACTCGATGATGGTTGGATGTTCGCTGGTTGGAAAATATTCCAACTAAAAGCACTCAAATGTCAACAGAAAATGTCAAACTGACTTTGACGTCTGAGTATCGTCGCTTTGAAGTCTCCATATATAGAACAAATGCGTATGTATATGTGCATTTTGTGGCGATTTGCTGTCCAGATGCGTTCGTGTGGAGCATTTTCACCAGCTGTCAGGCTTTCCTACTAACGGGTCGGATTCGCTAGATGGAAGGCAGTCGTGTTCCAACCAGCGAATCCCCGGTGTATAACTAAACTTTAGGATGTTGTGACTACGTTCTATCTGCCCTAATAGTTTAATGGTTTGCGAAAAAGTCCAGGAAACTGCACGTCAAAAGGCGGATATCGAACTTTATTAGTTTTCATACGCTTATTATCATAGTTTTGCCATCCTGTAAAATAATATCGAAAAATGAAAAATTGATGTCCTTAAATGATTTTGCCAGCGATTTTTTTAAGATTTATGTGCAGGTTTAAATTAATTAAAAAAAGGGGAATTTTAGAGATTTTTCAAAATAATGATTTTTATCTCTGTAATTTATAATTCGATTGCAATATGGTTGTGAATGATGTCCGAGCTTTCAATCGACGAAAAATGAGCTTAAATTGGATTAAAAATAGCTGAAATTGATCAAAATGTTAAAAAAATGAATATTTCAGAGAAATTTTTTTTCCAGTACTTTAGAAAATTCTTCCAATGATATCTCTGAAACTAGTAATCCGATTTCAATGAAAATTTGAAGGCTTATGATTGAATGTCAGAGCTTTCATTAGCCGATAAAAGAACTTAAATCGGTTCAAAAATGACTGAGATATCGATCAAAATGCAGACAGTTGAAAATATTAGAATATGCTTTTTCTAGTACTTCACGATACTGTTTGAATCATAACTCTGTAACGAAATGTCCGATCGCAATGAAATTCAATAGCGTTCTATGGGAATGTTGTAGCTTTCTTTTAGAGCTAAAAGTGTTTAAATCGGTTGACAAACGGCTGAGATAATTGAGTGACATTTTTTGTAACACACACACACACATACACACACACATACACACACACGAACATGTGCTCAGTTCGTCGAGCTCTATCGATTGGTATATGAGACTTGGCCCTCCGGGCCTCGGATCAAAAGTCGGTTTTTCAAGCGATCTTTATACCCTTCTTATGGTTGTAAGAAAGGTAAAAAGGGGAATTTTAGAGATTTTTCAAAATAATGATTTTTATCTCTGTAATTTATAATTCGATTGCAATATGGTTGTGAATGATGTCCGAGCTTTCAATCGACGAAAAATGAGCTTAAATTGGATTAGAAATAGCTGAAAAATTGATCAAAATGTAAAAAAAATGAATATTTCAGAGAAATTTTTTTTCCAGTAGGGGGAGATCCCCCAGTACCGGACACTTAAGCCACTAAATTCATAATTCGAAAAATATTGGTATTATGAGCTCGTGTTACCCATTTATGATAAATATTATCATTTTTATAGTGTATAAAAATAAATTTGAAAATATAAATATGAATTTTTACATTGCATTTTGATGATGTATTTTAGTACCAAATTGATCGATCTTGAAACGTGGCACCCAATACCGGACACGATCTGAAAATGCGTCGAATTCTGTAAATTTGAACATCATTGAATGTGTTTACTGTAGGAATAGTATACAATTGCCAATTCAATGCATTTGCAACATTTACAAGAACAATTTGAGTTTTTCTTAGTTTACAAGATGTCCATCAAAATCCTCTTTCATATATGATGAAAAATATCACATTTTACGATGTTGTTCTGAATGTTCATTCTTCTTAATTTTATCGCATGTTTGATACCATGTTCGACGGAAACCATGAAAAATGAATGTATTTTGAGACACTGGTGCAATAATTACAAAGATAACATATAACAAATCAAGCTGTCCGAAACTGGGGGACAGGAGGTGCTTGACCCAAAATTGTAATTTGTCCGTATTTGGTTCAATTATGGTACAAAATACATTTATACTATCAAATTAGGATTATTTTCGAACATGCTTGCGTGATCCAAAGTATTTTTTCATATTCAAAACAATTACTAAGAAGGCTCAATATTAAGGCGATACGTCAATTTTTTTGAGATTTTCAAACTTTTCTACTTTTTTAAAAAGGCATGCATATTTCAAGGTTGTGTTATTCTACGCAAACATTAGTCTCCATAATAGCTTTCTTTCCTTCTAATACACCATCTTGATTGGACCATGATTTCTCAATATTTTGACTTTGTCCGGTATTGGGTGCTGTCCGGTACTGGGGGATCTCCCCCTACTTTAGAAAATTCTTCCAATGATATCTCTGAAACTAGTAATCCGATTTCAATGAAAATTTGAAGGCTTATGATTGAATGTCAGAGCTTTCATTAGCCGATAAAAGAACTTAAATCGGTTCAAAAATGGCTGAGATATCGATCAAAATGCAGACAGTTGAAAATATTAGAATATGCTTTTTCTAGTACTTCACGATACTGTTTGAATCATAACTCTGTAACGAAATGTCCGATCGCAATGAAATTCAATAGCGTTCTATGGGAATGTTGTAGCTTTCTTTTAGAGCTAAAAGTGTTTAAATCGGTTGACAAACGGCTGAGATAATTGAGTGACATTTTTTGTAACACACACACACACATACACACGCACATACACACACACATACACACACACGGACATGTGCTCAGTTCGTCGAGCTCTATTGATTGGTATATGAGACTTGGCCCTCCGGGCCTCGGATCAAAAGTCGGTTTTTCAAGCGATCTTTATACCCTTCTTATGGTTGTAAGAAGGGTAAAAAACAGACGAATTTATATGATTTAAAATTGTTTTATTGAAAATTTACACTGAGATATTTTCTTGAGGAATGCGCAGAAAATTACTGACATAATTTTGATTTTCCTCGGTGGATTTTTACTTATTGTACCCAAATCCTTGGGCAACTTGGCGCAACTCGCATACAGTTAACTGGATTTCTATTTGATCCCTTGTGAGATTTTAACATATTCCTGCAGCAGTACTTCTTGGGAAGATTCTTGAAGGTTATCTGACTAGCTTTTCTGATAGTTCCAGGTGAAATTCATCCCACGGTATACAATGGGCTATGAAACCCATTGGAAAGTGTCTTGAAATATTCACAGAAGCCGCCAAAATTGCTTGCTATATTCCTTACAATATCTTCCAAAAATTGCCTGGCAAAAATATCTTCACGAGTAGATCCATACAGAAGATCATAGAAGATATTATATGGAACGCAGACGTGATATGTGTGAGACCCTATCAAGGATATCTATTGATAAATGTAAAATTTTTCGAAGGATTTTCCTAAACCGCTAATTAGGTTCCTTGCCAAGGTGGAAATCACGAAGCATCTTACGCGTGTAAACCAACGCAAAACAAACAAGCCAGACTCGCAAACAAATTTGATGAGAGTAGGTTTGCACCCGCCTGCACGGGAGAACATACCAGGACAAATATTAAAATGTTCGTGAACATTTACTCGCGTGCAACTAAACAGGGTGAGATTTATTATGGTTTTGACAGACAAATCAAGTGTACATCCATCAAATCGACAGTAAACTACAAGTTTGTAATAAAAGTCCCTTGAAGTCTAGAAAGCTCAGTGGCCTTTTCTACCAAAAGCCCAATTGACTTCGAACAGCTCCGAATACGTACACGAAAAGATTTATCATCGACAGATTACAGCACTCGCGAGTAGACTAATCCTTTGTGAGATCTATTTAGATATGCTGGGAAAAACGAAAAAGAATATGTTTTTGTAATTGTAGTTAATTGAATATGATCCTTTTTCTGATCTGCATTTAAGTCACCTTATACTAAAAACCAATCAAATCGTTTTTATTTGTTTAACAAAAAATGATTTCTACAATTTTTGTTTGCAGGGGTCCGCGGATATTTGTAGAACTTGAAAGGGGCCACAGCTCCAAAAAGATTGGGAACTACTGGCCTAGACGGTTCTTATAAGGCCTCTGACGAGATTTTGTATAGATTTCTGCAGATTGACAGCGAATTCTTTCAATAATCCAAAACAAATGTCATGGCTAGTTCTTTGATGAATAAATAAATAAAGAGATCCTTTAGGTATTCTTGTAAAGTATTTGACTAGATTATTAATATGTTCATTGAATCTTTTGAAGATTACTTGGAAGATGCAATCTTGGATTCATGTGATAAGTTTTAGCCAGCTGCATAGGAGAACAATAACATGTATTTGGAAATATTGTTTTTGTTAAAAGATCTTTTCTTGGATCCAACATGAGATTCATCACAGATCCATCATTTCTCCATAAATCAGGCATAAGCCATGTCTAACGCATAATTCTTAAGGCATTCTTAGAAGGTAATAGGTTGGCTATTGAACTTAGCCCTTTTGTGAAAGTTTAGATGCACAAGTATATTATTCCATAATTTCTCTGAACTTCCTACGAGTTCCAGGGGGTAACGGTGTTTTAGATATTTCAGCAAATCAGCATTGTTTTTTTCATAAGGGCCTATCTGCATTCATCGATTTCTCTTCATCGTTGTTTCCTTTGCGTTATTACAGAAAACTGATTCTGTTGTCGTAGGATGAAGAATCACTATATCTTCTTCATTAATAAGAAATATTGCAGATTTATTTTAGCAAAGTTATTAGCGGAAGAGAGGATCGATGAAGATGTGCAGAAATATTTTAAATCTTTTTGTCCATAACCCTTTTAAAATGTAAACCGTTTTTTTTTTAATTGTATTAAAATTAATTCATAAATAAATTAGATCATGTCCGAACTATCTTGTGATCCTATGCGACTTAACTTATGATAACAAATGTATATTTGACAGCTGCTACGGATTGATTCGGCTTACTTCGTACAAGTGTACGGGACGAAACAAAATGTTCAAATGAACTCAGAAAAAAATGTTTTATGCGAGGAAACCTATCAATCTGATTAGTTTATCCACGGTGTTTTGCGGGTTTGATGTAATTAGTAAGAATACACGAGATGTAACGTGAACTTTCATGCGATATCTGGTTGTCTGGGTAGAAATGTAACAGGGACATGATCAGAATCAAAATATGTACAATGTTTGTAATTTAAAGACATGGCGTTACTTGTAAGAAAAATGTATAAACAAATACATAATATATCATTTTGAAACATATTTTGAATACCCCAAGTTTGGGAGACAACCCTTATATTTGTCTCTAATCTGTAGTTTAATGCAAGTTTGAAAAAATCTTGAAAGACTAACTACAATGGGGTTTCTGCAAGTCACATTTATATTAGAAATTTATGCATGTATGATAATAAAATACTCTGAAATATCTCTTGACTCAGATTCTTTATTTTACAAAGTCCAATGAAATAGCCGTTAGTTAGATGTTCTTCACTTTCATCTATGCCAGTCTCCTGATAAAAAAAAATTGGTGGTTTTTCAATAATGAGTTCATGCAGTTTTCAGTAAATATGTATTACTCAGTGTATTATTTGTTATTTAAGACCAACCGAATTTCTTTTTCCATTTTTTAAAAGTCTAAAAATGAACAAGCCATCAAATTTGGATAATCTATGAACAAAATACCGTCCATCTTGCTTATTTCAAACCGTTAGTACAGTACAAATTTGAGGTCGATAGATTTATTTAAAATGTTCAATCTTTCAATTTGATGATTACCTTGTAAAATTTTTGACTCTAACAACGTGCCCCCTTCAAGTATGGTGACAATTGTGTCTGTGGAGTTCATGAAAACTGCCAGAGAAATTTCAAGAGAAACTACTATTAAAATAATTTTCTAGACTAATTTCAAAGAAAAAATCCAGTAGAATCTACTATATTAATTGTTAGGAAAATCTTTTTTAATTATAACTTTTATTATAAAGGGTTGCCAGAGAGTTTACTACTAAAAAGAAATTTTCAAACCAATTCCTGGAACATTTTAATATTATTGATGCCCTGAAACTATTTTGAAAAGCGTTGATGTGGAAGTCCTTTTTGAATCACACCTCGTCAAATTTCACTTCGTGATGAGATGTAATGGCTGTAATCATGTGAATCTAAATGTTATTATGTGTACAGATTTAATTTATTTTAATCGTTCAAATGTCAAACTTATATAATATTGTTGCGTAATAAAATTGTGTCTTATTCAGAATAGTAAGATCTTTAGAGCAAGCTACAAAAATCTAGAAGTTTTTAATCACTATAAACAACTCAATTTTCTCAGGATTTGTACAATATCTTCTTATGCAAAAGTTGAGCGATTTCATTCGTATTACAAAAATTCCTCAAAATGAAATTCCTAAATTGGTTTCAAAGAAATATTATGAAAAAAAAAGCATTTGCATGAGAACGAACATTGTACAAGTGCTTCTTAAGAATTCTAAAAAGGGGGGACGGACCTGCTGTAGTGGTTAGAACACACTCCTCTCACGCCGAGGACCTGGGATTGAATCCCATCCCCAAAATAGTCACTAAAAATTTCAGTGACGTTTTCCTTCGGAAGGGAAGTAAAGTCGTTGGTCCCGAGATGAACTAGCCCAGGGCTAAAAATCTCGTTAATAAAGATATGAAAAAAAAAAGAATTCTAAAAGTCTAAAGGTTAAGCAATTTCATAAGACATTACAATCAGAAGGAAATCTTAGAGGAATTTCATGAAAAAGTTTTACATGAAATTTTATGTTTTTTTTCTGTTAAAAAACATTTGCAGGATATCCAGGTCTTCTTATGATTTTATTCAAAGGCGTTTTTATAAAGTACATATTACAATAATCATAAAGAAATATTGGAGGAAATTCATAAATAAGTTTTGAGAAATTATATAAAACTTTTGGGAAAAAAAGATAAAACTTCAAAGAGTTCCTTCTGGAAGAATTAAAACAACTCCTTTGCTTGGAAATACCAGCCAGAGAATTGGCTTGTTTAGGAGTACCTAGTTTTTTACATATTATAAGGGCCCATTCACAAATTTCATATAGCTGAAGGGGGTGGGTGGGAATCCTCAAAATGTTACGGTACATACAAAATTCGAAAACTGTTCATACAAAAAGCGTTACGAGGGGATGGGTGGGTGTCAAAAACGACTATTTTTGGCGTAATGAAATTTGTGAATAGACCCTAATTCTATGTTAAAAATTGAGCCGAAACTTAATGTTTCATAATTGTCAGTGTTCTGAAAATATTTTTTAAACACGTTTGAAGTTAATATGGAAATTGCGTTTGCATCATCCCTCGGCGAATTTTCTACGGAATGAGCTGTCATGAAAATTGAAATGTCATTGAGTATAAAGATTATAATTTTCATTAATCATTAATCTATATTATGTGTTAATTAAGATATTGAATAGCAATAAAATTGTGTTATATGTACTTAGAAAAATGTGCTTTTTCGATCTAGCTACGAAAATCTGTGATTTTTTAATTGCTAAACAAACTGAAAAGAAAAAAAACGTATGGATGGATTCCAAAAGAATCGCTTGACAGGATTAAAACATAACTCCTCTATTATATTATGGAGAAAACTCAAAAGCAATTAATAAAGAAATTCTAAATGCTCAATTCATTCTATGTGGAACAATTCCATGAAGAACTTTTAGATAAATTCCAGAAGAAACTTTTGCTGGATTTATCAAAAACTGGTAATTTAATGGAACTATAGTAACTATAGGTTCGAATTACATAATTAAATCCAGAAAAAAACACTGGATGAATAACAGAAATGTTTCATAAATTAATATTCATATAAATTCAATTTGATAAAAGTACGCTAAAAATACATGAGAAACTCTTGGAACATCTAGAGACGTTTCTAAAGGAATTGCGGGAAAAAGTCAAAAGCAAGTCTTGTGGAAAATATTGCAGGAATTCTATAATGTCAGGAAAATATCCTCATGTAGTTTTATAAGAAACTCATGGAAAAAATACAATAATCTCCCAAAAAAAGCTATAAGGTATTCCTTTATGATGATCTTTATGATAAAAGCAACTCTTTAAGTAATACCAATAAAAAAACTGAGGTGGTTTATTATATTGCGTTTTTGCATAGGGGCATATGTTTATGGGCCATAATAACACCAGTATCTTCACACTTTCAAATGATTTTAGAACATTTAAAATAGTTAGTGAAGACTGAAGATTTACAAAACTGTCGTAGAAAACCATAAACGAATTTCAAAGCTTTTATGATCCATGCGAGAAGACTGAGTATTTCTGGAGTAACGTTTGCGTCTTCTTAAAACATTGGAAGTTGTTAGAAATTTGTGGTAAAAACTAAAGATTTCTAGGAATTTTTGACAGTTTTTAAAAATATTAAAATTATTTTTAAATTATCAAGAAAACTAAAAAAAAATTAAAAATTGCTTAGTTATTTATTTTTTCTCTATTTTGTTTTGCTGTTTTAATATAATTTAATATTGTTTCGAATATAATTATTTGATTGATTTGTCAATGGTTCTACCGTCAGTGTTGTTAGACATAAAATTATAACTATAATTGTGCTACCATTAAAAATAAAAGCATTAAGGAATTCCTTAAGCTACATGAATTTCAGAAGAAGCAATCTTCGCAGAACTTGAAGATGAATGTAGTAGAATTCCCGAAGCGCTTTTTAAGAGAAAATTAACCTAAAATAGATTTCAACCAAATGTCCAGAAGATAAATCCCTTGCGAATTATCTGCAAGTATTTCTAAACAAGGAATCTGTTTCTAGGATTTTCAGTGCACCAGGAGAATTTTTAAATTTACCAGAGGGTTTCCTGAAGCGGGTTTGTTGAATCTTTGCATCTAAGATTTCCCCAAAGCAAAAACAATGAAAACTCATATTTCCGTTAAATATTTGAATAGAAATTCCGTTTAAAATACTACCTCAAATGTTCATTATATATCGATCCGTTGTAGTATACTTAAATTATATATATTTATGTATAATTCAATAATATATTCTTTTGTTATTTTTTTTTTAGATCGGCACGAAAAACTTGAACGAGCTTTACGATTCAATTCACTCTTGGCTGGAAGAAACTAATCACTACCTGAAGTGCCTGCAGGCTTGATTTTAATCTCTGTCCACTGCGGGTTCTCGGACTATCACATGAAGTGCTCCAGTCGTTATGCTGCATTATTTCAAAGTTTTTGAAGCAATAAAAATGGAATAAATAATGTAAACTTATTGTATTTTGTTTGAAACATATCTTATCTTACCACCATAAAATTCCCTTTAATGGTTGATTAAATTGCTTAAATCGATTCCAAAAATTATAAGACTCAATAACTTAGTCTGTGGGTAAAACCCAATTTAACATCATAACCATTATTTAAAAGCGAAAAAAGATTAAAAAGCAATTTAATCAACCATTGAGAAGAATTTGTGATCGCTTTTTTTTCGTACGGGGAATTTGCGATCGCTATGATTACATAGATTTTATATTACATCGCATCGATTACATCGTATTTTGTACGTTGAATATATTACATCGGAAAAATTACATCGGTCGCTTTCATTACACCAATAGCCCGCGAGTACGTCGGGCTGTGTAATATTACACAACCGAGGGAACGACTTGGTTGCAGCAGTTTCGATGTAATATTCAACAACTTTTTTTGCTGTGTACTGTGCAAAAGGATAGGACAAGAAACGGTCAAGGAATGATTCCTCCACCGAAATTACTTGAGTTGTACGCTGCTACTTCTCAGCTGATTTCGTCGGTAACGCCTGATGTACAAATCAAATGGAGCTGTCACTTTTCCGTACGGAAAAATGTGCCGCTCAATTATTCCGCAAGTAAAAGTGACACTTCGCTCATACTGGATCGGCTGTCAAAATTACTTTGGTAAAAAAGAGAAATTTTACTTGAGCGCTTTTCGTTTCAGGTGCATACTACGCATAAAGTTTTATGGTAATGTTGACAGCACAGACAAACAGACGTCACACTCTCATCGATGTCCATCGACCAACTTTTTAACGATCGATTCGAATATCTGGTAGGTGGTCAATCGACCACCAGCAGCGCTCGCGTCGTTTTTGTTCGTGTTTGACGTTTACACACTACCGCCACCTGTTGGTCCATCGGCCAACTACAGTGTTTTTAGCATTGGGCGTACATGTTTTCGCGACTATGATTTTGATCGCAATTCGTTCTAAGTGTTACGTCTGTTTCTCTGTGTTGGCAGCATAGTTTGTGGGTGTTGGGAGATGCTATATATATATATCGAAGCAAAACCCGATTTTTTTACAATTTGATCATTGGCCCTTTAGAATTGTTTCGCGAGATGTGACGAAAATTAAGCAATATTTTCCCGTGTAAATTTCAATCGAACCGCCCCCCGTTCGTGTGCGCGCGGCCGCGATGTTTGACAGCGACGCAGTTCGTGTCAAAAAAGTGTCAAACGTCGTCGTCGTTTTGTCACTTCGGTTCCACGTGAACTGACGTTTTCAGCTTTTTCTTCGCGATTCGCTGTTGAATCGTCGTCGGCTTCTTGCACAGTTGGCTTGCCGTTCGTTCATTTTTCCTCTTGCTTTGATCCCGTTGAGTCTGGCTTCGGAAGAAGGAAAATTTCGGTGCAAAGTTTGATTGAAATTTGGTGTATTTTTACGATCGAAAAGTGAATTGTAGAATGAAGGGGCTGTTTATCTTTGCTTTGCTGGTGCTTCCAGCTGTTCTCCTGACTGTGGACGGTGGTAAGTTGAGAGATATTTTGGGGGAATGGTTGAGGGTTACTTTCACTTCGACGTGGCATTTCATAACTCCTTTGGATGTGCTTTTCTTTTTAAGGTTCTCGGTTGATGGCCTACGCCTCGGAAGATGAATTGGACGAAGAACTGGATGTGGAAGTTGAATCGGATGATGCATCTGTGACACAGACCGATGAAGCCGAGACGGATGATGAGCCGGAAACGACAAAGTCCCCAGATGCTGACACGTTCCTATTGTTTACCCGTCCTCTGCATTCGAGCGGATCTCAGCTTGAACTCCCAGCCGGATACCCAGTTGAATTCCTGGTCGGATTTGCCAACAAGGGCAGCGATGACTTCATCGTGGAAACCGTCGAAGCCTCCTTCCGTTACCCAATGGATTTCAACTACTTCATCCAGAACTTCTCGGCCATCGCCTATAACCGGGAAATTAAGCCAGGCCACGAAGCTACGGTTTCGTATTCGTTCCTGCCATCGGAATCATTTGCCGGACGTCCATTTGGTCTGAACATTGCGCTGAACTATCGCGATGCCAGCGGAAACCAGTTCAGCGAGGCCGTTTTCAACGAAACCGTGTCCATCACCGAGGTCGATGAGGGACTGGATGGGGAAACGTTCTTCCTGTACGTGTTCCTGGCTGCCGTAGTCGTCTTGCTGCTAGTTTTGGGCCAGCAGTTCCTGGGATCGTATGGCAAGCGCAAGCGGTCTCCGGCCGTCCGTAAGACTGTGGAAACCGGAACCACCAACACCAAGGACGTCGATTACGATTGGATCCCGGCAGAGACGCTGAAGAAGATTCGTAAGTATCTGCATGTACACTATACAGGGCTGGTAAAAGGTCTCTTATTATAGACTGGTCATTAATCAGGGCTGGTAGTGAGACACTTTTCAGTGACTGGGGCCTTTTTAGTGAATTGGTAGAAAATAGTGACCAGGTCATTAAAAAGTCAAAATTTACAACAAAAAGTAACTTTTTGTTTTGTCACTTTTTCAGTCAAATTGTCATTTAAGTCACTATTTGCGTGATTCGATGATAATCTATAGATTTGATCAGCATCTTAAACTTGAACAGCAAGCAAATAGGGTGCCGGTGCCATTAGTGGACTACCTAAGCTATATAAAATCATAGCATAATAACGAAAAGCCTGAACAGAGATCTCTTGACACAATTAGTTATTGACCATAAAATCGCTTGAGCCACTATTGGAACACGTGTTCCAGTAGTTACGCTAGTGCTCTAGTAATAGACGTTTGGGGATGATACAAGAAATTTGAAACAAAATAGTTAATTTTTACACAGGTATAACATTTTTTCTCTGAACAGCAACTAGTATCTTTCAAATGAAGCATAAAGATGATCTTGTGGAGTTCCGATTATCAACGGGAAAGGAATCACCCTCCACGCGATGCTCACACAACTTACCCTGCCAAGTATCGGTTTGCAAGTGAGGCAGAGTACGAATGCGTCTAGTGTGCAAGTGACAGCAGCGTGCCAACATTGACACTATGACAGTCTAAAACCGATTGCTGTGATCAAACCTAGTGCAACTTCCCAACCCAGTGGATTCTATATCTCACAGATCTCTGGAACTTTTATTCATTTTTATACATCCATTTTAAGGCTAAAGGCCCAAACGCAATGATAGCGGAACGGCAACGGAATGCGGAACCGGTTCGCCAGCATGAATCACAACATCTCGACTGAGCTGACAGCGAATGAAATTGGATCAACACTGAGTGGACAAGCTGATTATAGTTCATGCTGGCGAACCGGTTCCGCATTCCGTTGCCGTTCCGCTATCATTGCGTTTGGGCCTTAAGTAGCCCGTCATTCGTTTTGGCAAAAATGATGACTTTTCAGCTTGCATTTCAAAGTGATAAAACCAGAGGGATGGCGTCCTATTTTTTCACTATGGATTTTGACAGATTGAGCTGTACCTCCTTAACCGGAACATAATTATACTCCAGAGTCAAATTCCACTCACACACTTTTATTTTTCGGATGTTTACCTTTTCCTACGAGAGAAAACAGTACAAAACGCATGAAGCGCAACGAAATCTGCAAAAGCTGATGAGTGTAATGAGCTGCAGAAAAGCAAATGTTTCTTCGGATAATCAAACCATAGATAACAGACAAAAAAAGAAGCGTGAATTAATTTCTTCAGAATGAAACGCAAGTAATGCGTTGAATTTGTGAGCCGTGGTTCATTTCGCCATATTCGCACCAGCTAGTTTATTGATGCGCTCATTCGTATGGGTGAGCTCCGCTATAGTTTTATAAGAGGCAACAGAAAAGGATCCTCTTAGCAATCCCTTGGATAAAACTCAGTCATGATAGTTTATATTGACTTGAAAAAGTATCACTGTACGCGCTTACATGCATAAATTATGCTGATACTTTTTCAGCTGTATCAGTGCAAAACCGACTGATTTTCTTTGATTCGAGAGATGAATTAGCAACAATCATCAACGACGCGTACAAATTTCAATGACGGCCTCCTTCGCCTTAAAAACTGCTTCCATCTGTTGATCCACTACTGGAACACGACGGCAACTACTGGTGCAAGGGAGCAAATTTTTTGCGTAAACTTTATTAATTATATGACTTTTTTGAAACTAAAAAGCTGAAATTTGTCAAAACGACTAAACTAATGGCGATCTATCCATAAAAAAGCGCATGTGGTTTTTATCGAAAAATGTACGTTTTATTCCATAATCCAATCTATTGGTACATTACAACCATTGGTACTAGCCCCCTAATGTGTCTATGTGTGATTCGGAAACCATATAGGTATAGATCAGAGCTTGCCAACAGGTGGTGCGCGGACCCCCTAGGGCCTTGACGACGGCTTAGAGCAGGGGTTTTCAGCGTTTTTGGCTCACGGAGCACTTTTTGAAGCAAAATTGTATCGCGGAGTACCTGTTCTTCATCACCACTCTGTTTGAAATCCAGATTTTTACAATTCCTACGACATGAAGTAGGATTAATGTTAGCCAATCTACCATTAAATTTTTATTTTTATTAGGTTTAGGCAGCGTCCTTTTATTAGAAATCGATTAGTGTTATTTGATTGAACTAGCCTTTTTATTTCAGACTTGAGGTGAAGATGAATCGAAGACAAACTTCACATTTTCAAGATCACGAATACGGAGAACCGAACACACGTTTGAGCTGAAAACTTAATCGATCGGTGACCACCCGCTGGTGGTGACCAATCGATTAAATTTTCAGCTCAAACGGATGTTTGGTTCTCCAGATCCGTGTTCTTAAAAATTTGAGGTTTGGCTTCGATTTATTTTCACCTTAAACTGTGACAATTAGGCATCTAAATGGAACTATATTTGATTTATCGTCAAATATTTCAAAATTTGTGGCTCATTAGTTAGGAAATTTTTCGAATTTTGTTTTTGGTTTGAACAACCGAGTTTTTGTAACAAATTTTATCTTCTTTAACAAATGTGTTTCAATGGGTTAATTACAAGTTTCACACTTAGGAAATATTCCTAATCATGTATCACGGTGTCAAAATTTCTGTAGATATCGAAATTGATCGCACCTCAGATTTTTTGCAATGATTTAATTGTTTATCCCGACATTCAGTGACCCATTCAGTCAAGAAAATTTCTTTACTTTTCTTGAGCGAAACAGCATACTTAGCTTAAATGAAAAACAGAATTCGTAACCTTCCAATTACAAAATCTTAGTCCAAATGCAGAACGTTTTTGTAAAAATATCCTAGTTACAAGAAAGTTCGATAACGATCGAAATGTTGACACCGTGTGTATAAAACTCGTAAGAACTATGTTTCGTCATCCACAATGACGCTGTAGAATAAAACGATGGTCTTGAAAGATAATTGAATCTATTGGTCACAACTAACTAATCGATCCAATTTTCAGCGCAATCGGATACTTTGTTCTCTAAATTTACACTGAAAATTTTAGGTTTAGCTTGGTTTGGTATAATTGAAAATATTTCATAACAAAAGGTTGGGATATTTCAAAACACTGGTGCAAATTTTCAAAACTTTCACCAAGGTTCCAGCCGAGATTCTGGAAGAATGTCTATCCGAACTATTGGTGGTATAGAAATAATCGAAATGCTCAACTGTTTTCACCAAACCATTGGCGGAATCTTCCAGAATCTATCAGCTGAATTTGTGATAAGTTTTTGCCTGATATCTGTAGTACATATTCTTCAAAGATCATTCGTTACGGATATCAGACAAGTTTTTGACGAGTTTCTGGTGGATTTTTTGACACATTCGAATGACCGTTGGGTGGATTCTAAGAAGCCTATTTGCAAGTTCCTTAAATATTCATAGCAGCTTGATGTTCTGATGCTTTGTGAGAACTTCACGGATTCGAATGGAATCCTTAGGGATACCCAATAAACATTCAGATGATTCTTTGTTCTGAGCTTTTCCCTGACGAGATTCTCGAGACTGAACAAGCAATTTTGTCAGAGTTGCCGTTTATTCAAATAAACACGGCTCGAAAAGCGGCTCAATTAGAGTTCCGAACAGATTTACCAGTAATTCTTATGGAAAAGGCTTGCCGAAGAAAACGGGACTGCCGACATGAGATGTTCGAATCGTCGTAAAACAGTTTCCTAACAGCTTTTAACAAGTCTGTCGGCATGCATCAATAGGGGATTGAGCATAAATGTAAACAGACAGATACGTAATTTGTTTGCGTACGTCTGAGAAAATTATAAAAAAGTGTGGTATAGGTTTAGACTGAAGTGAATACGTAATTTTTTTCATATTCGGTAGATTAGAGACGTAACATTTGGGTGCGCCTGCCAAGGATAGTTGTGGATTCATAATGAGATAGGGTCTTCCATAAATCTTCATTTCAAGAACATCCATTATTACGGGGCCGCGAGATGATTGTAGAACAGGCCTGCCCAACCTTTTTGAATCGCGGGCCAAATCTAAGAAACAATATCGCGAGGCGGGCCAAACTTTTTTAATACAGCAATTTTAAAATTTGGTAATACATTCAAATAAAAATGATAAAAATTCTTTTGGAAAAATTGCAAATGGATGAGATAGTCTTGCCTTAAGTTCTGTGAGAATTCTGCTCCTGATTATGGCAGAATCCAAACCAGGATTCTTTTGAAAAATTTGCCTTGAACGCTGTGAGTATGTTGTCCAGGATTTTATACAAATCATTCTCAAAATTCAATCAAACCTGTTTGAAGGATTCTGTCAGAATCTAATGTAATATTATTTGAGAATCCTTTCCTGTTTTTTTTAGAACCAATTTCCTAAATTTGCGAGAATAAAGCATTGGACTCTATGAAAAATGTTTTCAGCACTTCGTCAGAACCCAACCATATACACTACATGCCATAAGTATGGAATCGCGTATTGCAACACTCATACTGAATATTGCAGCACCTTGAAAAGTTTAGCATCACCTAAAATGAATATTATCTCGTGATTCTGAAGTGCTTGATCAATGTATTTTTGAGGTCATCTTAAAAAATACGTCTTTGAGCCCCTGCGATTTTGTATTTTCGTTGAAAATTTTTTTTTAACTTTTTTATTATTCTAAGTACTGTGTCATACATTTCCACGGTTTATTTTCCCACTATTTGTCATAATATTTTAAAACTTTTCAAAATAATTGGCATATGTGTTTTATTACGCCTCTATCTATTTTATAAAAAAAAACTTTTTAATTGGTAATGACTCTTAACATACAATTTAAGTATTTAAAGCAAAAAACGAAACATTCCACTGTTCAAGTTCTTATCGCAAAGCCTCAAAATAATCTGAGTTTGCAGTTCTAAACTTTCTTTAAATAATGTTTTGTGGAAGCCTCTGTTGGAATTTGAGAACCTTTTTTAGTGGTCTACGAAGTCAACATAATTTTCAACACAATTGATATTTTTTAATTTTTTTTGTATACATTCTGTTTGCAACTAATACATAAATTGCCAAAAATGTATGAAAAATCATTTTTTTTTAATTTAATTTAAAATGAAGGAAGGAAAATTGTAGTTTCGTTTCAATATAACAAATCTATTAAGAAAATTTATTGCACTATCTAAAATTATATATTGGAGATGAACCAGCCACGGGCTGAAAATCTCCCTAATAAAGCTAATAATAATAAATAAAATTACCGTAAAATGGGGCGAATAGAAACACTTTTCGACATGTTTGAATGTGTACAACTTAAACCGTTTGGATAAAAACCAAGTTTATTAGCCTTAAATATGGGTCACGTCTTCCTTTGCTAAGACCCCAATTGCTGTTAAAAAATAAAAGTTATATCGTACAAAGATTTATGAAAATGTTGTATGTTTCTATTCACCCCGCAATGGGGCGAATAGAAACACTGTTAAGTAAATATCAATACTTTTTTTCATTTTAATGGAAAAATAAACACATTTTAAGTGCATCTTGAAGAAATAACAACATGTATTTACTTGGTGAAGAAAAAAATCAAAACTTTTGAAACTAAGTTCAATTTTTGATCATTTTTGAAATCAGCCAAAATGGCGGATGTTTCAAGCTATCAAAAATGATTGATATTTCAATATTTTCTTCTCAATTTTTTAATGAGAAATGTAGCAAAATTTTTAATTTGAAAATAGGCTAGCGATACTATGTTGTTATTGAACTAACGAAAAAACAATATTTCAGTAGGTTTTTAAAGTTTATCATTACATATTAGTCGCATTTTTAACTGAAGGTCGCTTTGTTTCTATTCGCCCCACTGTTTCTATTCACCCCGTTTTACGGTATATATAATATTGTTGGTTTGCCCGAAAATTCGATACATTTTCGGTTAGGCTTGGAGAACAAGCATCATGAATGTTGCTAATTTCTTCCCGACACAGTCCTCAATGCAAGATTCTAATGTTACTTTATCATTAGGAGATCTTCCAAAAAATCATACAGGATGAGAATTCTTCCAAGCATATTCTCAAAGGTTTATTCCACAGTTTTTGGACAAACTCACTAAGGAATTTTTTGGAAACTTTACAAAAACTAGGTACTCTATATGTTTCTATACCGGTTATCCCAGTAATTCTTCCAACCATTTTTATAGGGATTTCCCAAAAAATATCTACGGTTTCTCTAGAACACTTCCAGAAAATCCAAAATCATTTCGACGAGGGATTCTCATGAAATTCCTCCAACAAATATCTATGAATCTGGGATTACTCCTCCACATCTCCAAATTATTTCTCGAGAAATTTCTTAGGTAGAATCGCTACCAAGTTTCTAAATTTTTTTAGGACTTTACACCACATTCAGCAAGTGTTCCAGTAATTTCTCCGATCGTTCAAACACTATCTCTTTTCGATTGCGTCCGATGTTTTACAAAAAATTCCTGCAGAAAATTTTGCAGTATATTATCCAGAGATTCGACTGTATATTTTCTCATCAATTATTTTCGTAATTTATCTATAAAATCCTCTAAAATTTCTTCAAGGGCCTAGAAGTTTTTTTCTGAGAAATTTCTTAAGATTTTCTTAAGAATTTACTTTTGAATTTCTTTTAGAAACTCTTCCCAGTTTAGTCACTCAATTAGTTTCTAAAAAATGTTCTTGACGATCCTTGGAAGAATTCTTTGATTTTTTGAGGACTTCCTTGGGAAAATTCTCAAAGATTTTCTGGAGAAATTTTTTTAGGCATTTCTGGACTTATTACTGAAGAGAAGTTTCTGGTTACACATGTTTTGAACAACAATTTTGAAGGAAATCATAAGAAATCACTGTAGTGATTCCTGGAGAAATTACTGTTTGAATTCTCGAAGATTTCCTAAACGAAAATTAAGGATGGAATCCTAGGAAAGTCGATGGAAGAACCATGAACTGTCATAGGACTTAGGACTTGCTGGGAAAAGAACATTGGAATTTCTGGAGTTATCCTTAAAAAAAATTCAGATTAAATTCTTGAATTAATTCCTTAGAGCAATATCTTAGGAAGTCCGTAACAGAATCATGAATTCTTGAATAAATTTTCGGAGCAATACCTGAAGGAACCTTTGGGCAAACAGGTACCGTCAACGTACCAGTACCCGCTCATGTTCCAGTAGCCCGCTCACGAGCTTAAAAAGTAAGGTAATTTGAGTAAATACACACAAAAATGTCCACAGTATGATTCAATTTGTCGATTTCAACCGTATAGCGGTTATAGTTTTCAAATTTACTTTGTGCAAACTTATCTTTTTTCAGTGTGAGCGGGCTACTGGAGCATGAGCGGATACTGGTGCACTGATGGTACCTGAATAAAATTCAAACGAATTTTCTGGAGAAAATCATGAAAAAAAATACAGTAATACTTGTAGCAATATTGCGATGAATTAAAAAACACTTAAATCAACCCTAGAGAAATGGACTCTATTGGACTTTATTTTCAGGCATGAGGTCTCTTAAAGTTCCTATTTTTGAAACACTCCAGCCCTAAAAGAGAATATTATTCTGAACAGTAGAACGCGAAAAGCTAATGATCATTTAACATTTACAGAAAATTCTCCCAAGGGTGGCAAAGTATCCCCCAAGCAAAGCCCACGGCAGCGAAAGGCCAAGCGATCAGCGGGTTCGGACGAATAAGACGCATTTAGCAGTAGTTTAGTAACAACATCAACAACGCAGCAGATGCTGGGCGCGTAATCCATAGTTGCAGCAGCTCTTGTATTCCAGAGCTGACGGGAGATTATGGCTTGGTGATGTCATCGACAATTAATCCAAGCGAAACCTCAATAGCGCGCAAACAGCCGGAAAACCTTTTTCAGTTCAGTGAAACCTGTAGAAGTAGTTTTAAGTTTTGCGCAACTAACCTATAGATTCTGTTTTCAAACATCGCATCCATTCGAGAAGAGATACAATTTAACTATTTAAGTATGTTTTTTTTTCGTTTTTTGTTCGCGAGTTTAATCATTTAAAATAACCTTCCCCATTTGGTGTGAAAGTGAGACTGGATACTGAGATACTATTAGCAGAGAACTGAGAGATACAGTAGAACGATCCGCCGCACCAGGGAATCTGGATGTGTTGGCGACAAATAAATGCACGACAGGAATGACGCTTCATTTGTGGAAGCGGAATTCATCCAGGCGGACATTCGTAGACGGATAAGTTTTTGTCGTGGTCGAGTGCGTTTTTTGCCTAAGTTATTTTACAAAAGAATGAAAAAAAATCGTAAGACAATTGTAAAACAAGTGAATACATACATTATTTAGCGATGACCATTCCTTATTGGCGAGATCAGCTGGAAAATAAAGCATTCATAGGATGGAAGGTAACTGAAATCTTTGGGTTGTAAAAATAAGCAACACTTTTGACCATTTAATTTCTCTTGCAGGATGAGATTCTATAAAGGTAAGTCGCTTTAATTAAATTATCAATACTATTGAAATTTACAACATTAGAGGACAAACAGTCGTTGTCTTAACCCTACATAATTTCCATTATGTCCTCACTCAAAGAGCCTGCTTCTCAGCTTAGTGTTTTTTTATGAGAACTTCCACAGTTATTAACTGAGAGCTTCCTTTGCCAAAGTTACCATTTTCGCATTCGTATATAGTGTGGCAGGTACGATGATACCCGGGGAAGTCCAGGAAATTTCCATTACGAAAAAGATCCATGACCGGGGGCTTCCCTGGCGGGAATACAATCCGCCACACGATATACTTACTTGATACTTGATGGGCTACAATCCGCTACGTTGAATCTACGCCGAATGGATAATTCTTCTCCACTGGACTCGGTCCTGAGCCAATCGCTTCCAGTCGCCCTGAACGTTAAGTGCCCTTAAGTCCTCTTCAACTGCAAAAAACCAACGTGTGCGCGGCCTACCACGAAGCCGACGGCCTCGTCCGGATTCTCTACTGAATATTTTTTTGCTTGTCGTTCTTCCGGCATTCGTAGCACGTGACCAGCCCAACGCAGCCTGCCGTGTTTTATGAGCGAGAGAGTGAATAACAACATTCTTAGGGCTCTCCGAATCCAATGTGCCACGAACTGTCATGATTCACGAACTATTGCACTCTCCGAATATGGTTCGATCGGCTTATTCGGATCAAAATCCAAACACTGATTGCATCCGAATGAGTTTAATTCTCGCATAACTTGTGATCTCGCTCTAAAAGCCCGAGTGTGTAACTTGTTGTTACTGAGCAAATTTATGGATCTACACGTTGTTCAACATTGCTACGATGAAGAGAAGTTCCTCCTATATCTCCCAATGGCGATCTTCTTCTGTCGGGTGTGGGATCACTGCGTCCATTTTTTAGGACTATTGTGATATACCCTATTACTCTATGTACACAATGTTTTCCAGTAGCAAATGTGCCTCCGGAATACTTTGCGCATTTGACTGAACTTTGAACCATCTGCCATTGATGGGCAGAAGTCCTAGGTTGCAGTGTTGTAGTTCCCCCAATCTGGCGTGATCAGCCTAATAAAGCTAACCACCTCCCTGGGGGATGCGTTCCAAATATCAGCTGGCTGTAAGTAGTGCTTGCCAAATATTTTGAACCTACGATGGATGTGTGCACTGCAAGAGCAGAGAAGGTGTTGTGAGGTTTCGTCCGTCTCGTCACAGAAACGGCAATTTGTGTTTTGGACGACACCGATCTTGTATAAGTGGTATCTGCTTGGGCAGTGACCAGTTATTAGACCGATGTATGTTCTGAGATCCCTTTTGTTGAGACCTATAAGTTTTTGTGTTTGTGTCGTGTTTATTGTTACGAACCTTTTGGACTGATTCGCATTGGAAACTGTATTCCAATTTGATTGAATTTGATCGAACAACCAGTTGTTCAATTCCGTGTTTAGTGCAGAGTTTGAAATGCCAAGGAATGGCTCTGGACCAATGAACATATTGGTTGATCCATTCCTTGCTAGCCGATCGGCAATTTCGTTACCCTCTAGACCCGTATGTCCTGGGATCCAATATAGTTTAACTCGATTGCGTTCAGCTAGGGATTTCAGTGCAAGAATGCATTCCCACACAAGTTTTGAGTTGCAAGTGAAAGCCTTCAAAGATTGAAGCGCTGCTTGACTATCAGAGAAAATACATATGGTGGCATGTCTGTAATTTCTTTTCAGACACAGCTGCGCACATTCCTTGATTGCATAGACTTCTGCTTGAAATACTGTAGGCCACTGTCCAAGAGAGACAGAGATTTTGGTTTTCGGTCCGTATACTCCAGACCCTGTCAAATTATTCATTTTTGAACCATCTGTGTAGAATTTAATAGATCCCGGTGAAATGGTGGGTCCACCTCCTTCCCATTCCTCACGAGAAGGAAAGACCACCGTGAATGGCGAGTCATAGTTTACCACTTTTTCCATCCAGTCACTACATTTTTCAACAATAGGATTTATCGAAAATTCGTTTAATATACTGAGGTGACCTGTTAAGTCCCCTGACAGTAGGACTGTTGATCGTTTTAGCCGAAGAGCACTTTTCTCAGCATCCAGCTTTATGAATTGATCCAGCCGGGGCAGATTGAGTATAGCATCTAGGGCAAACGAGGGGGTACTACGAACTGCACCGGTTATGGCAATACAGGCAGTACGTTGAATTTTGTTCAGCTTAGCTCTAGCCGTAGCTTCCTTTGTCTTAGGCCACCAAACAAGGGACGCATAGGTTATTCTAGGCCGAACGATTGTTTTATAGATCCACATGATCATACTGGGTTTTAGACCCCATGTTTTACCACAGGTCTTTGAGCAAACCCAGAGTGAATTGAGACCTTTATTTATGATTGTTTGAAGATGGGTGTTCCAATTTAGTTTTGCGTCAAGTGTGATGCCAAGATACTTGACCTCATTTGAGTAAACTAATTGTATTTGGTTCAAGAAAAGAGGGTGGAGTTGTACCTTTCGTCTTTTTGTGAACGGTACAATTGTTGTTTTTGAAGGGTTTATTCCTAGTTTCTCTTTTTGACACCAGGAGAGTGTGTGATTGAGAGCAATTTGCATCCTTGATGAAATAACGCTGTCAAATTTGCCTCGTACAATAATGACTACGTCATCTGCGTATCCAACAACTTCAAAACCCCTTCTTTCTAAGCAATCTAGCAGTTCGTCCACCACTAATGACCACAATAAGGGAGATAGTACTCCCCCTTGAGGGCATCCCCTTGTAGCCATTACAGTAATGCGCGAATCACTCAGCTCAGATGAGATCTGTCGATTTGCTAGCATAGCATGTACCCAGGTTGCAATGCATGGGTCGAAGTTTCTCCTCAACATTGCCGAACCTATAGACGAATAAGAAGCGTTATCGAACGCGCCCTCAATATCAAGAAATGCTATAAGAGCGATTTCTTTTGCATTAAAGGTTTTCTCGATCTTGTTCACTAGCGTGTGCAGTGCTGAGACCGTTGATTTTCCGCTTTGATAAGCAAATTGGGATTTAGAAAGAGGCATAGTTTTCATAAATTTAGAATCTATATACTCGCATAATACCTTCTCCATGATTTTAAGCATTACCGAGGATAGGCTTATCGGTCGGAATGCTTTAGGGTTGGTTTTGTCCTTTTTTCCTGCTTTTGGAATAAAGACAACTCGAACTTGACGCCAATCATTTGGAATGTGTCCCAGAACTAAACTTGCCTTAAAAATCTCTACCATGTGTGGAATCAGTGTCTCTTCCTCTTTTTGGATAAGCGCTGGGAAGATTCCATCCATGCCAGCAGATTTGAATGGCTCGAAAGATCTCACTGCCCTAACAACCCTATCGCGAGTAAAAGCTTCTTTGGCAACCTTTATTGCGTCCCTTTTTGCTCCTGAGTCCCCTGATAGGAACCCGTGTGGAACTGAGACGTCAAGTCTGGCACCTTCAGCATTTAGACTCGTTTGTGGGATTGAATCAGGAAAGTGAACTCTTAGCATTTCACTCAGTGTTTCACGAGGTTCCACAGTGAGTGAACCGTCAGTCCTTTGAAGACTTCCCAAACCATTGGAGTGATCCTTCGAAAGAGTTTTATGAAGTCGAGCAGCTACGGGAGTTTTCTCAATGCTTTCACACATGAGAACCCATGATTTCCGTTTTGCTCGTCTCATTTCTTTGTTATACTCTGTCAGAGCCTTTCGGTATAGACTCCAATCAGAAGTGCGTTTGGCTCGGTTGAATTCCTTCCGAGCAGTTTTCCTGAGTTTATCAAGGTTGAAGTTCCACCATGGAACATCTCTGTTCGAACTAACTGTTTTGATCGGACAGCTCTCTTGATAAGCATTTAGAATTTTGTTTTTAATAGAATCCGAAGCTGCTTCTAACTGTAAAATTGTCTGAATATTCGGCTCTATTATATAGTCTTCAGAACGGAGAATAGCTGAGTAGGTTTCCCAATCAGTTTTCTTGGGATCTTTAAACGACTTTTGAATCATTAGACCCCCTTCCCACTCGAAGACTATATGTTTATGGTCTGACATAGATATTTCATTAGAAACATGCCAGTTTTTTATTTTATCCGAGATGGATTGACTGCATAAAGTCAGATCAAGGACTTCTTGTCGTAAGATGTTTTCAAATGTAGGCTTATCACCGACATTGCATATGTCAATATTTTTGGAGGAAAGAAACTGCAAAAGATGCTCACCTCTGATATTTGTGTTTGTGCTTCCCCATACAAGGTGATGAGCATTGGCGTCACAACCGATGACGAAGGGGATGTTGTGTTTTTGACTGTAAGAGACAAGAGCAGCCATCTCTGGAGGAGGAATGTCTTCTGCGTCGCCAGGGAAATACGCCGAAACCATAATGATCTCAGTACTGCCCCTAGCAGTAGAAACCTCCATCCTGACCGCTACGATGTCCCTTTTGATGAATTCTGTAATTGGAAAACATTTAGTATCATTGCGTATTAGAATAGCTGCTCTGGGAGAGAGCTGGCTGTCATCATATACCAACCTACACGAGTTTAGTTGAATACCTTGTATTCGAGTTTTGTTGACCCATGGCTCTTGAATCAGTGCCACGGAAAGGTGTTCTTTTGTGAATCTCCTGCAAAGCACATCTGTTGCGCACTGAGCATGATGGAGATTCACTTGGAGGATTTTAATCATTGCTGAGGCGTTCCGCATTTTCCGGACGTTTGCCGTCCTTCTTTGGATGTTGCGGATCATCAACTTTTGATTTTGGGGGATGTCTTAGATTTTGGTTTTTGTCCTTTCCCTTACCTAGGCCTGCTGGCTTATCCCCTGTGGTCAATTTTACACTTTTGACATTTCCACTGCCCTTATTGGGAGCCATTGAGGTGACACCGCTTGGGCCAGGAAGTGAGGTCAAATATGCATCTTTTCCATCAGAGGAAGACAAGCTAGCCTGTATGGTGGGAGTTGGTTGTGGGATGCTTCTAGAGGCCTCCTCAGATTTCTCTTGGGTCGGCTGTCCAGTTGGATTGTCATTGGAGTTTGGGGTTGTGCTCTTTACTTTCCTCAACTGTATTTCTCCAAAGCGGAAGTTGAGGATGAACTTGGATTGAATGAGTTTTTCCATGGACGGTCCATCTACATTAAAGACCCACACCACATGCTTGTTGTTAGGAGTGAGCCGTTGCATGACACGCCAGTTGTTGGTTATCAGATCGTTCTGACTCTCGATGAGAGCTTTGATACGATCATCGGTGTATTGTGCGCTTTGAGGTTCGAATCAGTTCTGGACGTTGAATCTTATCCTCATCCATTGCAACCACCTCAACGCCTTCCAGGGGATTTAATGCAGGTGTTATCTCCTTTACCCATTCCGCAGTCTCCTGATCCTTACAAATAAGAACCATATGGCCAGACTTGTAGATAAGGTTAGAGAACTTGGGCTTCATTGTCGCGTTCCGTTGTTGTTCAACCCGAAGCAGCAGTGCCTCCTGGAGAACGTCCAGCTGAGTCGTTGAAAGTTGGGTCGTGGGGAAGTCTTTTGGGATTATTCCGACTCTCCTGCGACTGGTAATTTCACCGTAGCTTAGACTAGTCTGTTTTTTATCTTCTGGTGGGGGTTTGTTGATCGTCGAGGCTGTTGAGCTGTTGGTTTCCTGTTGCCCAACGCGCTTTCTCGGATTCAGGTGTTGTTTCATCCGTTTCTGCTTATGTTCTTCTTCAGCATTTGTAGACTTGTCAAGGTCCTGCCGAGTGCGTTTCGAAGGAGTTGACACCATAGTCTCACCCCCCGTGATTCTGGATAGGGCCTCAGGGCGGCTTAAGCCACTTTGTCGGAGTGCTTTTAGCTGCTTCCTTTGGCTCCGAGTGATCTTTTTGGTGCCAGTAGGTTTTTGTTTGTTCGCGTCATCTGTTGGATGTTGATCGGTCTTCCCATCAATAGGACCCGAGGTGACGTTCGATCCTGTGATTGATGGCTGCGATCCTGACAAGTTTATTGTGACTGTAATTCCATCCTCTTCGTCGTCCATTGGTCCAACCGAAGGATGGAGTCCTGGGTCGTTCGGGAGTGTCAGAGGGAGGTCGGTTTCCATGTTTTCATGCGAACTACTGAGAAGCTCATCTTCGGTCAGTCCAAGCTTACCAAAAGCATTCTCTGTTTCCGTTTCGTCCGACTGGGAGAGGCAGTCGTCACCTTTTTCGAACTGAGGGAGGCAGTCGACACCTTTTATTTTGGTTTGATTATTTGCACTCATTTTTTGGTCCCACGAGTCGCTGGGGAAAGACGGTCCGCTGCATCATTGCCCCGCCCTAATGCAGTAAGAGCTACATACTGGAGAGTTCGCCCTGGTGCTCTCCAGGCTCCGTTAGCGATTGAGCATATTTTAAACCCCCTCAACCATTCATCCATCAGCACGGGTCGCATCACACCTTGGGATTGGGGTTACCTGATTAGTAGATTTTTACTACAGGATCAGGCAATCCGTAGTGTTATTCTTAGCCAGTTGAGACAACCACTACCGACACTACACGGCTATCTAGGCTGCTTGGAAAAGAAGATAACATTGAATATTAACTTCTATGAACGACCAAGCAGCCATAATAATGGCGATAGTTTTCATTCTGATCCATTCATGGGATTAGAAACAAGCAGCTACACCCTCGGTCATAACATGCGATAGATTTTGCAATTTTCTATGCATTCTATGACGTTTTCCTTAGGTGGCCCATATTGCCCCTATTACCCCTATTAACAAATATCCAAAAAGCGCAAAAACTAGACAAGTTACTCAAGATTTCGTAAGTATTTTGAATCAAGAAAACGTGTTTGACAATAGGGTAACTACTGTTCAATACTTTCTTAAACGCTAACAGTTGGCGCCAGCGGCAAAAAGTGCAAACAACAACCTTTCGTACATTCAGTTCCTCTCACTGGCCGCCGAGCGGCGACACTGATGTTTGTAGGGGAACATGGTCATATTTGGGTAAAATGGCTCACTTCATTGTATCATACCTAGATCGTTTTTATATGTATTCTTTGCCACACGATGTTAAAATATGTTTACCCAAGAGTTGCCCTTGGACATAAACCCATATGATGTTTCCTTAATTTCACGGTGAAATTCAACATGTTTCACTTTTCTGCCTAAATATTAAGGTTTTTCGATGATTTCATTCAGGAATAAGCGTTTCCATACCACAGAGCAAACTCATGAAGAAACTTGGTTGCTAACGACCAGTTCTCCATACTAAATGGCATTCTACCCCATCCATTTGGTCATTTTGAACCACCCCCATTTTTCAACTATGTTTTCTACCCGATTTAAATCCGTAAAAAAACTCAAATTTGGGAAATGTTTCCAGATAGCAAATATTATAAAGTAACTGTTAGGACTTCAAATGGCGTTAAAATGTGGATCTCATTAGGAGAAAACAACACAAATCCTTAAAGTGGCATTTAGGATTATTTGACTCTATTCCACGCACTGATTGCGCTATGCTGGATTCTCAAATTTCTAAAACTTCCAACACAAGCGCATAGAAGAATGGTAGCCGAGAACTTTCAAAACGTATGGAAATGAAAAACGTGAATTACAAGCAATTTGGAAACTGGATCGAAAAAGTAGTGATTAAAAATCAAGCGTAATATCAATACATAACACTTTTTGTGTTTAGTTTATGTTCCAGCGTGCTTTCTTTGCTCCAAGATTTCGTTTTTATTACCATTGAAAAAGAGCCATCTATTGCCTTTTCAGTTTTGAATATCGCCCTATTCTTGGGAGACCGATTTGGAAGGCATGAGAAAGCTCCAGGCGATAATGGAATTTTCTAGCTATCGTACAATTAGCTTCCTTTCCGCAATCAGTTATTTTTTTACAAAGCTCTGTTTTTATATTTATTATTCATTAATAGTTGTCTGCCCTATGAGTAGTGCGTAGTCTTTTGATTCGGTTGCATGTTCCGGTGGGACGAGTGGCGGAATCAAGACCAATCGTGTTCGGTTCGCGTTATTCGAGTGTGAAAAAAAATCGACAGTAGTGCGTGGTCTTCTGATTCGGTTGCATGTTCCGGAGGGACGAGGTACGGAATAAAGACCAATCGTGTTCGGTTCGTGTTGTTCAAGTGCGGAAAGCTTCGTGTTCATTCAAGGATGAACTACTGGTGAGATCGTTTCATGCTTATAATTTATTTTTATCGTTGCAAAGCTACTACAAAGCTTGGAATGGTTCGTCAATACAAGTGTCGACTTTTTCGTGTTTCATTTAAATTTAATATACCTTTATGTTTTCGTTATTGCTAAAAATAACCATTGAATAGTTCGACATTATGGATGTCGACTTTTTTATAATTTAATTAAATATATTTTTGCTGCGAAAAATGCAAAACTAGTTTTAAGTAAAGGTCGTATTTTCCTTCTTATCCATGGATCGCATCACCGACCAAGGGTTCCCGTGATGATTGTGGAGACGCAGAGGTATTCTCGGTCGCTAAAAGCAACGATCATTACACAATAGCTTTCCTTCCCCTTCCTGACTGTAAGGACTTGGCCGGCGCCGTTAGGGATGGTACACAAATTTTGTCACGCTAAATTTCAACTTTTTCGACTCACACTTTTTGTATGAGTCCTCCGAACATTTTGTAAGGCCCCCCCTTGGAGCGTGACGTAATTTGTGCATGTCCCCTTATTGATCAATAATAAGAGAGCTGCTAAAATTGCACTTCGAGAATATGCAGAAAATCCCATCCCTCATTCATTTGGATCGAAGTTCAATTCTTACCAATTCGGATCAATCACGGAGTAGCAAGTTGCTACTAGCAACAATTGACAAGTACAGTCAGTCTATGAGCCTCTGTACGTGCCATAAATTCTTTTGTTCTATTGACTTTTACTGTGCGCCGTGTGTTGGTGCTATCTCGCTCTCTCTCACGGCTAAATTGAAAACAAGGTAAAAACAGTAAAAGTCGAACATTTTATGGCATACAGAGGCTCATGCTATGCCAAGCTATGCTATGCTATGCTATTAATAGTTATGTTTTCAATGGAACACAATTGAAATAATAAAACTAACAATTACATAAGTTATGAGCTATTTTTTATTATACTTTTACCACCTTTTACGAATAAGGATAAAAGAATGGATCATTAGCATAGCGTTCTTCCAAATCTCGCCAGAGGCTGATACGTGCTTGGTTGGGGTTTTGAGTTACTATTAGGTTATCTCCGATGTCTAGATACGCCATTTCATTTCCTTCAAAAGGAGCCCAGTGAATATTTTGCAGGGTGCTGTCTGAATTTGGAGTTGGATGTCCAGTGATGGCAAAGTTGGTCCAAAGGCGAACCATTCGCTGTCGAACGATGTTTGCAGGATTGCTTGGTAGAATGGGTGAAATGGGTAGATCTGTCATCGACCACAGGTAAGCTAGTTCATCAGCATGGACTGCTCCTGGAAAGTCGGTTAGCAAGAGTCTTCGTTTCATTAGATTGAGGTCACCATCAAAACTGAACTGGTAGTAGAATGTAGGTTGTGTGTTCCGTTCGGCAGTCAAAACGACTGTTTTGTCGACGGCATATAGGAATTGTTGATCAGTGTGGAATTGAGTCCATTCCAACATAATATCAGGCCCAAGAGAGCGATCCTGCCAGTAGAAGCTGCGGAATGCTTGGCTGACTGCGTTTGATTCTGGAGTGTTGACGGGAATATTCCAAAAGTGAGGGACGAAGAATTGAGGGTTACGAGTGAATTCGTTCCATACAGTAGAATCCAGAAGATGCTCACGAACCATAAACAGGCTCTCTGCACTTGTGTAGCCAATGATCATTGGAACATGATTGTATGCACCGGAAAGGAGTACTTCAATTGGACGTTGCGTAAGAAATGTGGGTTCTGGAGAGTTGACTGGTTCAGCACTGGGAACATACTCGAAGGGTTTAAATCCACGAGGAATCGGGATGTCCGTGATGGATCTTTGAAGATCAATAAAATCTGCAATAGGAGTATATCGCAGAAGTCGTGTAAGCTCTGCACTGTCATGCGGATAACCGAATGCATCTGCGATGTTTCGTGCCATTTCCCGTGCGTTGTACTGGAATCCCCAGGGAACCAAAGCGGTACCAGATTGGGCGATTGCTTTATGGAATAATCCAGTGGCCATTGGAGACAAAACTAAATAATGTACCAGCACACCACCCGCACTTTCACCAAAGATCGTCACATTATTGGGATCTCCACCAAAAGCCGCAATATTATCGCGAACCCATCTCAGAGCCTCCACACAGTCTTTCGCACCCCAATTGCCCTGTGCATGTGTGTCACCAGTGCTGAAGAATCCTAAAATGCCTAGACGATAATTGAAAGAGACAACCACCACATTCTCTTGAACTAAATGGTCTGGTCCATATCTGTTAGAATCACCAGAACTTAGAACGAAGGCACCTCCATGAATCCACACCATAACTGGTCGAGATCCGATCAAATTCTGCGTGTACACATTGATATGTAAGCAATCTTCACTGCCTGAGTAGTCACTGAGTATACTTAGCGATGGGCAATTTTCTCCATGTTCACTAGCATCTCGCACTCCTGACCATCCACGATGTGGCACTGGATTCCGGAATCTCAAATCGGAAACTGGAGGCTCCGCGTATGGTATGCCATTGAATTGGAAGTAGCTACAGAACAGGCCACAGCTGGCCGTTATGCCCTGTACCTGTCCTCCAGTTGTGGTAATGATGGGTCGAGTCTACAGGAAAAAGTACTAAGAATTTAATCATCGACCGTAAAAAAAAATTTACTTACCACATCTTGACACCAAGAAAAGGAAACAGCTAGAGATATTAGAGCTATTAGTTTCAACATTGTTATGAATGGTATTTCTTAAACGCAGCGGGTTTTATGGACTAGAGAAGGCATATGAAGATTAAATCTATTTTGATAAGATAAATTTTGCAAATGTCATTTGTTCAATATTTAAAACAAATGTATAAGGTAGATTTGGGTTAATGAAAAGTAATGTGATAAGTGGGCAAATACGATTGTTGTATTCAACAATCCAGAAGGATTCTATTTTCCTATAGTTGTGCTTATTCTGCGCGGCGTGTGAGTCGAGACGAGCCACTCTCACCTCGAGTGACGTGAGACGACTAATGTTAATCAAATGGGAGCGAGTCGACAATTGTCACCTCATTCGACTCGTGTCACTTCACACGCCGCGCAGAATAGGCACGAGTGTTCCATTAGCTCTTGATAACCGCTTCTGGCTTAAACTCTACCTGACTGGACGAAGCATGTCCGTCAAAATTGGCGAACATGTTTCAATCGTGCCTATTCTGCGCGGCGTGTGAGGTGACACGAGTCGTATGAGGTGACAATTGTCGACTCGCTCCCATTTGATTAACATTAGTCGTCTCACGTCACTCGCGGTGAGAGCGAGTCGTCTCGACTCACACGCCGCGCAGAATAAGCACGAATGCCTTTCTCGGTTTGGTCTGGCGTACCTCAAGGCAGCCATCTCGGTCCTTCTTGTTTTTGCTTTACATGAATAATTGTGCTTATTCTGCGCGGCGTGTGAGGTGAGACGAGTCGAATAAGGTGACAATTGTCGACTCGCTTCCATTTGATTAGCATTAGTCGTCTCACGTCACTCGCGGTGAGAGCAACTCGTCTCGACTCACACGCCGCGCAGAATAAGCACAAATGTCAACTTTTTTCTGGACTGCCTAAAACTTTCTTACGCTGATGATATAAATGTGCTTATTCTGCGCGGCGTGTGAGTCGAAACGAGCCGCTCTCACATCGGGTGACGTGAGACGACTAATGTTTATCAAATGGGAGCGAGTCGACAATTGTCACCTCATTCGACTCGTGTCACCTCAAACGCCGCGCAGAATAGGCACGAAAGCTTTTGTGCTTATTCTGCGCGGCGTGTGAGTCGAGACGAGTCGCTCTCACCTCGGGTGACGTGAGACGACTAATGCTAATCAAATGGGAACGAGTCGACAATTGTCACCTCACACGCCGCGCAGAATAAGCACATTTATTGCACAATCAATAAACCGCAAGATTCTGCTTTTTTACAACATCAGTTGGAAATATTCGCAGAATGGTGCAATATCAATAGAATGTTCCTAAATGTGTCCAAGTGCTTAGTGATTTCATTTGGCCGCAGACGCACACTACTACAGTTTAATTATGGTTTGGCTGGTGTCGAACTGCAACGTGTAACTACGGTGAAGGACTTCGGCGTTCTAATCGACACTAAGCTGACGTTTAAGGATCATGTTGCTTAGGGCTCATTCACAAATTTCATAACGCTAAAGGGGGTGGGTGGGTGTCTTCATTATGTTACGGCTCATACAAATTTTGTAGAATATTCATACAAAAAGCGTTACGAGGGGGTGGGTTGGTGTCAAAATGGGCCATTTTTGGCGTTATGAAATAAATGAATGAACCCTTACATCATCTCAAAATCTTCTGTGCAGCTGGGTTTTCTGTTTCGCTTCAGCAAAAAACTCACCGATGTGTATTGCCTGAAAGCTTTATACTGCTCAATTGTACGCCCTATCCTGGAATACTCATCGGTTGTATGGTCACCATTCTACAGGAATGAGATTCAACAAATTGAGGCCGTTCAACGCAAAGTCTTGCGGCGCTTCGCCCTTTGCTGACTTATGTGGAGAGATCCACTGAACTTGCCAAGTTATTAACGCCGCTGCAAACTTATTGATCTGTACCTTCTTGAGCCTAGACGCAATGTGGCAAAGGCGTGCTTCATCTCTGACTTTTTGCAAGGATCAATAGATTGCCCTCTGTTGCTCAGTTCATTGAACATCAATACTCGTCGCCGAAATCTCCGGTTTCATCCATTTCTGAAAATTCCTTCCGCCAGAACAAATTATGGCCTTCACGAACCAATGCATAGCATGTCCCGTGTGTTTAATAGTTGTTATCATGCGTTTAATTTTAATGTATCGCGTGAAACAAATAAGATTACTTTTAAACAATTTTTATGTTAATTCATTTTTTTTTTGTGCTTTTAGACTTAAGATCAATTGTCATTGGGGTGGGAACTTCACCTGTTCACTAAAGCAGTAAATACATAAATAAGTAAATAAATAAATCAATAGATAACTGCTGGAAAAACAAAATCACCAGGTCTTTGCCATTGTGAATTAACCAGGCTTGGGAACTGTGATCGCAATTTACCACAGTTCATCGATTCTGCCAGTCAACCAAAACACAAAGCAGCAGCAACATCAATATTCGCTCTAACGAAGGTACGGTGCTGCCATCTGGAAAATGTTTACTCTATGCGTGAAGCGTCGAAAATTTAACCCGGCAAGGTATAGGAAGTGAAATTTCATATGCTTATATAAAATTAATTACAATAGCTATTTAAATTCTTTTCAGTACATGTTGATAGACTATTGATGGGCTACATTATAGAAACATTATTTTGATTTTTATATTTTTTCCTCAATATTCTGCGGATTCTATAGCTTATCATAAATTTAACCCCGTACACTTAACAGAATTTAATTAAATTTAGTTTTGAATTTTCTAGAAGGATTTGAAAATTGACTTCCTATGCTTTGCCATGCAAAGAAATCGGAGCTTCACGCATAGGGTCAACTGTGGTAATTGCCTCCGTCATCGCGAATACCATCAGGCGTTGCGCTGCCGACGGTTCACACGCTGCTTGATTGTTTTTGTCTCTCCACTATGATCGTTTACTGGCAGCCATTCCGAGGTGAATGATTGAAAAAAATGTTAAATCGTTCAATCGCTAATATTTCGCTTGTGTTTTCAACTAATTGAAATCTATTAGCTCAGCAAGAGCACAATCCGTTGCGATACATATAAACAAGTTCAATTTCATGCTGCCTTTATCGAGCAAAAATGCAAAACCCCGAAAACCGTAAAAATCGTGTCACCACTGTGCTCATTTCGCATTCGGGTTTGAAAAAACGTTGGGAAGAAGAAGATTACAGTTTTTAAGAGCCGTGACATTTTTTTTGTTTTGAACGGTCATGGTTTGCTTTGGATTTTGATGGTCGTGTAGAAACATGTAAATGTAGAGGCGGCAAATGTTTGCTACAGTACTTTTCCCATCCCTGGAATTAACCCTTTAACGCTCATGGTCTCTGTAGAGCACCATAACTTTTCGACGAATCCTACACAAAATAATTCAATTCTCAACTAGGGTTGTCATGTCTATTACGGCTTAACTAGCCGACGGTGTTTTGAAAAAACCTGAAGGTCGTAGACACAAAAGTCAATTTGGACAAATTGAGATGTAAGATTGTGAAAAATAATAGAATCGTTCTGGTGGGCTTCGATCCCACGACTCCCAATACGCTAGACTGGGCGCGTTAACCAACTACGCCACAGAACGGGTAACGATTCTGCAGCGCAATCGGCCAACCTGAAACCAAAGTCCGTCACGACCCCATTTTCTCCTTCACAACCCTACATCTCCTTCGGCTCTCTGAGATGCCCAATTCGATATTCTAACATTGAAACGAGCAGATTTGGTGAAAATCCGCCGTTTCAAATAAGTAGCGTTTGCTACCATTGCGCCTGTTAGATAGGCAACCATAGATGATAAAGTGCTTGAATCTATTGTTTATCAGTGTGAATTTTAAGATGATGATGAGAGTGGGTGAAGAGTAATGATTAACAGGAAACCCCGAGAAATGAAAATCGTTCGTCAAGAAAATTTTTATATAGAGAATATAAATCAAAATAAAACCGGAAACCCTCGAATATTATATTAATGTAATCGGTGATAACTTTCTTGGTCAATCGAAACCAACAAGTTGGTCTTTCCCTTTTGGACCGCCAAGTAGTCAAGTGCTAAAATCTTATCAAGTGCATTGAGAAAATTTCTTAAAAATTATTCTATCTAAAACAAGTAAAAGAAGCTATAAAATCAAAAGAAGAGTGTAAATTTTAACGTGATAAAATTTATTATTATTTTCAGATAATTAATTTGCAATCTAATTGAAATTTTATACAAACCGTGAGTCGTGTGCCTAAAATAGTTGTAGTCGGAAGTAAGTTGCAAACCGTAAAAAAAAAGAAAATCTAAATTTAATATTTTGATTTTGACAATAAGGGTAGGCAAATTAAGGCAGTGAGTCGAAGACAAGAAAAAAGTGAAAACATTGAAGCAAGGAATATAAGGTAATTTGGTGAATTGATAGAAAATGTGTGTGTTGGGTATTAAGAATCTGCTATTACAGTAGCCACAGCCCAGTGGCATTCTCCATTGGGGAATTGGTGTGCGGTCGGTGCAAGAAAAACGTGAAGGTGCGAGATTGGTGGTGCGAAGATTAATGGATCGTTGCGACGGAAAAAGTGAAGCGATTTGGTGGTTGGTACACAGCGAGGTTACCCTGGGCATACCTATCGACTCGTGGTCTCGTGCCACTATAGGTACGTCTAGAGTGCGTTGGCCATCGAAGTAGGAAGCTTGCCCCCCCCCTCCCCACGAGAATCACACCCGCTAACCGTGATTGCACGCTCTGTGGGGTCGTCCATCAAAGGGAAGGAATTCCAGCGCCAGTGTACCCGCCCGACTCACGCTCTGAAGTCCGGAGACTGTTCGGACAGTACCAAACCACCTTTCCGGGGAGTAAAATTATCACCTCAGAACCGCGGATTGTGGATAACCTTACCCAAGTAGGAGTAGTGACCATCCTTCGCCACCTCCCGCCTGCGATATCCTGAAAGAGAAAGGCAAAATTTTTGCAGCCGAGCTACCTCCCCTCGTTGTTGGTGTTCATCAATCTCGACGTGGTTGGTCGATAGCGTCGTCCTCGGGACCGATGCCACCCCCTGCTCAGGGTTGATCGTGTTAGTCAACAAGCGTCGCTCAACTGTAAGTACCCGAATCAAACTCCATCAACACACACCAATCCACCGTGATTTCAAGTAGGGAAACACTATTTCTCGCATAACTTCTGATCTCGCCCTAAAAGCCATTGGTAACCATGTGTGTAGCTCGTTGTTTCTGACCATTCAAATGGAGTTACATGTTATTTTACAACGGTATGGTGAAGAAAGGATTATCACCTACACGCCAGTGATGTTGGTTTGGAAGCTGATTCATTCATTTGCACAGAAACAACGAACTACACACGTGGTTACCAATGGCTTTTAGGGCGTTATCCCAGATCATGCGAGATTTGTAGCAGTAGGGGAAGAACACAGCTAGGGGGTTAGAACGACTGACGAAAGATACACGAGAGGTGAGTGACGTCACACGTAGGGAGTGAGTGACTATCGGCGAGTTCGGTACCGTTGGCCAGCGTTTAGCTCCGGGAGAACAGTCGATAGCCACTCAGTACTTAGCTAGCTCTGGTAGGAGATAGTGCAGGGCATTGTGCGTGATGAAATGAAAAAAAAAAAATGAATTTTAAAACGTTAAAATTTTGATAAAAGTTTTACTGAACTGCATTACCTAGTATTCTTTTTTTTAATAAAATTTTCTCTGGTTTGTTTAACTTTAGATTTACTATTTTTGGTTGATCGAAAGTTTCACTATTCTGTTAGAAATTTGGGAAGGAATTTTTTGGAAAGTCTTTGGAATTAGGACTGATTGTTTGTTTGTTTGGGATTGGAGGTGGATTCGGTGCTAGGCACTGAAAACTGCTAGTTGGGCATTACATATCCGGAGTTCTTGACAGACGACTTCGTCGTCTGGCGCATAAGTCAAGGAAGTTTAAGACCCTAGCCAGGATCCTCCTTACAACATTGGTACTAGAAATAGATTATAAGTGGATAACAACAATCATACATCCGACTTGTGTATTCAATAGTGTAACTTTTGATAAACAATCAAATAACTAATCTTTTAAAATCAATTTTTTACTGTTTTGATAAATTTAGACAATTTTCAACAACTTTTGTTCAAGCATTTTTTTTATTAAAGTAATTTTTCCCATTCAAAACATTGCGAGAAGCCGTGGGCGGAAATAACTTTATCAACTTACAATATTACCATACCATATATTATTAATTAATTGTTGCTTTTAGAAATTTGGTTGAAAACCAAAAAAATATCTTTTATACTTTTCATCTACATGTACAATTGTACTAAAAATTGTGAAAACTTTGCATTTGTGTTCATAGCAAATGATAGAAACAATGCCCAGAATAAATCTTTTAATTTTCTCCTAGTGTAAAAATATAACTCAAATGCTGGTATTTGAGGAAAAGAATGTCAGTTGCACATGCGATTTTTATAAACTGCTGGTTAATACAAGGCGTTAACCTACCCGTCTACAAAAACGAACACAACAATCGCTTAAGGGGATTTTGAATTTATTTTCACAACACTTTTACGAATAGGGATAGAAAAATGGGTCATTAGCATAGCGTTCTTCCAAATCTCTCCAAAGGTTAATTCGTGCTTGGTTAGGATTTTTAGTCACCACCAGGTTGTCTCCGATGTCTAGATACGTCATATCACTTCCCTGGACTGGAGGCCAGTGGATGTTTTGTAGGGCTGTATCCGAATTAGGAGTTGGATGTCCAGTGATGGCAAAGTTGGTCCAAAGGCGGACCATTCGTTGTCGAACAACGTTTGCCGGATTGCTCGGTAGAATGGGTGAAATGGGTATATTTGTTATAGACCACAGGTAGGCTAGTTCATCAGCATGAACTGCTCCTGGCAAGTCGGTTAGTAAAAGCACACGTTTTATTAAATTGAGGTCACCTTCAAAACTGAATTTATAGTAGAAGGTGGGTTGTGTGCTCCGTTCGGCAGTTAGAACCACCGCTTTGTCTACGGCATAGATGAACTGTTGATCAGTGTGAAATTGAGTCCATTCTACCATAACATCAGGCCCAAGAGTACGATCCTGCCAGTAGAAATTGCGGAATGCTTGGCTGACTGCGTTTGATTCTGGAGTGTTGGCAGGAATATTCCAAAAGTGTGGCACAAAGAATTGCGGATTGCGAGTGAATTCATTCCATACAGTAGAATCCAGAAGATGCTCACGAACCATAAACAGGCTTTCTGCACTAGTGTAGCCGATCATCATTGGAACATGATTGTATGCTCCCGAAAGTAGAACTTCTATTGGACGTTGAGTAAAGAAGGTGGGCTCTGGAGAGTTGACTGGTTCAGCGCTAGGGACATATTCAAAGGGCTTGAACCCACGAGGAATCGGGATGTCGGTGATGGTTCTTTGAAGATCAATGAAATCTGCAATAGGAGTGTATCGCAGAAGTCGTGCAAGTTCTGCACTATCGTGTGGATAACCGAATGCATCTGCAATACTGTGTGCCATTTCCCGTACGTTGTACTGGAATCCCCATGGATTCAATGCAGTTCCTGATTGAGCGATTGCTTTATGGAATAATCCGGTGGCCATTGGAGACAAAATTAAATAATGCACCAGTGCTCCTCCCGCACTTTCACCAAAGATCGTCACATTGTTGGGATCTCCACCAAAAGCCGCAATATTGTCCCGAACCCATCTCAGAGCCTCCACACAGTCTTTCGCACCCCAATTGCCTTGGGCGTGTGTATCACCAGTGCTGAAGAATCCCATAATGCCTAGTCGATAGTTGAAAGAGACGACAACCACATTTTCTTGAACTAAATGCTCTGGCCCGTATATCCTGGAATCACCGGAACCTAAAACGAAGCCACCCCCATGAATCCATACCATAACCGGTCGAGATCCGATAATGTTCTGCGTATACACATTGATGAACAGGCAATCCTCACTGCCTGAGTATTCACTGAGAGGACTTAGTGCTGCACAACTTTCTCCATGTTCGCTAGCATCTCGAACACCCGACCATCCACGATGTGGGACTGGATTCCGGAATCTCAATTCGGAAACTGGAGGCTCCGCATATGGTATGCCATTGAATTGGAAGTAGCTACAGAACAGACCACAGCTAGCTGTTATACCTTGCACCTGACCTCCAGTTGTGGTAATGATGGGTCGAGACTGCAGAAAAAAATAAAAGAATGTAATGGTGGCATCTTTAAATACAAAAATCCACCTACCACATCTTGACACCAACAAAATGAAACGGTCAGCGATACTAAAGCTATTAGTTTGAACATGGTTTTAAATGTTATTTGTTTGACGCAGGGGGTTTTATAGATTAGCAAAATCCTATGCATATTGGACCTTATATTGATAAGATAAAGTTTACAAATGTTATTTATAGAATGTTTTAAACAAATGGATAAGGCACAGTTGGGTCAATTTAAATTTCGTGAAGCCAGAGGGACAAAACATTGTGTATTACTAACCTATTGAATAATTATTTGAATATGTCAGTTGTCGTTCTATTGTACCATGTATAAAATAGGTGATAACCGAGAACTCTATGAGAAAAAAAACTATTTCTTTTGAAAAGTTACTCCAAATTGATTGTTTAAAACTTAATGCATCAGAAAAGGTACTTTAGCTCTGAAACCTGTTTGTGCCGTATCGAGTTAGTAAAACTAAACCAGTTGAGTGTTTTACATAGTATTAATTTTTTAAATGACACTTTTTTTTCGGTTACTCAATTATTCAATTAAGTGTTAATTTTTGCAATACTTCATGACCTGTTTCTCGTTGTATGCCGAGTTATATGGAGATTTGATGTTAACGCAATTATCATCTTAATATGTTTCACAAAAAATATTAATTATCCACATTAGGGTGCGACTTATTTTTGGAAAGTTCACAAAACCAAATGTTCGTGTGAGTTTCTGAATTCAATTAATAAGAGAAACCTCGAAGTTCGAGTTCTTGTTCTTCTTCTTGGCATTAACGTCCCCACTGGGACAGAGCCGGCTACTCAGCGTAGTGTTCTAAGAGCACTTCCACAGTTATTAACTGAGAGCTTTCTTTGCCTAAGTTGCTATTTTCGCATTCGTATATCGTGGGGCAGGTACGATGATCCTCTATGCCCAGGGGAGTCAAGGGAATTTCCATTACGAAAAGATCCTGGACCGACCGGGAATCGAACCCAGACACCTTCAGCATGGCTTTGTTTTGTAGCCGCGGACTTTAACTGTATAAGTGCTGATGTTTTTCTATTTTTAGGCAACAATGGTGCCTGCCACATCAGGTTGCAGAACAATGAGGGGAAGAGGGAGCAATTGATAACATAGTTGCACAATTTCAGTCATATTAACTGATTGCTGATGGCTTAAAACTATCAATATCACTATCGAGCTATCAATATCATTTTGATTTGACAACCAACAGAAGTGAAGCGATACCACCCTCTAGATCATAATCACTGCAGAATGAGTGATCACGTGGTAATTATCCAAGCTGTAAATGTTTTTCGGTGACCAACAAACAGAAGCCGAATAGATGGCACTGTAAAAAATATCGTACTGATAGGTTGCCGTTTTATTAGCTTAATTTAATACTCAACTTAGCCTTTCAGTGATATCCATATACTATCACCATCAGTGCACTGTTGATGGAATAACCAGCATGATGTTGATGGTATACAGAATGATCTGAGTTGTATCGCAGTCGGCCAGTCTAAATCAGCAAATTTTAAGCCTTGATAGTGACAGCGAGCAGCTCTGTTGATAATGCAGTAATATGGATCCATCGTAAGCCGGATATACCCCTGCATCTATATCAGTTCATGTGGTATAAGTATAAGGTAATATTACGGCAGAGAGGCTTGTTTTTGATTAGCAGCAGACTGCATATTATCAGGCGTAAGGAAAGGCGTGATATAATGATGGAATAATGGAAGGGTATGGAAACGGTTTCTTGTCCGTCTCTGGTTCTAGCGATTTCTATAAACGCATAGTTTAAGTGGGATAGATTAAAGGCTCAAACACAATGATAGCGGGTCGGCAACGGAAGCGGAAGCGATTCGGCTAGAATGGATCACACCATATCGACTCCGTTAAGGTGTCAACAAATGAAAGTCAACCAATACTAAATCGACAGGCAGTTCATGCCAGTGCACCGGTTCCGCTTTCCGTTGCCACGCCGTTCCGCTATCATCGCGTTTGGGGCTTAAGAACGAAATATGATGGCACAAATCTCCCTAATAGCGGGGAACGTGCCTCTGGAGTCAGCCTTCTGATACCTGTGGATATATAAAAGTAAGTTGAAGATACAACTACAAAGTTCGAGGAAAGGGCCTGGGTTTGGACTTATGACCTTCTGTTTATGAAGCAGAAGCGGTAGCCATTAGACTCCGTCTACTGTAGTTACAATGTAATAGGATAGATTGCCGATTACTGCCAGGCTAAAAACGCGCCAATTATTGCCCCCCCATAGGAAATGCATGGGATGTGCAATAATTGGCGCGTTTTTAGCCTATGCAATAATTGACATGCTACACTATAGAAGAAAAAATAAAGAACAGAATTTTTTATCGCCAAGTCATGTTTTTCTGTAGTTAAATAATAAAGTCAAAATTTTTTTTCAATATCCGCTCTCGAAAACATTCAATTTTGTCTTCAAAAGCATGTGTTCGCGTTCATCTCAAACGCGGCATTGCTAGTTGCCGCTCAATTGAAGCGTATGCAGAGAGGGACAACGCTACCTATTGTGCCATTGCCAATAGTGGAAGATTTCACTACCGTACAACGTACCAGCTTCACTAGCTGGCGCCAATCCATACGGGCGCCAATCTATTGAAGGCAGCGTGCGCGCCAAATAAATGATTCAATAGTATATTGTATCTGAACATACTGTGCGCCTATATAAGGCGCACCCTTTTAGCCTGTAAGATTGTAGTTTATTTCGTTTCCCCACCGAGTAGGCACGCTGCCTCTCGGTGGCAATAAATCAGTAGCGTGTAAAAGTTATTCGTTCGTTTGATTCGTTGCCCGTCCAAAGTAAAGACACAATGTAGGGAAGACATCCTGGCCGAAACAGCATGTAAAAATCAATTTGAAATCGGTTGAGTATTCATGAAGTTATGGTCAAACAAATATCGAAAATCCAGTAAAAGGAGGAAAAATTAGGAAAAACAGTTTTAAATCGATTTGGTTTTAATTTTAGACAAATTTGGTAATATTGCTAAAAGCTTCATCACTGATTGAAAAATAACAAAGTTCTGTAAACTCACTGAAAGTCATATTTTTTTACTTTATATAGGATGCAGAGCTACTTCCATGATTCACTTTGGCATGGGGGGTTTTCATCGGTCGAATTGTCTGAAACTTTGAAATAAGAAGCACTTTAACACCTGTACTCTAAACCCCCCTCAGAGTGTCGGAAGTGCAACTTTGATCATGCATATCTTTCTAGTTTTCGAAGCGATTTTTAAACAATGTTCAGCAATGGAACCGGACACTATTCAAGACTGATATTTATCTTTGGGTTTTTCAAATAGATGCGTCTACCCAAATTTATTAAGCAAAAGGCACTTTCTAGTTTTTTTTTTTAAAACTTCATTGCGATGACATCTAGTTTTTTCGACATGAATTTGCTTGATTAAGTGTAGTGAACATGTTTGAGTAGAAGTTGAAATGTTTGATTACACACAAAATTTCTTTAACCCAAAACATTACGAAAAACCCTATTTTATAGATCCGTTGCCAGTAACTCAAAATTTAGAGCGATAACATATAGTTTTTCGACATGAAATTGATTGTGAAAGTCAAGTGAACATGTTTTAGTAAAAGAAATAATTTCCGATAACACTTAAACTGCCGTTATACGCATAATTGTCCCATGTTCCAAAATATGCAATCGAGAAAAACGCGTTTAAAGATTTTAACACATTTAGGCCTCGTATTGACCAGGTGTGTGGTAAATGAAATTAAAATCTTTACAATAGTATAAAGAATAGCGTGTTCATTAGAATCAATAGTTTGTGTTATGGGAAAAAGTAAATTAAGCTACGAAATTCAAAGTGGGACTGTTATGCTTAGAAATACGGGGTTTTTGGTGAATTTCTACGCATAACAGTCCCACTGATAGTAGTGAAGAATTATGTGCTAATCATAGTGTTGTAGATTACCGTTCTTACGTATAGATTATACCGAATATAGAGGACGTATATCCTGAAGACTATGTTAAGGCACCTAATGAAGGTTCAAATGACATGTGCCAAACGGAGCCACGTGTGGGGAAGTAAAGTAATACGATTTTATAGTTTGGGATGGAAAGCCAAAATTTTCTGTGTGTGTGATAATGGGAAAATGTATGAGTTAGTGAAAGAAAGAGTGGATGGATAAGTTAGAGAGTTTATAAGATGTAATAAATTCCTATATCAACTCTTCCAGCTGCAGGCTTGACAGAAACTCATCTGCGAATTCAAGGTTATTCTGCGGAGTAAATATTTAACTCAAAATTCATAACACAAATTTTCACACGATTTGAGAATGTTTTGGACTTGGTTTGAAAAATCATGATATTTGATACAGCGCAAATTAGGTTTTAGAACCGCCAACATATTTGTCACTTGCACCGAACAACTAGTTATCCGAAATAACCCAGTATGTGGCCAAGTCATCCAAAACCTCTTGAACTATTCTTCTTTTGACTTGATTTGCAAATTCATGAAGTTTGGTATGTCGCAAGATAGGTCTCAGAACCGCCAATACAAGTGAATATTGTAGAGTAGAAAGATATGTTTTGACTACACTCAAAATTGTTTTTACCTACAAAACAACATAAACAACTTATTTCCCGAGTGTGTTCGTCTGTAAAAAAAAGGCTACGACATGTAGTTTCTTCGGCATGAATTTACTTGTGGAAGTCAACTGAACATTTTTGACCTGAAATTTAAATTTTTGATTACACTCAAAATTTACTTTACCCAGAAGCCACACGATAAACGTATTTCTTGAGCTGTTCTGTCTGTAAATTAAAATTGAAGGCTTTGACTTATAGTTTATTCGACACGAATTAACTTACATAGGTCAAGTGAAAACTGAAAAATTAAAAATATTTTTTTGACTACACTAAAAATTACTTGTTTGACCCAGATAGCCGTAGCGGTAAACGCGCAGTTATTCAGCAAGACCAAGCTGAGGGTCGTGGGTTCGAATCCCACCGGTCAAGGATCTTTTCGGGTTGGAAATGTTCTCGACTTCCCAGGGCATAAAGTATCATCGTACCTGCCACACGATATAGGCATGCAAAAATGGTCATCGGCATAGTAAGCTCTCAGTTAATAACTGTGGAACTGCTCATAAGAACACTAAGCTGAGAAGCAGGCTCTGTCCCAGTGGGGACGTAACGCCAGAAAGAAGAATAAGAAAAATTGCTTGTATCTTCAACACAACATAAACAACTTATTTCCCGAGTTTGTTCGTCTGTAAATAAAAACTCAAGGCTATGACATGTAGTTTTTTCGGCATTAATTAACTTGCAGAAGTCAAGTGAACATGTCAACTACCCATAAATGCATGTCAGTCCCACGTTTGCTGGATTTCCTATTCACATGGGATAGTTATGCATTTATGGGCAGTCAAGTAAGAACCCATATTTTAAAGACCCGTTTGGCTGTAACTCAAAATTCAATGTGATGACATTTAGGTTTTTCAAGGTTAAGTTGCAAAACTGCGTGAAGATCTCGGGCGAACACTCCAGTTCGTTCGAGTCTCGGCGGGGACTACGACAGGGCGACGGACTTTCGTGCCTGTTATTCAATATTGCGCTTGAAGGTGTCATGCGGAGAGCCGGACTTAACAGTCGAGGCACGATTTTCACGAGATCCGGACAATTTGTTTGCTTCGCGGACGACATGGATATTATTGGGAGAAAATTTGAAACGGTGGCAGATTTGTTCACCCGCCTGAAACGCGAAGCAACAAGAGTCGGGCTAATGGTGAATGCGTCGAAAACAAAGTACATGCTGGTTGGCGGAACTGAGCGCGACAGGACCCGCCTAGGAAGCAGTGTTACGATAGACGGGGATACCTTCGAGGTGGTGGACGAGTTCGTCTACCTCGGATCCAACAATGTTAGTCGGGAAATACGAAGGCGCATCATCAGCGGGAGTCGTGCCTACTATGGGCTCCAGAAGAAACTGCGGTCAAGAAAGATTCACCCCCGCACCAAATGCACGATGTACAAAACGCTCATAAGACCGGTAGTCCTCTATGGGCATGAGGCGTGGACTATGCTCGAGGAGGACTTGCAAGCTCTTGGGGTTTTCGAACGCCGAGTGCTAAGGACGATCTTCGGCGGCGTGCAGGAGAACGGCGTGTGGCGGCGAAGGATGAACCACGAGCTCGCTCAACTCTACGGCGAACCCAGTATCGTGAAGGTAGCTAAAGCTGGAAGGATACGCTGGGCAGGGCATGTTGCAAGAATGCCGGACAACAACCCTGTAAAGATGGTGTTCGCCACGAATCCGATCGGAACAAGAAGGCGTGGGGCGCAGCGAGCTAGGTGGAATGACCAGGTACACCAGGACCTGGAGAGCGTGGGTCACAGTCGAGGATGGAGAGAAGCGGCCATGAACCGAGGGAATTGGCGAAATATTGTTGGCGAGGCTTTATCAAGATAATTGATGTAAAGCCAAATAAGTAAGTAAGTAAGGTTAAGTTGATTGTGAAGTTACACTCAAAATTTATTTTACCCAACAACACAAAAAACAGGTTTTCCTTAGGTTTTATTTTCGTCTGAAATTAATAATTCAGGCGATAACGTATAGGTTTTCCGTAATGAATTTGCTTGTAGAAATCAATGGAATATATTTGAGTAGTAAAAGGAAATGTTAATTGCACTTTAAAATTTTACTTAGAAAACTACACAAAAACGTATTCTCAGAGCTAGATGGTTTGTAAATCAACATCGAAGGAAATTTTGAGTGTAATCAAGTTTTCTAGGTTAAACACAAATTTGAGTGCAGTCATTTTTTTTACTCAAACACATTCATTTGACTTCTACAAATAGATTTATGCCGAGAAAACTAAATATCATAGTCTTCAGTTTTGATTTGCAGTCAAAAATGCTCAAGAATTACGTTTATGTGTGGTTTTCTGGGTAAAATAAATTTTGAGTGTTATCGGAAATTCATTTTTTACTAAAACATGTTTACTTGATTTTCACAATCAATTTCATGTTGAAAAATTTATATGTCATTACTTTGAATATTGAGTTACAGGCAAATGGGCCCAAAAATAGAGTTTTTCGTAATATTTTAGTTAAAAGAAATAATGTGTGCAATCAAAAATTTCAATTTCTGCTCAAACATGTTCACTTGACTTCTACAAGTAAATTCATGCTAAAAAACTACATATCATCGCCTTGAGTTTTTATTTACAGACGAACAAACTCGGGAAATAAGTTGTTTATGTGGTTTTGTAGGTAAAAACAATTTTAAGTGTAGTCAAAAATGATTTTTTCTATTCTACAATATTCACTTTACCTCTGCTAGTTAATTCATGTCGAAAAAACTACATTTCATAGCCTTAAATTTTGATTTACAGACAAAAAGCTCAGTAAATACGTTTTTATGTAGTATTTGGGTAAAGTACATTTTGAGTGTCATCGGAAATTGATTTTTTTTTACTAAAACATGTTCATTTGATTTTCACAATCAATTTCATGTCGAAAAAACTATATGTCATCGCTTTGAATATTGAGTTACAGGCAAACGGATCCAAAAATTAGGGTTTTTCGTAATATTTTGGGTTAATTAAATTTTGAGTGTAATAAAAAAACAGTTCTGCTCAAAAATGTTAACTTGACTTCTACAAATAAACTCATGCCGAAGAAACTACATGTCATAGCCTTGAGTTTTGATTTACAGACGAACAAACTCGGGAAATAAGTTGTTTATATTGTTTTGTAAGTAAAAGCAATTTTGAGTGTAGCCAAAAATTTGTTTTACTACTCTACAATATTCACTTGACCTCTACAAGTAACTTCATTTCGTAAAACCTACGTGTCATAGCCTTCAATTTTGACGTCAGGTAAAAAGCTCAAGAAATACGTGTTTCGTGTGGTTTCTGGGTAAAATAAATTTTAATTGTTATCGGAAATTCAATTTTTAGCTAAAACATGTTCATTTGACTTCCACAATCAATTACATGTCGAAAAATCTATATGCGTGTCAAAAAACTACATGTCATAGCCTTCAATTTTCATTTATAGACAGAAAGCTCAAGAAATACGTTTTTTGTGTGGTTTTCTAGGTAAAATAAATTGTGAGTGTCATCAGAAATTATTTTTTTTTTTTACTAACAAGGGAAGGTCACGATGGTGTTACACGGGGTTTTCGACCGGACTATTTTTGTTAGATTCTACATGTCGAAATATGAAAAACCCAAAAGCCTTTTGGGTGATGGACCAGTGGTGTAGCCAGGAGGGGTTCTGAAAGGGGCAATTTTGTACGTATATTATACTATTGAGCTAATTGGAAATTTGACAAAAATATTTTTTTAGTATCTATTGGTATGGTAGAGAACAGAATTGACATTAAAGTATGTTTAAAATGTATTTCCATGCCATTGGCGTAACCATCATGGAATATGGACACCAAAACAAATTTGGTTTTATTAGAATAGTATACCAATACTAAACCCATCCCGATTGCGCCTATGGCATGGAAAATACATTTTAAAACATAAATTAATGTCAATTCTGTTCTCTACCATCACAATAGATATTAAAAAAATATTTTTGTCAAATTTCCTATTAGCCTAATAATATAATATACGTACAAAATTGCCCCTTTCAGAGCCCCTCCTGGCTACACCACTGTTCCACCACCCGAAAGGCTTTGGGGTTTTTCATATTTCAACATGTAGAATCTAACAAAAATAGTCCGGTTGAAAACCCCGTGTAACACCATCGTGACCTTCCCTTGTAAGACATGTTCACTTGACTTTCACAATCAATTTCATGTCGAAAAAACTATATGTCATCGCTTTAAATTTTGAGTTACAAGCAATCGGGTCTTAAAAACAGGGTTTTTCGTAATGTTTTGGGTTAAAGTATTTTTTTGTGTAATCAAACATTTCAATTTCTGCTCAAACATGTTCACTAGGGTGCCTGTAAACAAGAGTGACGTCATGTTCCAGTTTTGACAGGTCTCCTGCTCGATTGGAACGCGGGTTTGTATGGAAATGACAGTTCGCCGCTGTTCCAATTTTGACATTGACGCCACTCTTATCTAGATCCACTCTGATGTTCACTATACTCAATCAAGCAAATTAATGTCGAAAAAAATTACATCGCTTTAAATTATGTTTTATTGTTAAATTTGTGGAAAAATGCGTCTTTCAAAAAACTAGGTAGTGCGTTTTGCCTAATAACTTTGGGTAGACGCATCTATTTCAAAAACGCAATCTTGATCAATCTTGAATAGCGTCCGGTTCCATTGCTGGAAAATGTTTGAAAATCGCTTCGAAAACGACAGAGATATGCATGTCCAAAGTTGCACTTCCAACTTATTTTTGGACCCTTGGTAGTTGGCGTAAGTTTTCACCCCCTTGGTAGAAGAAGAGTTAATACAATGCATATTGTGGCCAAATATTACTTCAGTAGCATGAGCATGAGAGCATGAGCATAAATTACCGTATAATTCGTAGTTGCTACTCCATGATTGACCAGAGCAATCGAAGTTGCACAGGGATTTAGTGAATGGGCGATAGAAGTTCATGGTAGTTCTATGGAGTATGTATGGAATGTCCTAGAACCCGCTTATTGGACCATTATATTTTGGTCTTCTCTGACTTAACCCATACCTATTTCAATATTTCTGGTCTTCAATGTTCTGGCCCTGCTAAAACTTGATTTTCAAACTATCGTAATGCCACTGTTTTCTGGATTGACGATATGGAAACTATGAAAAATTTACGATACTGATGTCGAAGGATCTTGATAATCTATTTATCTTAGAGATATGCAACCTGTTTGACGATGCAAGCATTAAATGATTGTTATTTTCGCAGAAATTGTTCAGTCAGAGTGATCCAACTCACTGAACGGTGGTCTTAGTTCAGTCAGAGTGGACCAAGTGCACATAGACCATCAAAAAATCGTTCTACCAGAGGTTTGGATTTTGATTTTTCATGATTATCACTTCACATTATATTGTTTGAAAGTAACAAAATGATGTGTAGAAGTATTGAACCAAAATTTAAACGAGGTAGAAAATTACAAAGCGATATGGCATGGAAAATACATTTTAAACATAAATTAATGTCAATTCTGTTCTCTACCATCACAATAGATATAAAAAAAATATTTTTGTCAAATTTCCTATTAGCCTAATAATATAATATACGTACAAAATTGCCCCTTTCAGAGCCCCTCCTGGCTACACCACTGTTCCACCACCCGAAAGGCTTTGGGGTTTTTCATATTTCAACATGTAGAATCTAACAAAAATAGTCCGGTTGAAAACCCCGTGTAACACCATCGTGACCTTCCCTTGTAAGACATGTTCACTTGACTTTCACAATCAATTTCATGTCGAAAAAACTATATGTCATCGCTTTAAATTTTGAGTTACAAGCAATCGGGTCTTAAAAACAGGGTTTTTCGTAATGTTTTGGGTTAAAGTATTTTTTTGTGTAATCAAACATTTCAATTTCTGCTCAAACATGTTCACTAGGGTGCCTGTAAACAAGAGTGACGTCATGTTCCAGTTTTGACAGGTCTCCTGCTCGATTGGAACGCGGGTTTGTATGGAAATGACAGTTCGCCGCTGTTCCAATTTTGACATTGACGCCACTCTTATCTAGATCCACTCTGATGTTCACTATACTCAATCAAGCAAATTAATGTCGAAAAAATTACATCGCTTTAAATTATGTTTTATTGTTAAATTTGTGGAAAAATGCGTCTTTCAAAAAACTAGGTAGTGCGTTTTGCTTAATAACTTTGGGTAGACGCATCTATTTCAAAAACGCAATCTTGATCAATCTTGAATAGCGTCCGGTTCCATTGCTGGAAAATGTTTGAAAATCGCTTCGAAAACGACAGAGATATGCATGTCCAAAGTTGCACTTCCAACTTCTTTTTGGACCCTTGGTAGTTGGCGTAAGTTTTCACCCCCTTGGTAGAAGAAGAGTTAATACAATGCATATTGTGGCCAAATATTACTTCAGTAGCATGAGCATGAGAGCATGAGCATAAATTACCGTATAATTCGTAGTTGCTACTCCATGATTGACCAGAGCAATCGAAGTTGCACAGGGATTTAGTGAATGGGCGATAGAAGTTCATGGTAGTTCTATGGAGTATGTATGGAATGTCCTAGAACCCGCTTATTGGACCATTATATTTTGGTCTTCTCTGACTTAACCCATACCTATTTCAATATTTCTGGTCTTCAATGTTCTGGCCCTGCTAAAACTTGATTTTCAAATTATCGTAATGCCACTGTTTTCTGGATTGACGATATGGAAACTATGAAAAATTTACGATACTGATGTCGAAGGATCTTGATAATCTATTTATCTTAGAGATATGCAACCTGTTTGACGATGCAAGCATTAAATGATTGTTATTTTCGCAGAAATTGTTCAGTCAGAGTGATCCAACTCACTGAACGGTGGTCTTAGTTCAGTCAGAGTGGACCAAGTGCACATAGACCATCAAAAAATCGTTCTACCAGAGGTTTGGATTTTGATTTTTCATGATTATCACTTCACATTATATTGTTTGAAAGTAACAAAATGATGTGTAGAAGTATTGAACCAAAATTTAAACGAGGTAGAAAATTACAAAGCGATAGACTTTAAGCTCATTTTTCTCAAAATATGAAAAATGTCACTTGATCCATTCTGACTTAACGCCGACCATATACATTTACCTATAAGTATGCGTTTTCTATGGAACTTAATGGAAGAAAAATAATGGAAAACGAAGCTTCAAGAGTAGTAAATTTATTTTATTACAAGTCTCTTAAGAATAAGGATAAAAGAATGGGTCATTGGCATAGCGTTCTTCCAAATCTCTCCAAAGGTTGATACGCGCTTGGTTGGGGTTTTGAGTCACTATAAGGTTGTCTCCAATGTCTAGGTATGTCATATCGCTTCCTTGAACTGGACCCCATTGGATGTTTTGTAGGGCCGTATCGGAATTTGGAGTAGGATTGCCAGTGATGGCAAAGTTGGTCCAAAGGCGAACCATTCGCTGTCGAACAAGGTTTGCTGGATTGCTTGGTAGAATGGGCGAAATCGGTAGATTTGTTATAGAAAATAGGTAGGCTAATTCGTCAGCATGAACTGCTCCCGGGAAGTCAGTCAATAATAGCATTCGTTTCATTAGGTTGAGGTCACCTTCAAAACTGAATTTATAGTAGAAAGTGGGTTGTGTGTTTCGTTCAGCAGTTAAAACAACTGTTTTGTCCACGGCATAAAGGAATTGTTGATCAGTGTGGAATTGTGTCCATTCTACCATGATATCAGCGTCAAGAGGACGATCCTGCCAGTAGAAATTGCGGAATGCTTGACTGACTGCGTTTGATTCTGGAGTGTTGGCAGCAATATTCCAAAAGTGTGGCACAAAGAATTGCGGATTGCGAGTGAATTCGTTCCATACAGTAGAATCCAGAAGATGCTCACGAACCATAAACAGGCTTTCTGCACTAGTGTAGCCGATCATCATTGGAACATGATTGTATGCTCCTGAAAGCAGGACTTCAATTGGGCGTTGTGTAAGGAAGGTGGGTTCTGGGGAGTTGACCGGTTCAGCACTAGGAACATATTCGAAGGGTTTGAACCCACGAGGAATCGGTATGTCCGTGATGGATCTTTGAAGAGCAATGAAATCTCCAATCGGAGTATATCGCAGAAGTCGTGTAAGTTCTGCACTATCGTGCGGATAACCGAATGCATCCGCAATACTGTGTGCCATTTCTCGAACGTTGTACTGGAATCCCCATGGAACCAAAGCGGTTCCAGACTGGGCGATTGCTTTGTGGAATAATCCGGTGGCCATTGGAGATAAAACTAGATAATGTACCAGCACTCCACCCGCACTTTCACCAAAGATCGTCACATTGTTGGGATCTCCACCAAAAGCCGCAATATTGTCGCGAACCCATCTCAGCGCCTCAACACAATCCTTCACACCCCAATTACCCTGTGCATGTGTGTCACCAGTGCTGAAGAATCCCAAAATGCCAAGTCGATAGTTGAACGAGACAACCACCACATTTTCTTGAACTAAATGATCTGGCCCGTACATCCTAGAATCACCGGAACCTAGCACGAAGGCACCCCCATGAATCCATACCATAACCGGCCGAGATCCGATAATGTTCTGCGTATACACATTGATGAACAAGCAATCCTCACTGCCTGAGTGTTCACTGAGAGGACTTAGAGCTGGACAATTGTCTCCATGTTCACTAGCATCTCGAACACCCGACCATCCACGATGTGGGACTGGATTCCGGAATCTTAGATCTGAAACTGGAGGCTCCGCATATGGTATGCCATTGAATTGGAAGTAGCTACAGAATAAGCCACAGCTGGCCGTTATTCCTTGCACCTGACCTCCAGTTGTGGTAATGATGGGACGGTTCTACAGATAAATTGAAAACAATGTAACTAGAAATCCAACGAAAAATTAAAAATTAAAAAACTTACTGCATCCTGTGCAAAACAAGAACAAATTGCAAGCAAAACTACCGCTATTAGCTTAAACATTATTATGAATGATGTCCTACTGACGCGGTGGGTTTTTATAGACTAGGGAAATCCTATGCAGATCGGATCATTTCTTCGATAAGATAAAGTTTGCAAATGTCATCCACGGTATTGAAAATAAATGGGTATTTTGAGTATTGATTTATTCTTATTATTACTTTTTTACTGCCATGGATAATAGAACGGATCGTTGGCGTACTGTTCTTCCAAGCGGTACCAGGTATCCAGCCTTTCACTGTTTGGGTTAGTCCCTGGCAGTAGAGACTCATTTATTTCCATAAACGCCATATTTTGTGTGGTGAATGGCGCCCAACTGACATTCTGAAGAACGTTGTCAGAGTTTGGAGTTGGATTACCAGTAATTGCGAAGTTTGTCCACATGCGCACCATGCGATTACGGACAGTGACTGCTGGATTGCTAGGTAGAATAGGAGACACTGCGAAGTTGGTCATAGACCATAAATAAGGGAGTTCATCGGCATGCATTGCTCCTGGCCAGTCCGATAGTAGTGTAACACGTTTCACCAGGTTCAGAGCACCGTCGAAGCTGAACTTGTAGTAGTATGTTGGAGCGGTATTATGCTGCGCTGTTAATCGAGCCGATTTGTCGCAAGCATAAGTGAATTGTTGATCGGTGTGGAATTTGGTCCATTCCAACATGATGTCTGGGCCAAGAGGACGATCTTGCCAGTAAAGATTCCTGAAAGCTTGGCTAACGGCTGTGGCTGCGGGTGTGTTTTGTGGGATGTTCCAATAGTGGGGTACGAAGAACTGAGGATTTCTCGAGAACTCATTCCATACGGTTGAATCAATGCGATGCTCATGGATCATAAAGAGTGATTCAGCATCGTTGTATCCAATTATAAAGGGTACATGGTTGAAAGTGCCAGCCTTCAGAATATCAATAGGACGTTCAGTTAAAAACGTTGGTTCAGGAGAATTGACAGGTTCGGCGGTTGGAACAAAATCGAACGGACGGAAACCACGAGGGATGGCAATATCGGTCCATCCTTGTTGTAGGTTTACGAATTCGGACTTTGGTGTATTTCTTAGACGACGCACCAACTCTGCATTGTCGTTGACTGGATATCCAAATCTTTCCGCAATGTATCGTTTCATTTCTTGAGGGTTATACTGGAATCCCCATGGGACAAGGGCGGTGCCGGATTGAGCAATGGCTTTATGAAATAGTCCTGATGCCATTCTAGATAGCACGAGGTAGTGTACAGCTGCAGCACCAGCACTTTCGCCGAAGATTGTCACGTTATTAGGATCACCACCGAAAGCAGCAATATTGTCCCGTACCCAACGCAAAGCTTCCACACAATCCTTCATACCCCAATTACCTTGAGCATGCTGATCTCCTGTGCTGAAGAATCCCAGAACCCCTAGGCGATAGTTGATTGTAACGATAACTACATTTTGCTGCACCAAATGATCTGGGCCGTAGATAAACGAATCTCCCGATCCTCCAGAGAAGGATCCTCCGTGAATCCATACCATTACGGGGCGAGATCCAACAACTTGCTGGGTGTAAACATTTAGGAAAAGACAGTCTTCGTCCCCGGAGTATCCATCTCCGAAGAAGCTGCTTGATGGACATTGCGCTCGGTGTTCACTGCCGTCCTTCACTCCAGTCCATCCGCGGTGTGGAACTGTATTACGGAATCTGAGATCTCCTACCGGTGGTTCAGCGTATGGTATACCCATAAACGAAAAAAAGCTGCAGAATAAACCACAGCTGGATGTCACACCCTGGATTTGACCTCCGCGGGTTGTGATTATAGGGCGGGCCTGTTGAAGATGGAGTTTTATTATGAATGATGTTTGTTTGAAATCGGGTTATTTTCAGCGATCATTAAGGTGAAAAAGTTTGGAATCAACTTCTAAGATTGCACTGAAACTTCAAAGGCACAAATCTCGCGAAGGAAGCATCCAACAAGAGTGAACTTTTTATTTTGGCTTTGTGCACTAGCAGAAAGCTTAAAATAAGAAGATCAGGAACGTTTGCCTTCTATTTCTCCAGTTTTGTGCCTTTGAAAACGCGAGTAGGGTCACAAGTCGGAGAGAGTTGAGAAATTAAAGTTCGGCTACATCTTGTAGTTCAGCACAAGGGATAGATAGTCAGACATGTAATCATAAAAAAAAGATACATGGGAAAAAGGTTGCAAGGATGATTTTTTACACTTAATTATGTACTCAACACATTTAATTTTTGCATATTAAAATTATAGCAACAGATCAATGATTTTAGGTAATCCAGATGTTCAATGCTGGAATTGCAGAGAATCGACTGCCTCTGTCAGCCTTAGAGACGTGTAACCGCGAATTGGAATGTAAGGAAATCATAAAGTTTATGGTAGTAAATTACTCCTCGCTCTAGAGTAAATCGTACTTATTTCGCTATAACTGTTTTTCACCTATGATGAGTAAAAATCTCGATGCACTACATAGTCGTGGTAGAGGAAGAAGCAAATATTTGTCTTTATCTGAGTGAAAATAATAAACACGTGGTGTACATACTCCTATGCGCGAATCGTACTATTATTAATAATTAGATTTATGAAAAAAAACTTACCGGATCAGCCTGTACGGCTGTGGAAACAGCCAACGCCAAGATTGCCAAAATCTTGAACATCCTGTTCAAATAAATTCAGTGAATGTTAAACATAGTGGCTGTCAGTGACTGCTATTTATACACTGTTCAACTGTCACCTTATTTCAACCGATAAGATTAAACGAATCAATGCGTAATAATTCCCAAACTTAAAGATTAACAGTTGTGCGTCGATTAATGCTTATTGTGATTTTGTAGGTGCTGAGATAACAAAATATTGTTATCGATGTTTTCGAGGGGGGCAGTCATCGAGAAAGAGCCAGATTATTTAAAGCTTAAAATAAAATTTCCTTAATATCTATATATTCACACACAAATTACTTAATTTACGTCATAGGGTACTCGAATGGGCCGTTGGCATAACGGCTCTCCAGATCGTACCAGGTGTTCAGACGGGCCGTGTTTGGATAATGACCCGCAACCAAGTTTGCATTAATATCAAGGAAAGCCATGTTTTGATTTTGGATCGGGGCCCAAATAACGTTCTGCAAATTGCTGTCCGAATTTGGCGTCGGATTACTGTGAAGAGCAAAGTTGGTCCACAAACGCACCATACGGTTACGAACCGTCAATGCCGGGTTGCCAGGTAAAATTGGAGTGATGGGAAGATTAGTCATAGACCACATATAAGGCAGTTCGTCTGCGTGAACTGCACCTGGCCAGTCGCTAAGTAGAATCAGGCGTTTCACCAAATTAAGGTCGCCATCGAAGCTGAACTGATAGTAGAAGGTTGGAGAAGTATTGTGTTGTGCGGTGAGTCGAATTGTTTTGTCGATAGGATATATGAACTGTTGATCCGTGTGGAATCTGGTCCACTCGAGCATAATGTCTGGTCCAAGAGGACGGTCTTGCCAATAGAAATCACGGAATCCTTGACTAACGCCATTCGATGCAGCGGTACCTGGTGTGATACGCCAGTAATGTGGGACAAAGAATTGTGGATTTCGGGAGAATTCGTTCCACACAGTCGAATCAATTCTATGTTCGTGAATCATAAACAATGACTCAGCATCAGTGTATCCGAAAACCATCGGCATCTTATTGAAGTTTCCTGCATTCAACAAATCGATTGGTCGTTGTGTGAGGAATGTGGGTTCAGGAGAATTGGCAGGTTCAGCTGTAGGCACAAACTCAAATGGTTTGAATCCTCGAGGAATTGGAATGTCGGTCCATCCTTGTTGTAACCTCACAAACTCTCCTTTGGGAGTGTATCGCAGCAGACGCACCAATTCAGCATTGTTATTGGTTGGATATCCGAAAGTATCAGCCACGTGGCGTGACATTTCCCGTGGGTTATATTGGAATGCCCATGGAGATAGTGAAGTTCCGGATTGTATGATAGCTTTGTGGAACAAGCCGGTTGCCATCGGAGACAGAACTAGATAGTGAGCAGCTGCACCTCCAGCGCTTTCGCCAAAAACAGTTACATTGTTAGGATCTCCACCAAAAGCAGCGATATTATCGCGAACCCATCGTAGAGCTTCAACGCAATCCTTCATACCCCAGTTACCTTGGGCGTGTTCATCGCCAGTGCTGAAAAATCCTAAGATTCCCAATCGGTAGTTGATAGTAACAATTACTACATTTTCTTGGATGAGATGATCAGGGCCGTAGATCCACGAGTCTCCAGAGCCTCCGGTAAAGGATCCGCCGTGAATCCACACCATGACTGGTCGTGAACCGATAATATTTTGCGTGTAGACGTTCAAGTACAAACAATCTTCATCTCCGTCATAACCATCGCCGACCAGAGCACCAGAAGGACACGATGCACGGTGTTCGCCACCATCCTTGATTCCTTCCCAGCCTCTGTGTGGTACGGTGTTTCGAAACCGGAGCTCGTCAACTGGTGGTTCACCATATGGGATGCCCATGAACGAGAAGTAGCTGCAAAACAGGCCGCAGCTGGATGTTACACCCTGAATTTGACCTCCACGGGTCGTGATGATTGGCCTGGCCTGTAAAAATTCGAATAGTCAGTCTGGTTTTTGATAGATTTGGCTATCGTTTAATAATTTACCGGGTCAGACCTGGCGGCGGCGATCGCCAAGGCCAGTATTGGAATAAGCTTGAGCATTTTCTCGAGTGTTGAAAATGCAACTAAACTCAGTATTCGCCATGGAACCTGTATTTATAGGTTGGCCGCTTTTTGGCTTCCAGAATGAACCACATTTAGGTGAATGTCGGAGATAAGCTAAGCAACGTCAGAGAAATTTTATTTTGACTAAAAAGCTTCCAGCTGTCTTGTTGTATGTCGTATGCAGGGGGTAAATGGAAACAGTAATCTAAGTGGTAAATATGGATTTTCCAGGGGTTAAAATCTTATCACATAATTTTATATCTGAGCCATGAACGTCATAATCTGCGGGTCACGCGAGCACGATGCCACCCGGTAATGCAACAAATTTCAAATTGATTGGTCTCTTACCATTGTAATCCTTTAAACACATCGCTGAAAATGCTGATTATAGGCTTTATTATATACCTCTAAAAAGGCTAGACGACCTACCGGAAAGATAATTAGGTGTGATTAGAGTCAATTGAATTTTAAGCGTTTTTTATTTGGTTAAAAAAAACATCCTTTAAATTTAGTTTATGAAATTCTGGCGATCAATCAATACTTTCTGAAGTTTACATGCAACATTTGCGTTCTTGTTATCTTTCTCTCATTTACCATGGCGTTTCAGTGCTCATAGGTTCATTCTTCGCCACAACACACCATTCTCCTTCAGCAGTTCAGCGTCACCGTTGGAGGAAGTTCTCTGAAGCACCTTCATCAGCCACATAAACTATGGTCTGCGAGAAGGCGGCTTGAGCAGTTAACACAGTAGCTAGGAACATGCCTTGGATAACCAAAAAGCAACACGGTTTATCTCCTGGTACATATTGAGATACGGTATTCCGGAACACCATAAAGATGGACGTAATGGCTAAGTGGCAGCAGGAGTGGATCAACTCGGAAAAAAAGAAAGTTGGTCCACTATAATCTTCCAATTTAAACCCTAGTCTCATATTATTTGTCGGGCTAGGGTAATATGTTCTGGTAATTCAAGGATTCACGGTACAAAGTCCTTGTTACTGGCAACACATTCTGAAATTGAATCTAGTTTACCTAGCAGATGGTTAAAGCCTCGGAGTTCATCAGTCTCGAGACTACACTTGAAGCCAAGATAACAATCATGAGTATTAACTCAACAAGGACTGTTAATTACTGGTAATTCACGTAAAAATGCTAATTACTAAACAAACTTTCTAGCTTGATACGGTTTTACTGCTAGCACAAGGCCCCTTTTTTTAGTATATTTCTGGGACTAAACTAAAAGCGAAAAAAAATGGGGCTTGGGTTCCAATGCATGGTCAAATATCAGTAGTACCGATTTGGTTCCTCAAAAATTCGATTATGTTTGCTAAGGGACGCCCCTTCGCTGAGATGTAAGTTTCTATGAAGGGTGTAAATAGCGGGACCTTTTCATCACGTTTGATTTTTATCAATCTCTGAGAAATCAAAACAAGAATTATACGATGCTTCATTACCATTGATAGGTGGGATAGGAAATGGAGTAATGCGACATGCACTATACACTAAGGATACGGGTTATGCCATAATAGCTCTAAATAATGTTCGCAGTGGCGCATCCGAACAGAAAAAAATCTTCCTTAACGGCCAGAAAACACGGAGAAATTATCTTCTACTCGATCATGCTTTCGAAAATATATTATGTATCCGGTAGGAATCAAGACCAACATTTATTTATAATTATTGTTTTCTCGGGCCCCGTGCGTCGCAGCTAATATGTGAATAGTGCGCTGTGTTCATAAAAATCGTAAGAATGCAGCGCCACACTAAAAAACTGATTTCAAAATGCGGCGAGTTGAGGCGCGTCGCGAGTCTCACTGGCGCGTTCCGGTTTGGTGGCGGTGCGACAATATTTGTTTATTTGTTTATTTGGAGCAGGGAAAAGCCCATTTTAGCTGAGAAATATTTAGCTCTTTCACAAATGGGCGCAAAACCTCCTCTTCTTTCCATATCAACAGACTATTACATTTGTTTCCAACTGATACAAAGATAACTTAAATCTACTTAATAACTATGACTAATTGAAACCTAGCTTGCCAGAACCAGATGAAATTTTTTACGAAGAGTTGAACGGGAAAGATGAAAATCAAATTCATTGAAACAACGGTTGAACGATCGGCACATACTTTTAAATGGTTCGTGATGCCCGTAGTTTGTGCGAGCACCGTGCAAAAATAGGAGGGAGTTCAATCGAAGTTGACGGTATGGAACATTTATATTGATGAGAGATAATAGTTGAACGCAATCCATTCTCGATTGGAGAAGGTCGAAAACAAAGAGACTTTTTGAAACTTCACGGTGAACACTCAACAACAAGCCGATTAACTTGCAACGATCTTTATAACTGGGCAAGTTAATTGGATCGTTCCATGGGAGATGGGACCCAGATAGCCGTAGCGGTAAACGCGCAGCTATTCAGCAAGACCAAGCTGAGGGTCGTGGGTTCGAATCCCACCGGTCGTGGATCTTTTCGGGTTGGAAATTTCCTCGACTTCCCAGGGCATAGAGTATCTTCGTACCTGTCACACGATATACGCATGCAAAAATGGTCATTGGCATAGTAAGCTCTCAGTTAATAACTGTGGAAGTGCTCATAAGAACACTAAGCTGAGATGCAGGCTCTGTCCCAGTGGGGACGTAACGCCAGCAAGAAGAAGAAGATGGGAGATGTCGCAGAGTAAAGCGTAGAAATTTCCGTTGAATTGCTTCAATACGAAATGTGTTATTTTGATAGTACGGTGCCCAAACAACTGACGAATATTCAAGAATAGACCTTACCAAAGAACAGTATAATGATTTTAAGCATTGAATATTTCTGAAGTTTTTAGCGACGCGAAAAATAAAACCAAGAGTTTTAGAGGCTTTAGAGGCAATGAAGTCGATATATCCGGAGAAACCGAGACGTTTGAATTTTGCAATAGCTATCTGATGATTTATTTTATCAAACGCGGCCGAGAAATCGGTGTAGATAGAATCTACTTGCTTCCCTTTCTGTAGAGCTTTAGCGATGAAAGTTGTATATAGGATGATGTGCTAGTATCCATCGTATTAAGCATTGATCAGTGGGAACTGAAATTTTCTCAGTATTGCAAGTGAATTATGCTGATACAAACCGATGCCAAATAATTCTTTCTCAAAACGGCTTTAGCATTGTACAATAACATTTCGATAAATCTTGATCTTTTTTTGGAAATAATGCAAAGAAAATGCATCTTACCGTATTCTCAATCCGTCGTATCGTTTTCAACTCCGTCCCAATCAGTTTCCAGATTTGTCTCACAACTTACGACTCACTGTGATGTATTGAGTGGTTAAAACACAACATATCAATGCTATAATAAAATGCTTTACTAGAATATATAGATCTACGGGCATCTCCCTCCATTCCTTCAGCATGATGGAATATACTAATTTCCTTTAAAATTAATTGTTCGTCATCAAAATTCAGCCCAAACATATAAACACAATTCCTTTTGACCGTACAATTATGGCATTTGCTCACAGTACAGCGAAAACAACACAATCAAAGGAGCCGTATTTTTACGTCGAGGGTCGCGCACACATTGATGCGCACAAGCTTTTTTTTCTCAGTACGACGGATTGAACTTTGTTTACATTCTCAGTTAGAAGCGGCGTTTGAGGAAATTTCGTAAAATTTGCTGATTTATTGAAGTTTTACGGCGTGTGATTGGAATGAAATCCTTCAGTGAAGAAGTACGAAGGTTTTCCATAATGAAAATAAGTACCCGGCGAAGTAAGTCACCAATTGGTGTACAATTGTACGAACCATAACAGGTTTCACAAAATTACACTTGGATAATGAATCTATGTTGCAGGTAAGTTTGAATATCCGCCGTAGTTTAAAGTTTGATACGACGAATAATAGCGCTTACGACGAAGTAGAACAAAACCCTACCACCAAATTTGTATTAGTTGAGCGTTTCGGCATGAAAACATGTTGGTACTCCGAAATGTAATGATGACAGTGATGAAACAAAAAGTTGTAAACGACTTTTTCAAACAACTTCGAAGGCACAAAGAGCAGCTATTCCACGATAATTGCAAACTTCACGTGTGTTCCCTTTTTTGAATACTGGGTATACATAGCTTCGTTTCCATGGGACTGGAAATGATCCAACTTGCAGAGATAGATTGAAGAGACGAGAAAGAGGCGTAGATAAACTTATGGAGCATTTCTTCAAAATATATGCAGGAATGCCATCAGGTCCGGAGCTTGTCGATGATTTCATGGAGAAGCAAATCTTGCCAACTTATCCAGGATCAACTATTGGATGGTTGCCGACTGGTTTGTTCATCTTTCAGAGTTTCTTGAGTGAAAACGTTTGAAAACTGACTCAGAAAATCTGCATAGATTCAGGCTCCCAGAGTCTCCAATTGGTACAGCCTACCAAAATATCGAGGAGACACCAGGACATGTTTTAGACGATTGCCCTCGATTCAGGAATAACGAAACGAGACGCTGTCAGAAATCGCCAGCGATTTAAGCTCGAAAGAAAATCTTTCAGAAAATGTGTAGATCGCATAAAAGCACCTTCAAAGGGTCGTTGAACACGTGAACGGAAGTTTCGCTCCACCGGAATCGTAGGGCCGACTTTGGCATCTGTTCGGATACCAACAGTTCGGGAGATCATCTTCTGCCAGGAAACTCATCGTCGGAGTACGATAATTTTCGGAATCAATTATAATGTGGCCACTATGAGTTTTAAGAAAAATGCAGCAGTGTAAACCTTTTGAGAAACGATTGAATTGGATAACCATGTTTCATGCATTCGATTGACCCTACAAACAACCATTTTCGGGTCCGCGGGACGCCTCAAATATACTACAAAGTGGCTAATTTGCCGCTATCAAAACGCTATTTGAGCTGTTCAGTGAGGATTCTTCGAGTATTAAATTTTATCGACTTACCAAAACATGATTGATGTTTTAAATATCTCTAAATTAAATCAGTAAAGGATTAACACATCTAGGGCTGGTAGCAGGTTTCTTTTTAGAGACATGATCTCTATTTCATGCAAGTCTCTAAAAAAATATATTTTTTTATGAAAGGCCTCTGAAATCTTTATTTTACCAAAATGGTATCTAAAGTATCTTTTTCCCTATCTCGCTAGCAGTGAATTATGGTGAAAAAATTCTCCTCACAATTCCTCATTTTCTCTTCAAGAGTTATCTTAGTGGTTTCTCCGGAGATTTCGTCAGGAACTAGTACGTGGTTTTCCCCAGAAATTCTTCATGAAATTCCTCTAACATTTTTTCAGCAATTTTTAAAAAGGATGCTTAAAAAATTCTCAAAAATTTGCTCCAGCAAATCCTTAAGCACTTCAACGTTTCTACTTCCTGTAATTTTCTCAGGGATTACTTTGAACAATTTTCCAAACACAATCCTAGGATAACCTCTAGATATTTTTTCACTAACTTTTTCAACCGAATTCTCCAGATTTCTCCAGATTCCAAGTCTAAGAGATCTTCCAAAAACTTCCCACAGAATTTCTTGCAAGCAAACCCGCAAAGGTTAATTCCAGAGTTTTTGAGAAATTCGTTCAAGGATATTTTTTTTCTAGAAACCCTACAGAATTCCTACGCCATTAAATGTCGGTGTTCAGACAGATCGAGATGATATTTTGGCGCTCGTAAGATACGCTAACAACTCCATCAATTCTGATCTTTCCGATGCTATTTTGATACAGATGCATCACCAATTAGATATGTTTCATTATTACAGCAAATAATGCAAAAAAATAGGTAATTCCATAAAACCTTAAAGAAATTCTGGAGAATTTTGTAAAATATCCAGAGAAATTCTTGTAGATATCTGGAGAAGTTTCTGGTTGAACATTCCAACATGTTTTATTCGGGAGTCTTGGAGGATCTTATAGAAAAACCGAAGGGAGAATCACTGGATAAAATCTTGGAGGACTAAGGGCTTTGTTGAAAAATATCTAAAATAATATATTAAGGAATCCCTGATGAAATCTCTGAGATAATTTTTGTTGTTATTTTAAAAATCCAGGTTTTATGTTGAGATATCCAAAACAGAAATATTGGAGAAATGCCTTAGGCGAATTCTTAGAGAGATTACTTGGGAAATAAGCACTAAATGAGCTCTTGAAGAACAATGAACGTCTCTCAAATAAAGATGTCTATCTACCCATCTAACCTGAAGAAATAAATAGTCGTAATTTCACGAGAAATTGTAAAAATAAGAAATATTCTGATGTCTGATCTGATCAAAATCTTTTCTCCTAATTCCTGTTAGGTTTCGTTTTGTTTTTTTGATTACTGTTTGGTCTCTTTCCGATCTCATTTTGGTTGCTGTTAAGTTTCTTTTTTCAGGAAAGAGGTTTACTAATTTCCTTTTTTCGAGACGCTCAATCGCCTCCAGCCCTGCTTCATGCTCAATTATTGGAAAATATTTGATATCAAAATGAAAAACGAATTTGGAAATGAAATCTAGAAATCAAACATTTTTCAATTTAAAATTTCATGAGAACTTTTGATCGTTTTCGAATGAAATGCAACAATTTATCATGTATCTAAATTGCCACATTTAAATGTTATATTGGTCGGACGCGATTATCCGAAATATTAAGGATCAAATACACTGCGGAACACGGTTTTGTCTCAAGAACCAAAATACCGCTATTTACTAAATGAAGGGTTGCTGAGTCCATTGCCGTTATCAGAAATATCATGGCACGTCTAGTTTTTGAGATATTGACTGTTGAAAATGCTTAATTTGACTGTTTCAAACAACTTGCATGCAAGTTTTTCAACTTGTACGGCAATTTGTTTGCTCAATTTGTCACAGAATTCAAACTTTATGTATAGAACAATAATTATCAACGAAGTTCATAATATTTTCGATGGTAAAATGTTATTTTTTGGTTGTTCAGAAAAGTATTGTATTTTGCCATATAAGAGAAACGAAGAATTTTATATGAAGACTGCAAACATGTTGGATAAAATCGATTTAAGCTAAATTTTATCGTAAAATTTCAACTGATTTGTATCTAAATTAAAAGTTCAAGTCCTATTAAGCATGTTTGGTAGATTATATCACAAAAAAGTTAGTGTTTTATACAACTTTGGCAACCTGTAGCTAAAAATTGTGACGTGCTGCAACATTTCTGAGATCGGCATTAGATTCAGCGACCCAAAATCTACTAGAAACACATAATTTGTTCCTTGAGACACGCGAAAGTGTCATTTTTGTTACGCTGTGATATGTTAGAAAATCACTTTTGATACAATCTAACAGGTTTCGATCAATTTGAAATATTTTAAACCATTTGTTTTTTTTTTTCAGGTCAGAATAGTATGATTACTTACAAAAATATCGGTAAGGTTAGTTTTTATTATTTTGTCACAAATCTAAATAAAATTTAACTTTTGCGTCCATGAAGCTGTCTTATGTATCCAAATGACCCATAAAAATGAATGGTACGTAATATTTTTTTTTCTCGAGAGAACGCAGTACTAAAAAGAACTTCCGTTTAGTTCTCGGTGATGAACAGAGCTCTTACAGACAAAATAAAAGACACCATCATTGGCAAATGCAATTCATATCAATAAAACTTTTTTTAATTATTTTATTTTTTATTTTTTATAAGTTTTTTGTATTGTTAGCACATTCATATTGGAATATGCGATATTGAAAAAGCTTCAGCATGCTTTAAAAATGTCTAGAAGTGTAAATGGATATTTAACCGCTCTACCGGCAGCTTCTTGCACATTTTTTTCATGATATTCACTCCACGAAATGATACATTATTGCGAGTATGTTGTGAAAAAAATAAGCAATTGGGTGCAGCCGTCTTTGAATAATGAGCATTTATGTTTCTGGTACCACGCTGGACAAATAAAGATCTTGAAAACTCTTAAAAGCTCCATATTGTAATTGACACATTTTATTTTTTTTGATCAATTGACCAAAAAAATGGTCGCCAAAGACATTTTATATGGAGAATGTTGGGCCCCCAAGGAACATCGGAATATCTTCAAAACTAGATCACCAATGATTCATATCGACACAGATTCTTAAACTGGAATAGTTTTTTGAGATCTTGTGAAAAAATCTTATGAAAATACTCCATGATTTGGACTCACGATATCATGAGTCAGATTGTCGTAACGCGACACAAGTCGCAGCTGTGTGCTCCAAATCATGCATCGAATGCTCGCGCATCCATTTCGGATCTATTTATATTTTTGTCAGCCAACCCGATAAAATAAAAACAAAAAAAAATAAAACTTTCTAGTGCAAGATTCGAACTAAGAACATTCTGATTGAGAGCCACGTACTTAACCATAATACTAATTTATCGTGATGAATGAAGGGTGATCGATGCGAATGACTTGAAGCAAAGTGCAGCTCTTGTGTTGTCGATCTGGATGTTACGTTTATGAAGAATCATGATTATGACTCCAGGAACCATGATTTGTCGTTCTGATATCATGGCCTAATCAATTTATGAGTTTCATGACTTGTAAATCATGGTGTGGGAATCAGATTTTTATCCGTGCAGTAAAAAATGAAGCTGCCGGTAGAGGGGTTAATCAATAACATTTCAAAGTTTGTCGTTAGTTTGTTTTAGCCATATAAAATTTGAGTATTTCTTGAACCTGGAATTATTTTGTAAAACCTGGAAATATCAGGGAATTTCGTTTCGGTAACCGAGTAGACATTCTGTTGTTATAAGAAGCACTTCAATACGACGCACAGTGGGACGAAATCAAAAAAAAGTGGGACATGTGTGTTTGTGCTGAAACTATTGGGTTTAGCGTTTCGACATGTTCTACAAAGTTTCATCATTTGTTGAGTACTTAATTTAGACACTGAAAAAAATTTCACTTAAAGTGATATACACTGAGAAAAAAATTAACTTTTTTAATTATTGTCAAAATTGAAAACTGTCAAAGGAAGTATTGTAGGCGAAATCATTTCATGAAAGTTTGTCGAAGACAGGAAAGCTCTATCTCCTACACTGACGAAGTTAGGGGGTAAAAATGATGGGTACCCCCTTAAAACTCATATTTTCTTAATAACTTCTAAATTTGAATTTTCACATTTTTACAATGTTCTACAATGTTTAAGGTACTGTAAAAATACACATGTTTGCCGAAGACACTGAAGCTCTAGCTCTCCATTTTGAAGATTTACGATCCATTTTCTGATTTTTTCACATCAAATATAAGTGTGCATATCTTGTAAAGTTGCAAGTAGTAGCAGTTAATTTTAGCATCATGCTGTTCCTCAACCTATACCCTTTTAATATATGTACGAATAATTGCGGGGTCAAGCGGGGCTCATCGCAGTTTGTTTAATTGAAAATTGTATTTCCTATGAATAAATGTATGTTTTCTAAATTTTTATTAATGTTTTTTTCTATCTGTTAATTTTTTTTAATGTTTTGTTATAATATTTAACTCTTGGCCCATTTTAAACGGCAAATTTATAATGTTTACTGTTCAAGTTTCAATTTGACACGGCTATAGAGGAGAAGTTGTTGTTTCCGTGAAAATTATCGGATTTTTTCAAGTGTATCAGGCTTATTAATAGTTAAACACAGTTTTATTAATCCTTAAATACTCAATTTTGTCCCTATGCTAGATACCGTCTGTCACTTTTTGTAATTTTGCAAATCTAGGAAATCAATACATATACAGATATACGCTATGATAGATATCCAAGCAATGTCATTGATAGCTATCAAAACAAATTTGTATCTTTCTATGTTTTAATGTTCTTAGGATTGCAATTCATTTTTTTTTATTACTAAGATTGTAGTTTTTTGAATCAGTTGATCAGTTGATTTTATTCTTATAGCGTTAACATTACTTAAAAACTATACCACATACATAAAAAACTGCAAAAATTTATATTTAATTATGGGAAATACAATTTTCAATTAAACAAACTGCGATGAGCCCCGCGTGACCCCGCAATTATTCGTAAAAATATTAAAAGGGTATAGATTGAAGAACAGCATGATGCTAAAATTAGCTGCTACTACTTGCAACTTTACAAGATATGCACACTTAAATTTGATGAGAAAAAATCAGAAAATCGTTCGTAAATCTTCAAAATGGAGAGCTAGCGCTTCAGTGTCTTCGGCAAAAATGTGTATTTTTACAGCACCTTAAACATTGTAGAACATTGTAAAAATGTGAAAATTCAAATTTAGAAGTTATGGAGAAAATATGAGTTTTAAGAGGGTACCCATCATTTTTACCCCCTAACTTCGTCAGTGTAGGAGATAGAGCTTTCCTGTCTTCGACAAACTTTCATGAAATGATGTCGCCTACAATACTTCTTTAGACAGTTTTCAATTTTGACAATAATTAAAAAAGTTAATTTTTTTTCTCAGTGTATATCACTTTAAGTGAAATTTTTTTCAGTGTCTAAATTAAGTACTCAACAAATGATGAAACTTTGTAGAACATGTCGAAACGCTAAACCCAATAGTTTCAGCACAAACACACATGTCCCACTTTTTTTGATTTCGTCCCACTGTGCGACGTGTTGTGGTTAAAAAAGAGCTCTGTAGCATTACAAAAAAAACTTTCGGAGTAAATTAAAATTATCAGGAAAAGGAGTAGGCTCCCTACTCCATGAAATAAACAACTTTGTCCCACACAAAATTTAAAAAATATATCGATCGCCTTGTGTATTTAGCACACGCGGTAATATTCGCTAGTAATACACAGCACGAGTGTGGTGCTGCTGACGAAGGCTGAGGATGGCAGCAAAACCATCCTCATATTCATTCTCATAGACCGCTATCTGTTTTGTCTGCAGAGTGCACACACGAAAGCGAATGAGATAAGGTACAAAACGAAGTTTTGCGCTTAAGTTCGAGCCTGAGCTGTGCGTTTGAGCTACGCACTTGAGCTGCGCGCTTGAGTTGCTAGCCTGAGAAGCAAGTCTGAGTTCACTTGCACCTCGTTCATGCTGTGCTTCCAAGTTCAGCGCTTTCGTCGAACATGAACATAAAAGAGAGCGTGTGCTTAGGTTGAACGCGCACTGCCGAAAATCGCTCACAAGCTCAGCGTCGCTCATGCTTTTTTTGAAGACTGGTTGCGAGCCACTTCTAACATGTAGAACAGACGTTTTATATTTAGAAGCAAACCTCTCGTTCCCTGTCAGCATAAAATTATAGTTCCTATCTTCCCTATGGTTGTCCGTACCTCGGCCGGTATAGGACTCGTTAGACAAGAGGCTAAGAACAAAAAAAGCGGTTTTATTTTGAAAAACATCGACTTCTTTTGGGCTGTGTGTATGACATTTACCTAGTACAGTGTGCAATCTTATCGCATGCTTAGAGTTACCGATTTGATAAAACATATGTACCAGTTTGTTCTACAAATTATTGTACGATGGACGTGTTTTGGCTGTTTGCTGCTGTATTAATTACGGGAATATCCGCACAAAATCGACCAACGATAACTACACCTTCTGGTCAAATCCAAGGCACTGTCGAATCGTGCGGATTATTTTGCTCCTACTATTCTTTTAAAGGTATACCTTACGCGCAGCCTCCCGTTAATAATCTTCGATTTCGAAATCCGGTACCTCATCCGGGATGGAGTGGGGTTCGCGATGCCAGCCAGCACGGATCTTTCTGTCCTCAATACGAACTTCTAACTTTGGAGATCATCGGTGACGAAGATTGCCTGTTCTTGAATGTTTATAGTCAGGAACTGATTGGACAACGGCCGGTGATGGTCTGGATCCATGGCGGCGGTTATAGCTCTGGATTCGGAGATGCAGAAGTGTACGACCCGCAAAAGTTAGTCCGAGAAGGTGTAGTAATTGTAACTATTAACTATAGACTCGGTGCATTAGGTTTCCTTAGCACAGGAGATGAGCATGCTCAAGGAAACTGGGGCCTCAAAGATTGTATAGAAGCGCTTCGGTGGGTACAACGAAATATTGCTGCATACGGTGGCAATCCAAACGACGTTACCATAATCGGGAATTCAGCTGGAGCTTCCTTGGTACACTTTTTGTACCTTTCCGACATGGCAAATGGTTTGTTTCATAAAGCGATAGCTCAAAGTGGAACAGCAATAGTACCATTTGCCTTTCAAACCAATCCTAGATTTTATGCTGATAGATTGGCTAACTTCTTCGGCCTATCAAGCGATAGTGCAAATTACGTAGACCAGCTTAGAATGCTTCCAGCCAGTAGTTTCATTCCGTTTCAAGAGGCTTTGCTGACGATACCAGTTCCGAGATTCTTGCGGGCATTGGATTTTGCGCCTACTGTTGAACCAGTAAACTCTCCAGAACTTAGAGCGCTGACTACTGATCCGATGAGCTTAATGCAAACACGACAACATACTATTCCTTTTCTCATGGGTTATAACGATCTTGAAGGCTCTTTCTTCACTACCGTAGAGTTTGCGGTTGATCAAACTGTTTTCGCACAGTTCAACGCCAATCATGATTTGTTTGTACCCTTTTTCTGGAACATTTATACCGCATCTCCAACCTCTGCAGCAGTCAGCAGTGCATTCCGCCAACACTACTTCAATAACCAGCAATTGAGTCTCGCCCTATTCTTCGAATGGAGTCGATATTATGGAGATCATATGTTCCTATTTCCTATTCACTACACGGCTCAAGTTCACGGCCAGAGCCAAGCGCCGGTTTACTACTATCAGTTTTCGTACGATGGAGATTTAAATCTGTTCAAGAAATCTCTCGGCATAACAGATCCGGGTGCGACTCATACCGATGAAATTCCGTATCTGTTCGAGTTGGCTGAACAAATGGGAGCACAAATTCCACCTGAAAGCCATGCGTTCACCGTTAGCGATCGAATGGTACGAATGTGGACTAATTTTGCTAAATATAGGTAAATATTCGTCACGTTACAAGTGAAGAACTGCAAAATTTAATCGTATATTTTACAGCGATCCAACACCGAATTTTGACCCGTTATTGCAGAATTTAGAATGGCCGACAGTACAGGAAAGTGACGATGGCATTTCGATTATGGATATCGGACAAAACTTGATGATAACGGATGCATCGACAACAGAGACATTCCGGCTGTGGCATCACCTACAAGACCAATATGCAACCAATCCATTTTCATGAACTTCAATTATTAGAAAACCAAATCTAAAATCGTACCATTAATAAACTCAATTTGAACGTTTTGGAGAACTTTGTATGCCTAAGTTATCTATCAAATATTACTTTTATACCAGTTGTAGGTTTTTGTAAAGTTTAAGGATACTTTTGGATGTGCACTATTCAAAATGGCGGCGATATGACGCGACAAGAGTTGTTTTTCATGAAAATCATCAAAATTACAAAAGTGAAATACTGAATAGTACTAAAACTTCAGGCAAATATTGTTTCCATCCTTATGCTCGATAAAAGTGTTGAACCATTGAATACCTAGTCCATGAATGTTGTAGTTTTGTTGATTAGCACATTTTTCGATTTTTTACTCTTGCCAATTGGGTGGCATTAAAGTTAAATAAATTAAAAATTTTAATCCAATTTGAATCAAGGATCATAATAATAAAATACATTAGGTATATTTTAAAAAGATAAAAAAAACATAAAAATCTCAAAATCATTTTTGGTAGTTTGTGCCGCCCTTTTATCTATAGCCCGATGCATTGGAACATTTTTCTCATTGTTCAGAATCAACAAATCTAAAAACCAGTACAGAATATAAGCGTGTAAATTATTTTTCTTGTTGTCTAATGTTTTAGGTTCCAGGTACGTCGATAGATTGAATTTTCTGGATTCAACATTTGAAAATTCAGCAGTTTACATCGTTAGTAACGGTTGATTGCAAAGAAGAACCTCCTTGATATATACCGAGAATTACAAATGTTTCTTCTTTTTTTATAACAAAAAATCCATGCTGAGACTGATCCTGTTTCTTGGCTCAGTGTTCTTGTATAGTACTTCTACAGCTTTTTTCGTCAACTTATCATTTTTGTTTGTGTATATCGTATGGAAAATGACGATACTGTATGCCCTGAGACGTAATCAAAATGTCCTGAACGGAAAGAATCTCGACCGGTGGAATTTGCACCCACGACCCTCATCATTGTCTTGCTGAATAGCTGCGCGGTGTTAATAAACTAAACCGCTATTATCAGTCAGTCTGCTGGGTTAGTCTTGAATCCCAATACAGTTTTGTATGGAGTAATAAGGAGACCGTTGAAAAACACAAGTGTTACGATTTTCACGAAGTTTGTCCAGTTACATGGTTTCGACGAGGACATCGTCATTGTAGCACGCAACTTTAATAATATGACGGAAACATACTTCAGTCGGAAGGGTGAAGCAAAGTGATTCAGACTGGCCTTCAACGTTACGAAGATAAAGTGGTAATGGTGTGGGTTCCAGAGAAGACAATAAAGCTTTCCACTTCAATTTCGCATTGTCGGTGACGGAATTTGCCATTTGACCATGACTGCATTTGTATATCGTGAGGCAAGCACTAAGATACTCTATATTCTGGGAATTCAAGAAAAATTCCATCCAGGAAGGATCCTTGACCGAATTTAACCCGTATAGGCCTGAGTGAAAGCAAAAATACTAAAACCCTTACCACTCAGCGAATACTTAACGGATTCAAATATTTTTTTGTCAGTATACTGGCCCACATATCTAGTTTCTTAAAGTTGTCGGAGGAACTCGGGAATACTCCTGTAGTCTGAGTTATTGCGGTGGGTCACTGGGTCAAGTCGGGTAGAAAAAGGTGATTTTTTGGCACATGCCAAGTTATCTCATTAAGTTTTAAAAATATAGAACTTGCGATATTTGCATTTTCAAATGAGAAATTAAAGAAATATAAATTAAAATATAAATGATCAATGTTACCTCAGATTACGGTAAGTGGGACCTTCCATCATAGCTCATTTAGGAAAAGTTTTCAAAATAGTATTCTATTAGAAAGTTGAAGATATAATCATACAGAATGTATTTTATGCAAAAAATGTTGTTATTTTTATTATCATGCGCTCCACGTAGCAGTTGTCCATTTAGTGTCGTTGTCAACTTTCATGATGAATTTTGACACGTTTCACCATCAAATTACCATCAGCAAGCTACTGTTTTAAGTATTATTACAAACTGATAGCATAGCATAGACTGACTGTACATGTCAATGGTTGCTACTCCGTGATTGATCGGAACTGGTAAGAATTGCACTAGGATCCAAATGACTAAGGGATGGAAGTTTCCGCTTACTCGCGAAGTGCAATTTTAGCAGATCAATAACGGCGCCGGCCAAGTCCTTACAGTCAGTTGGGATGGGGAGGGAATGTTAGGGTGTAATGAGGTTTCTGCTCGTTCTAACTAAGCGCTTTCGACCAGATTTTCCCCAATTCCTAAGCAGAGCCGTCATAGTCGTAGATGCCCGTTCACTGGCATATTCAACGTGGCAACTTGTTGAATTGCAGCTGAGCAGCTGCATCGTTCACAATAAACACCAAAAGTTCTACGAGAAGCTCAACGCACCCCGTAAAGGCTTCGTGTCGCGAGCCGAAATGTGTACACGGGAAAAAATTCTGTAGTAAAAATTACAATTTTAGCTGACTACGCCCATTCTTGAAACTACCATGCAATTTCAGACCAATTTACTATATTTACGGTACATCCCACCACATTACTGGTACATTTGACAGAAATAATTTACAACAATCTGATTTCGACTACAGACATGGTAAAATCAAGCGCATTTCTGGTCTGCTGAAAATTTCCGGTGCGAGCGCTTAAGTTAACCCCCTAAAATGGTAATTTTTACCGCACATATTTTTTGCGTGTAGGAATAGGGATGGAAGCATCTTGACGGACGGACATGACGTGATCGAAAGATGGAAGCACTGCCCATAACTGCATATTTGTAACATTCGACAAAAGTAGGCATTGAGTAAATGGAACATCAAGTGTGAATTTTATGGCAGTATGGGAAGAAACTAAAATTTCAAAAAATTACCAGGAACTCAAAAGTGCTCATTTGAGGCTGAAAATTTGTACAGCTCATGTTATATATTGGGTGAATAAGCAGAAAAAAATTCTGATGGAAATTTCTTTGCAACTACATTATGAGGCTCATGCATAATCACAATGTGACTGTTATGCGGTTACAATTATCAGTGTGACAAAACAACTTGGTATTTTTTCGAATTTTCTAGAACAAAATCACAGATTTTAATAAATTGATCGAAAGTATGCATCATTTGATGACTCTCCACGGTATTAACTCGAAATTGTTAAAAATGTCGAATGTGACTGATATGCAGTCATGGGCAGAGCAGCACTACGATGAGCACCTGAAAGGCCCGCAGCAGTCTTACCATGAACAGAACCGATGTTAAACTTTGGTTTGAACCTTGCAACTTGCGTTGAATCGCAAACGCGCTGCGTCTCTGTACCGGAGTACCACGCCAAACCCGGTACATGTGTACTTCGGTTTAAACTTAGGTTCAACTGATGGCGCAATGTCTGCTTTGATAAAGAACGATTGAAATCCACGCGGATAAATTCATACGATCATATATAGAACTTCTTGGCACAAATCACAATACTCTTGAGGCTTGAATAAATGTTTTATTCAAGTAGATCACCTAAGACAATTATTTAGGTAACATTTAGCGGTAACTTAATGAAAAAACAAAGGATTTTACTATACCATACAACAAGACACGATAAGTAGAAATTAATAAGCGTGGGTTTCACCGTTTTCTGCCTTTCTTTTTTGCAGCATCCGATGATTTGCACCAAAATTTGAACCGCGGTGACAATCGAGGTTCAAATGGACCGGTTTTTAAACCGGTGAACAATGGTCGGAAAAAACGAAGTTTGGCCAAAACTAGTTTTATCGCCTTAAGCGATGAAATGTGTAATCTGAATATATTATTTGGCGTTTTTATTGTTTCCTTAGGGTTATTCACATATTACGTAACTTTTTTTTAAAGTTTTTTTTTATTAGAAATGTAATTAAATTTGGCTGAAAGCACAAATTTTGTTTGTACTTTAACGAGTTTTATCAAAATATGTATGAAGAGTGGTTAAATATATTTTATATCAAATTTGTATGGAAAATAGCATCAAAATGTATGAAAATATTGAATAATTCAAATAGCTCTAACTTGCAAAACAGCAAATTTCTGCAAAAAATTTAAACGTTTTTTGTAAGATCTAAGGATGCATTTTAAAGTGTAGTATTCGAAATGGCGGCGACATGACGCGACAAGAGTTGTTTTTTATGTTCAAAATCATCAAATTTATTAAAATGTAAAATTGAACAGTATTAGTATTTAAGCTTCAACCAAATATTTGTTGAACCATAAGCTTTCAGATAGTGCGTAATTTTGGGAAAATATTGCATTCCTTTAATATGAATTTTGTAGTTTATTTTATTGTTACATTTTTCATTTTTTTGACTTCTGTCAGTTCGACGTCATAAAAGTAAAAGAAATTTAAATTTCAGTTCAATTTCAATTAGGAATCATAAAAATATAATACATGAGGTATATTTTAAAATGATAAAAACCATAAAAATCTCAAAAGAGTGTTTTGCTAGTTTTGGCCGCTCCTTTATATTGAGCCCGACCATTATGCGGTGTGCAAACCGATGTTCACTTTGCACATGTTTGTGTTTAGGATCAGGTTCGAGCGTTTCGGTTTACACACGAGAAGAGAGTACAAGGAGCGTACCAAACCGCCTGAACCAACGTGTTTGGTGTTCGTTTGGGAAGACTGGCCCGGAGAACAAAAACACAGAGGGTCACGACAGCGGAGGACATGACTACACTGTGAGAAGTAATCATGTTCAAGTCATTACCAAAAACATATAGCTTTTTTCCATAATGCTTTTCAATTAACTCTTATTTAGAAATCGTATAGATAGAGTTCATTATGAAAATCACATACCTTTTAACCATAAAGACGATGGATATGGAATCCAGTGGAAGTTGGTATCATAGACAAAATCATATACAGTGCCTTCCCGATTTTGGCAACACCCGCTTTTGTCTACCTCCGATTTTGGCAACACCCGTTTTTGGCAACATTTTCTTCCCGATTTTAGCAACACATTGAAAAATATTTTTATTTGATTATTAAGTACTGTACCCTAATATTGTGAGTTAAAACTAAGTGAAAATAAGTCAAAATGAAAATGTTGGTGACCTTTGCGAGCTAAGAAAGTTAATGTTGAACGTACTTATAAGTAAATTGCGTATATTTCAAAGTCATTGTTTAACGTACAGGAGAATTCTGTATAAATATAGCAAGCTGTATAAATAATTGCTACATTGTTTAAAAGGCACAATAATTTGGTGGAATAGGATGGTAGTCGATAGTAAAACAAGTGTAATAAAAGCATCAAATATTAAGATGATCAGCTTTACTGTGTAGATCACCAATGTTTTGTTATAATTATGCGTGTAATTTTTTTCAACGTATCAATCGGATTATGTGTGGCGGCCTGAAGATCCAGAAAATCTTTATCTCGTGATCATTGATTAGTAAATTTGTAAAAGATTTTGAAGATGAGTGATTTCTTTTGGATATTTATGTAGGCATACAGTAACAGTTGTTGAGAAAAAACATCGAGAAAGTTTATTCATAACACTAGATGACAATTTTGGCAAATTGTTGAGAATGGGTTTTGAAGTAGTCATTGAAAAACTTTTATAGAAGAATTCTCAGAGTGAGTTGAAGAAGAGCCCATGATGTTCAATGGTTCTCCAATCTTTGGACGTTGTTATGTTCATATGGTTCTTCTTCCTGTCGCATTTATCGAATATAGACATTTGGAAATCATCTCCAGCAATCTAGACCAGATTGACGCTTCTTCAACAGTCAAAAGTTTTACTGAACACATCCTTGCGATAATTGAAGTGTGGTATAGAAGAATATTTGGATGCATACTTTAGACACCTCTACAATTAAAAAGAAGAAAGAATTAATGATTACTACATTTTTTCCACTGACACCGCATCTAAGCTACATATTTTTTATTCTCCGTTTTCATTTTTACGGATGTTCCAGAGTCGTACAGAAATCAAATCGAACCTAACGATACATGTAGCAATTGTATTTCTACCAGAAGCATCAATTGGTGTAATCCTTGAGCAATGTGCCAAAGACATTTTGCAAGCAGCTTCTTAACGAGTTCGTAAAAATCTAATGGTATTCTCTTGAAAAACTAAATTCAATGAAATAAATGAAATTTGAAATTTCGGCAGCAAAACTTTCAATAATTTTCAGTTTGAATATGACTGCTCGCGTTGCTTCAATTCACCACACATTTCTTCTTAAACATGATTTTTTTTCAAGATACAGTATTGAGCAAAACATTTGCAACTTTTTCGATTTTCCATACAAAATAACCAACTTTGGTAAGCCAGATCTCAGTTATTTATTGACCGATTTGAATGAAATTTTCGCAGAACATTAGACATAACTTGAATTTGAACATATATTTTTGAGCGATTTTTCATTTTGTATGGAAAATCGTAAAAAGTGGCAAATGTTTTGTCCAATACTGTATATCTTCCAATCCTTCTTCTTCTTGGCATAACATTCTCACTGGGACACAGCCTGCTTCTCAGCTTAGTTTTAATGAGCACTTCCACGGTTATTAACTGAGAAGTTTCTAGGCCAAAAGTTGCCATTTTCGAATGCGTATATCGTGTGGCAAGTACGATGATACTCTATTTCCCAGGGAAGTCAAGAAAATTTCCATTACGTAAATATACTGAACCGACCGGGAATCAAACCCACGCCTTCAGCATGGCTTTGCTTTGTAATTGGGGACTCTAACCACTTGACTCAGGAAGGCCCCAATCCTCTAAACATTAATTTTACAACTCTCAGCATGATTTTTCTCGAATCTTAGCAAATGAGCGTAATATTTGAAAACTCGTCATTAACTCCATTTCTGGGTGCATGGCGGTGCCAGTCTTGACAAAAAACCTGACATTACATTTCAACCGTGATAACATTGATAGTAATAGCAAAAAGTAATTTAGAAGAACTTCCACTTTTTTCCACTTAGAACCTTGCTCACTATTAAGACGTGTGGTCACCAAAATTGCGCTCTATGTTCAAGAAATCCCTAAAATAACCCCACCCAAAAGGATCTTCAACCGAACCTGTATTCACAATCTGCTACTTTCAATATGATCTGGCTTTAAAGCTGCATATTTGCGCAGTTGCAAATGGCCCATTTGAACAGTCACAAATGGCCACTTAAAGTAATACCACGCTTGTACTGTGTACAACAAGTGTGCTTTTCAAATGGTGCATATAATCAGTACATGATGTATCTGCGTTTGAATCAAAAGTTGAACTGAAGGAAGAAGGTTCCCAGATATTTTTCACATCATTCGTAGTAACTGCCATGCATTTTCTGATACTTTTAAAGATTAGAATGATAAAACATAAGCATTTCAAAATTCCCGAATTTGGCAACATCCCCATTTTGGCAACATAAAAACCGAGCCTTGTTGCCAAAATCGGTAAGACACTGTACTTTTCATCCGAAACTAATATAGATAATAATTGTTTCTTAAATAAAACTGAAATGGTTTTCAAATGGCATTTACTATATGATTATTTGAAATAAAATTTCAACAATAAAAATGCGTTCAAGTTGTACATTTTAAAATTATTTATTCAACATAACATATTATAATCTACGAAGAAGATTTATTCGTTGACATGGTTTGAGAGGAACCCAAGAAACAATTTTGGCCTTAAGAAAAGTTTCTCAGAGCTGTTTTATTAAACTATTAGTCGCTTTATCATTGACTTAGTGAAAATAAAACTATTATTCAAGCCTTATTCGCCTAGAAATGGAGAATCTATTCAACAATTACCATTTTATTAACGTAATTTAGTACATGTTTATTCGATGATATTACCACGGCTGTTCAACAGTTGTAACATCATAAATAGCTACTACAATGTTTATACAATATTTAAACCACCAGATTTCCATAGAGCATAATAAGATGCTAGTTTAACATTTATTCAATAGGATTGCATGATGTGTTATTTCTTGATTGTCGAAGAAAAGTTGTTGATGCAATTATTACTTATGATCATGAGTACACAAAATAGAAGCCCTTGTTCAACATTCGCTCAACGGAAAAACATGCTGAACACAGTTTGTTTTAGTGCTTTGTTCGACTTGAATGGGTATCATATTTATTTATAGAATTGGTTGTATAAACGTAGCAAAAGAGGTTTCTTAGATGTTTCTTCAATATTTATTTGATAACGAAAATATAAAAAAAATGTTTCTATTTGTACACTTTATTACATATTTGTGGTTCCGGGACTCGAACTCAGGACCTTCCGATTTACAGGCGCATGCTACTCAACTGCTCCAAACAAGGTAACAAACATCTGCAGGTTCAAAGCAGTATTTAAAGATACAATAAGATAATCGAACAAGTTATCGTGCATATGTTGTTTAAACATCGTCTAAGTCTTTTCCTTGCCTTCGGTGTATGTAAACACCATTGTTGAACATTGTTTGTGAAAAGGTCTCAATAGCAATACTTATCGAAGCTATCAGCTTTATTACAGTTTCACAATAGACGAATAATCTCGTTATCAAAATATGTAGTTGAATTAATACTGTACAAAGACTATTATTTTGAATAACGGTGGCAATAGACTTCTACACTTCTACAACTTTTCTTCCACAATTTAGTTATTACTCGTTATAGAACCCTGGTAGATACACGCTGAACAACTATTTCTGGAAGTTCGATGGATAACTGGTGGTTTGAAGTTGAATAAACATTTTAGAGTCTACTTATAATGTTACTACTGTTGAACGGCCGAGGTAAGATCATTGAATAAATATGCACTATATAACGTTAATAAAATGGTTGTTATTGAATAGATTCTCCATTTCTGGGCGAATAACGATTGAATAATAATTTCTTTTTAATTAAGACAGTTATTAAACAACTAATAAAACAGCTTTGAGAAACCTTTATCAAGACAAAAACTGTTTGTTGGGAAGTTGGTTTTTAATTGTATGTTTAAGAGCTTTCAGATTTCGCGCAATGACTTGTAGTCGGTTAAAACGTTGAGTTTAAAGCATTTTCAAGCAAACATGTTTAAATTCACTGTAGTTCTGTACCATTGTTGAAAATTGATGAAACAAGTGTTGTCAAAGCATGTAAACTCTATGTCACGTATGGAACAACAGAATCTGAATCGCTAGAAACAGCTCTATTATTAAAGAGATACTATTAGACAACCAAACTAAGTTATTAACCAACGTTGTATCAACTTTGGTTCAACGAGCTTTTAAAATAACATGAAAGTGAGGAACAAAAGCGCTGTTCAGAATTTATGCAACATTTGATCATCACTTTATACAGCATATAATTTTGTTCAACAGCCACAGCTGTTGTTAAGCACTAGTTCAGCAGACATGTTTATTAACCGCCCAAAATTGTTTCTTGGGAACCAAGTACTTTTCCAGTCTTCAAATTATCCGGATATTCGGATCCACTACCTGTAAAGCCATCTCAGTTACTACTGGAACTTAAACAACAACATTTTAACTGTAGCATGGTCGGTACAAAATCTAAAACAATAAAACCATGTTAACAAAATTTAAGCTCAAAATTAACTGCCGAATAAAACAACTCACCTAGACCAACTACATAAAGTTCTCAGTTGTATGGAATTAGAAGCGAAATTCTCCAACGAGCAGTAAATAATGGTTCCACATTCTAAAATCTATACTTAAAACTATATAATCATTTAAAAGCTGGTATTTGTTAGCTTACCCTTAAAAGCTTGCAAGAATTTGTCGTAAATCTATAATCTGCCAGCAAATTGTATGTAGTGGCCGCCATCGTGTCACTTAATATGAACACAGATTTTTTCATAATAGAAAATCATATAACACGTATCTGATTTTTTAATGACTCAATGGGTAAGCTATGTCCATTAAGTTATATGTGAAATTCAAACGACTTCCATATGGTTATTATTTAAACCTCGTTGGACCTTCATATAGCCTTTATTGGGTGTTAATAAAACCTATCTAATATGAATTCTGATGCGTGTATATGATTTTCCAGATAAATATAATCGGATTAATAGGCTCAGTGTACGTCAGCAAGGCGGATGAAGGAAACCAACCTGTTCCCACATTGGGGGAAGTGAAGGATGCCATCAACCAGATCAAGAATAACAAGGCGGCTGGTGAGGATGGTATTGGAGCTGAACTCATCAGAATGGGCCACTTGTTTCCATCAGCTGATTGTCAGAATCTGGGAAACAGAACAGTTTCACACACACAAGTTACATCAACGGCCGCTCAACGACGGACCAAACCTTTACTGTACGGCAAATCCCCCAGAAATCCTCATCAATTTTAAAAGCGGCTTATGATAGCATCGACCGTAAAGAGCTATAAAAAAATATGTATGAGTACAGCTTTCCCGGGAGCTCACGAGACTAATAAGAAAAACGATGGACGGTGTGCAGAATAGCGTGAAGATTTCGGGTGAACATTCTAGTTCGTTCGAATCCCGTCGGGGACTTCGACAGGGTGATTGACTTTCGTGCGTGCTGTTCAACATCGCGCTGAAGGTGTCATGCGGAGAGCCGGGTTAACCCTCTAATACCCAAATTTTTATTTTCGATCTAAATATCATTTTTCGTTATCTAAAATCGTTCTAAACACGTTTTGGGCAATTATTTATTTTTATTCGCAAATCTATGAATTTTGGTTTTTAATTTTTATAATTTTTATTTTTGAACATCCCTATCTTTTTTTATTTTTTCTTGAAGCCTCTCCTGAGTACTGATTTTTGGCAATAATAAAAAATCAAATTTTTACGGTACTTTTGAAAATATTATTTTTTTATTTTTTTTTCTGAAGCATATTTTATTTTCCGTGTAACTAACGGAAAAACAGATTGGAAATTATTTCAATACCATCAGGCTCTTCTTCTGTGATAGGTTGATTGTAGAAAAATATTAGAGATACGATTTTTTATATTACACGTTATATTAACCCCAGGCATTTGTAGGTTATATAAGAATACAATTTTTCAAATATTTTTCAAAAATTCAAAATTGTTTCAAAAGTCATAAAGAACTTCCCTAATATGCGTGTTATGAGCCAAGGTTTAAACCAAAAATAAAATCATTTTTATTTTCGAGCTACAAAAAATACACAAATTTGCAAAGTGTACCCCGTCTAAAGGCGGGGTTGGGTATTAGAGGGTTAAACAACCAAGGTATGATTTTACGAGACCCAGTCAATTTGTTTGCTTCGCGGATGATATGGTTATTGTCAGCAGACCTGTACACTAGCTTGAAACGTGAAACGACAAAAGTTGGTTCGGTGGTGAATGCGGAGACGCATCATCAGTGGAAGTCGGCCTACTATGGGCTCCAGAAGAAGCTGCTGTCGAGAAAGATTCACCCCCGCATCAAACGTACCATGTACAAACGCCAATAAAACCATGCAGGAAGAGGAGCTGCAAGCACTTGGAGTGTTCGAACATAGGCGGAGAATGAACCACGAGCTCGTCAGGCTCTACGGCGAACCCTGTATCCAGAACGTGGCGAAAGCCGGAAACTTGTCCTTGTTCACTCATTACCCCGGGATGTTTGGGCGATCGCTTGGACTAAATGGTGCAATCACCTACCGAGATAAACGCCTTTCGCTCCGACATACGGTTGTTGACCACGACTACTTCCTCTATGTCATATACTAGAATCCTACACATCTAAACAGCTTTTTAGAAGCTTACATAGCTGGACCGAAAATCTGAGGGCCAAACACGGCCAAAAGAAAACAGTTTTTCCCATGCATTTATCTTTCTTCAAGCTCGTTGAATCCCACTTAGACTTGATCGATTTTGCTAATTTACTCCAATACACAAGTTTCAACTTTCATAAATATATTTCTTATGAGTCAGTTATTTTTAACACTTAAATGCATTATCGGCACATTCTTCGGCGACTTGATCATGTCATCATGCCGACATTTTCGTGCCTTATGCACATCACATCCTTCACATTAGTGGCTGTCTGGTGTGTAGTACATGGAGTCGATGAAACATTTGGTGAAATCACCTATCACTTCCCGATCAGGCACAGCTTGAGCTACTCCATAGATAGCCATCTTTCCTTCCACTGGTTTCTCCGGGTTCTTCATGACTAATGCGACCTTGGTGCGGACGTCGTTCACGAACTTGTCAGCAATTCCATCTTGAGTATGCATGTAAGTAACGCATATGTGAATCCTATAAGAAAGTTTTTGTTGAAAAATATACGGATAACCAACTCTAACATCTTACCCTGAAGGGAACTGAAGTGAATTCAGATTCCACCCTAAGGAGTTCAGCTCGGCGGATAGACGGAAAATATCGAAATCTTTCGACCCAATAGCCACCACACTTGTCGCTGGAGTACCGAACACATAAATACTATCGACCTTGCGAAGCCTAGACGTTTAATGAAAACAAATTCATGTGACGTATTGTTTGTATCTTTGAAGTCAGTTATCAACTTACTGTGCTTCTATGTAGCGAGCAGTGTCAATTATTCGCTTAGTAGCTTCCACGTAGCCGTCGAGGCCGAAGTTCATCATCGTGGCCCAAGTGGCTGCAATAATTCCACCGGCACGAGATCCATTGACAATTGGTGAACCGTACACACCTCCTGGCCAGTCAGTCGTTACTGTGTACTGATAATGACGATATTTTTTCTCCGAATACAATATCACTGATGATCCTTTTGGAGTAAATCCATACTGCAAGGATTAAATGAATCGATAAGTCACGAGTCTACATATATATATATATATATATAGTTCTGTAACATACCTTGTGAGTATCCGCAGAAATGCTGGTAACGCCATCCAAGCTGAAATCGAATGGTTTTACTTCGTATCCAGCACGTCTCATGAAAATAATCAGGAATCCTCCTAAACAGGCATCCACGTGTACAGGGATGTTGTACTTTTTGCCCAACTTGGCAATGGCTTCGATATTGTCCATAGTGCCGTACGGATAGTTCGGAGCTGATCCTACCAACATGACTGTGTTTCGGTTGATCGCTCGTTCCATAGCCTTAACATCGACTTCAGTAGTTGCAGGATCGATTGGCACCGTTTTGGTAAACATTCCAAAGTACTTGGCAGACTTATCGAAAGCAGTATGAGCTGTTACTGGCAATACGATATTTGGCTTTGTGATACCCTTCACGTCTCGTCCGTAATCTCTGTAGGCTTTGCAAGCCATCATGATGGACTCAGTCCCACCCGTAGTCATCGTGCCACATGCCTTCGCACTACCGTTGAATAGTGTTGCCGTCATGCGAATCACTTCAGCTTCCATTTTGCAAATTCCAGGGAATACATCCGCATGCAATGGATTAGTGTACGATGCCTTTCCGTACACTTCCGTCACCAACTTCACCAAGTCCGGGTTGAAATAGTATACCGCCCGGAAATAAAGCCTTCCTTCCATTTGTAGTGACCGAGGGCAAGATACTCATCAACTTTTTGCAAGATTTGATCTTGTTTCAGACCATCTTGTGGCAGAACAGTGGTGAATTGACCGTATTGTGCGGCATCTTTGGTAAAACCCTCGTTGATTTTGGCTATTTCGGTTTCTATTTTTTGACGAACAGATGGAATTCGACGTGCCAGTTTGAAGAAACTCCGTTTGAAGCGCGAGTAAAGACCTAAAATGAGTATAGTTGTTACTGTAAACTTAAATGAGAACTCAAGCTAATGCCTATCACACCGTTTATAAAATGCTGCATTCTATCTATTCTAGGTGTAGCATATGATTTAATTTAATTTTAAAATATGATTAAAGTTTGAGATTGTCTAGTTTGTCAAAAAGTGAAAGTGACAAAACCGAAACCACACTGTATCCCTAAATGTAAGAACTGTATCGGATATAAGTAATAAACATATTTAATGATCCCAAAAAAGTTACGTAGATCTTATAAATGACCCGGCAAACTTCGTGATGTTTTTTTGCCCAAAAACCAAATGTATGGAAAACCAAAAATTTTCAAAACTTCAATTCCAGTAAAAATTACCATGTTTTAAGAAGCTTTATGATTCTTCGCGTGGAAATTAGTTATACGAAATAGAATCGGTACAAATCGGATGTTCTGAGGCTATGCGCTCACAAAAGTGTACATTTTCATATAGATATAGATTTGATGATTCTTAGTGCTGTGCATATCCTATCCATTACAAACTATGTAATGGTACTTTTTTTCTGTATCTGATTTGGGCACGATATTAATTTTATTAAAAATTATTCATAAATTCAACTGTTTGAGAATCTTATTGTCCTTCCTCCAACCTCATGTAAGTGTGGATATATGTATGTCAGAATAACTGAAGGAAAAAGATTCATTGAGAGTGGAAATCAAGTGCTTTGAGTTTTTCCAACCTATTACCTAAGAATGAATTTTAACGATATTTTTTGTTCGCACCATTCAGTTGAATAATGATAATTAGAGGAAATAAATTACTCGATCATTTTAAAATTATGTTTTCACTTTTTCCATATCATCACAGGCCACCAAAGCCATAACGATCAAAGTGCACCCGATAAGCACCTAGCAAGTTTAATCTTATCGAAATATACACTCACTAGCTACCACTTTAAGATTATACTCACTTTCATCTTCACTCAGCAATTCCCACAGCCATATAGCCCCCAAAACCGTGCTGGTTGTAATGGCCACAATTTGCCACGGTGCTTTGCCAGCAAAGGCACGATCCACTGGTGCTGTAAGCAATTTCAAATGTTCTTGCACCATGACGAATTATAACTCCGTAAAATCCGTCAGTATCTACAACAAAACAGAAACTGAAATTAAAGAGTGATGTGATTATGCCGTGGACACAAGATAGCCACTCTGCGTTGAAGGAACAAGTGATAAGCGATGGTCGATTAAATGATGATAACTGAGCTGCTGATAACTATTTACAGAATAACTTCAATCTAGATCCAGGTGTAATCTCTTTGTTCTCGTAGAACAAGGGCATACCACCTTCGTTTTACACTAATGTATTACCTATGTGATTAACTAGTTAAATAAGTTATCCAATTAAAATAAAGTGATGTGCTCAATCAGCTGGGACCCTATAATTGAAACATTACCAATGTTTTCGGCAATCTTCCACTGACTGTCAAAATTAATTGTAACTGCACTTTCGGAATTTTGATGATAAACAAATCCCTTTTCACAACCACATCTGGCACCACTCTGGCAATCGCAACTGTGTGCTTATGTATTGAACATCGCTTCGGTAGCTTGGCCGTTCAATAATTATGTACAAATTTAAGGGGCGGTATTTAATTTAAAATCTTACATATTTATACATGGGTGTAAATATAAACTTTCATGTACTTGAGTATATTTTTTTTCTAATATTTAAAATATGTTTTAATTAAACAATTGCTTGTCTTGATTTCAATCTGTACAACACAGCGATAGAATCATTTAAATATTGGTTGATTAAACCGACTCAATTGGATTAGGCCTTATATTATGACACATGCATTTGAACAATGTGAATAATCAGTTGTTGAAAATTGCCATATCGACTGAATCACGTAATGAAGTTCCTTTACAACTAACGAGAAAAGTAGTAAAATTTTGTATGCATTTTTTTTTTCTCATAATGCAACATAAATGCTAGTGAACTGAAACGTCTTAAGTAATGCATTAGAATATGCTGTATGAACATAGAGCAATCGCACTAAATTGCAGCAAAACTCATCCAGTACAGCTAAAATTCCATTTTATTCTTAGAATTTTGCTTTTACAAAACCAATATTTAACCCCTTACACCCTCATGAAAAACTGGAATGTATTTTCTCATATATCCTGTTATACAGAATAAAAATGCTCAAAATTTCAGCCTGATTGTTTGATTATTAGATGAAGGAGACAGTTTCGGTTTAATCGGCTATTTTCAAATAAATTTTGCTCACAATAAAAAATAAGACCGTTTGTATAAGTAAGCTTCTATAAAGAAGCATGTAGACATTAGAAGCATTTTTATTCTTCTAAAGGGGGAGGGATCCAAATCCGATAACGAAGTTATTGAATGGACCCTTATATGGGTGGTACTGAACAACCAGTGGGTATCGTACATGTGTTGTATACAGAAAGCGAAATGTCTGTCACTTGAACAGGTAAGCTTTTCTGATTTTGTGTATGTATGGTGGACTTTCCGATAAACGGCGCGTGATGTCATATCAAGTTAGTCTCAAATATAGCAATATTGTTTGCATGTAATACCTGTATCAATTTTTGATCCGATCGCAACATTGTGTTTACGTAGGTTTTTTAAACTATTATATAATTTATGTACCCATATAACCTATATTTTCACAAAACATCAGACATAACTTAAATTGATTAAGCTTACAACACTCACTTAAAAATGCTATGTCCTTTTTTAACCCTGCAATCGACTTCTTCAGCTTGATAAAAGTATTTGATTCGGAAAGCGTGGAAGCCATTACAACTCTTTAATGAATGTTCGAATCCTCTGAGCAGAATCTCAAATAGAGAAACTTTAAAGTAGATGGAGTACCGTGTACCTTTTAATTCCGCTCCTAAATGACATGACAGGTATACTCCTGTCGAAATTTTTCCTAGAAAATTTTTACTAGGTAGTTTGATTGTGAAGGTACTTATCTGGTGTTAGTATTTAAGGTAGAGAGATGCGACAATTTCTTCAGTGGATACGAGTAACTGACACTGAAGAAGACTGCAAGTGGCAGTCGAAATACGCGTATCTGTCAAAGATAAGCATTTAGGAGCGGAATTAAAAGGTACACGGTACTCCATCTACTTTAAAGGTTCTAAAGTAATTATCATTCCAAGAACTGATAAAACAGCAAAATATAAAAAATGGTTAACATTTAGCTTAAATAATTAATAAAATTTTAAACAGTATAAATTGAAAGAAGAGCCTATTTTTAAAAGAAGGTGAAATTTATGAATAAATCAATAGAAGATTAGACGCAAAAGTTATTGTGGCATAATAAAACGAAAAGACATAAAAAATTGCATTCAGAATCATCGAAGTGATTGCCCGAATGCCAGCTCCCCGAAAAGTGTTGCAGTTTAAATAGGTGCTATAATAGTCTTCAATGGCTGAATGGTGAATGAGAAAGAAGGATAAGCAATCAAAAGAAGGAGGTATTCTGTCATTACTCAGCTAAACACATGTTGGCAAAAATGCTGAGGACGGCAAAACTCGAAAGAACCGCCAATTAAATAAAGAAGGGTGCATATTAGATGACCAGTTCGTTCACCACCCTGAAATGTATAAAGTTACGACAATTATGAATGCCAAAAACTTTTCGGGGAAGTGGGTTATTCGGGGAAGCGGGATATTTGGGAAACTGGCATTCGGGGAACTGGCGGTCGGGGTAATGACTTTCGTGGAACCGACATTGGGGGAAAAGTAGCACAACTCATAGAAGTAACTGCACTAATCGATAACTTGAGCAGATCAATGTTATCGATTGCCACCCTTTTGTCAGTTGGAAACAAAAAAATATCTAAAAATATAGCTCCAAAGAACAGCCTATGTATAAAAGAAGGTGAAATTCATTTAAATTTCAAATCAACAGTTTTTATAGCTATTTATATGATTACATCATATTTAGAAAAAAAAAGAATGTTTGAAAGAAGGGCAAATTTGTAAATCTTCAGTGCAAAAATTTATTACAATAGGGGAACTCAAAAAAAGAATTCTTTTTTTGAAAGAAGGGTGATTTCTGGATAAATAATAAAATACTATTGGCAATATCTTTCCTAATATTGTTTAGTTTATTAAAGAGCATATGATTGTTGAATAAAGTGACATTTTGTATCAATTGACTCCACAGCAAGCCTGTTATTATCAGAAAGATTCAATAGAAACGTAAAAATGAATGCAATCTCAAGAAATCCTTGGTTTCAGACTCATTATGCCAAACGATCATTATGCCAAACGACTTTATGCCAAATGACCATTATACCAAACGACTTTATGCCAAATGACCTACCACCCTATTTTTAGTTTGAAATAAAAAAGCAAGGGACTGTCAGATTGTGATGCTTCCGTAGCCAGCATCAAAACTATGCAACACTGCATTGAGGTTGACTGTCAGCTTGGGACTATGGCTTCAGCCTTGTAATGCTGGCTACGGAAACATTGTGTTGGTTGGTATAGTGCTGCCAGTCCCTTGTAAAAAAGAGTAACCGTTGTTTCCAACTTTACGGCAATAAAGTGTTCTATCACGTTGAAATTTTATGCAAAATAACATTATAATAACTGTAATAGAACAGCAAAAAAGGCGTAAGTCGACTATACAAGCCCTTTTTGTAGTATTGGAAATCAGAGTGTGAGAGATAAAATAAACTGTTTATGCTGCGCAAAATTGCTGAATGGTAGTTTTTTCCATTAACTTCCATTTGATTACAATTTCCAAAATAAAAAAAAAGTTCGTTTTCATGCAAAATAGTAATTTATGGAGGCTTTTACTTAGGTATGTCCAAATGATACTAAATTTTAGTGAGAACTAATCTGCTCATAGAAGAATAATTGTACAAATGGATAAATAAGGCATTCGTACATAAAAATAGGATAATATGTTTCACAAAATCATGTCTTTTATTGAGTAAATATTGTTGCTTACCTTGTTTTTGTAACTGTTCTTTCTCAGTTTCTGATGATGAGCATATTTCTGTAGTATTTTTTTACGCCAAGATGTTGTTTATTTAGTTAGCCCTTTCGGGTGTTTCCGGTCAATATAACCCCAGAGCACTTTGATGGGGCTGTAACTTTTTGGCATAGACAAACAGACGTAACACTTAGAGCAAATCTCAATCAAAATCATAGTCACGAGGACATGTACGCCCAATGCTAAAATAAGCGTGTTTGGCCGATGGGCCAACAGATGGCGGTAGTGTGTAAACGTCAAATGCGAACAAAACGATGCGAGCGCTGCGGGTGGCGGATAGGCCAACTACCATATTTTTGAATCGACCGTTAAAAAGGTGGTCGATGGACAATGATGAGAGTGTGACGTCTGTTTGTCTGTGTTTTTGGTTTATGAAATTTTTTCACACGTTGGTGAGATTCCGCGAGTTTTTTTTTTATTTCCGCAAGTTTTTTTTTTCAATAATCTTGAGAAAAAGTTTTTCAGAGTAATTTTCATGAAACTAGTACGTTGTCTGTGTTTTGGAATTATAATGGCTCCAAATTCAAATGGCTGTAACTTCGCGAAATACAAATAGATTTTATATTTTTCTGCAGTTTTTGTAAAGCGAAATTATTTGAGTTTTACTAAAATATATAAGAAAAAGGGGGATGATTGATCGTGAGGAGGCGAATTTTTGAAACTTTGAAACTCTATATAAAACTATACTTTCCTTGGTGGAGATTTGCATTAGGGAAAGGACCAAAATAGTACACAATGGTTAGTTGGAAATTTCACCGCATGATAGCGCTAGCTTAGAAAATGCTAATACAGTCGACTTTCCACATCTCGATGTTCTACATCTCGATATCTCTCCCTATGTCGATGATTTTTTCGGTCCCTTCATTCTGCATACATTTTCACTCTCCATATCTCGATATCCTCCTTATCTCGATATCTCCCTATCTCGATGTGATTTTCGTTCCCAATTTTCTCTCCGTATGCCGATAAGCCCATTATCAAAGGTTACTAGACTAGATTTTAGAGATTCAAAACAATTTGCGAAGACGAAATGACATCTGTTTGTTTTTGATTTTCCTGGCAACGGAGTGATTTTCAATCTAGTATTCGTTAAAAAATTGTTCTATGTCTCGATCTCTCCCTATCTCGATGATCCCTTCGATATCGAGATGTGGAGAGGCGACTGTATATGGAGCTCATATATTTGTTATGATGTTCTCAGTATCTCAAGACACTGAGTATTTTGAAGAATGCTTACTTAAGCAAAGTTGCCGATTGAATCAAAGGCTATAAGCTGTATGTCTGCTTAACTTAGAAAAACTGCCACTAAGAGGCGCTGATGAGCCTTCCAATATTAGAAGACTAGTGTCTTTGGCAATGTTGTTCATTTGTTCGACGACTGTAAAATGGTTGTTCAGTTCAGGTTCCATATGTTGACTGAGCAATAAAATTAAAAACTCATATATTTCAGTATGAAGATCAAGTAGCACGTTGTGTTTTCAGTAAAGTTGTTTGTTAAGCCAAGAGCAATGACTGGCATACCTGATTAGTATGGAATGGTGTCACTAGTTGGCATTTATGGCCATCAAATATTTAAAACCCATATGCCTCAAGTTTCTTAACTCAATTTTGAAGATTGGTGCTTTCGGAAAAGTTACACTTTTGTTCGAATTAAATCAAGGTCATATGTGTTTTCTCTATAACCTGGCATTTCGAAAATATGGTAAAGCAAACGAATACTGCAGGTTTCTAAAACCGTTAACACAAAATTCGATGGCTCGAGAAGCAACGAACATTTTTGTCGACAATATTACAACTAAGTCACCAGTATTTAGATTGGGTAAAAGCATCGGTTTTGGCCATACGCCAGTTGTAGCCATAGTGGATTATACGCCGTTTTAAATAGCCAATCAGCATGAAACCCTTTTGTTCAGTAGATCACATTTTTAAAATTGCTGTAAAAATCGAAAACCCGATTGAATTTGGCAAAGTTATTGCGATTTGAATTTGGGATCCCCGAAACACAGACGACGTAACTTGTTTTTCGCACAGACAGAAGGTTAATCATGGTCTGCATGCACCTATCTCTTGCCAAGTAGCTTCTGATGGTATACAAGATGTTTTTTTGTGAACTGTCCGAATCTTGACGTTTCAAAACAACCTGGGTAATATGTCCCTCACGTGAAAGAAATAAATAACGGGAGCTCGTTTTCTATGTCTGAATACGTCATTAAAAAAGTGTTCCATTCTATTTCACGTAAAACATATTATACACTATTATAAAATATCAGGATACTGTTCCAGTAATATCCATATTATCTAATGTTGCTCACTGTATGCAAGAAGTTTGAAATCTTTATCAAGCGTTAGCATATTTTTGATCATCGGAACAGTCTTTATCGCCATCACATCATGTGAAGCCCCTGTTGAAAAAAGTTTTTTGAAAGAGCCGCCCCTAAAACATCTTCTAAGCTCAGACGCAAACCTCACCAATACAATTTATTTTGCGCCGCATGTATACTGGTCATGAAGAGAAATTCAATACTTCCACCCACCCAGCCAACCCACTCAGTCCAAAACAGGATAATACCTACATCCTGGCCTCGCTTTGAAGTATGTGTGTCACTCTGCTGCTCCAAGCATTAGCACATGGTTTTTCCCAACCCCACCCGTCGTCGTCTGCGCCATTCCATCACATTTAAATTCTGTTTGCCGCCAAGTCGTCGGCGTTATGGGTGGCTAACATTTTCTCAAAAGCGTCCACGGTTGTCGATGGTGTCATTGTCTGCGTTTGTATAATAATATTGCTAGGAAAAGCTGTTATCGCCTAGAAGGCATAGGTTCTCAAACTATGTTTTATACACCTATAATTAAAGCAATGAAGTGTGATCAAATTGGAGTTCTAAGTGATTTACGCTTCCACTACCGTTCTACGTATGTTTGACCCGCCAGCCTTTCTTAGTTTCAAGGTAATGTACGCGGCTATCAAAGCCATACTGAAGGTGTCTAGGCTCGTTCAGGATCTTTTCGTAATGGATATTTAATTGACTAACTTATGCACAAAGTATTTTTTTCCTTTTTTTATTGAGGGATTTTCTGCCGTAGGCAGGTTCATCTCCAATCCGATAAACAGGACGAGTCAGAAGGACTCGCCTGAAAAAAAAAACTGCAAAGTGTTTGGATTAATTCTACGTATCTAACAGAGTTGTTACTTAGCAGACTGTATCGCGGGATCGTATAAAAAGCAATAGCCACATGTTAAAAGTTGCAGCACAACAGCTGAGAGTAGCTACAGGACTACAAACACATGAATCAGAATAAAAGTTCAGAACGGACGATACTTGAAGAGTTTGAAAATCACAGACGTACATAGAGCGGAGTAAATTAAAGCAAGGTTTAGATCAAGATGACAAGAAAACTAAATTTTAGAGTCCAGTATCCTTGACGAAAGATACTATCGAAGCAGTTGCCGTGGGATCATTTCAAAGAGCGTCTCGGATGCTGTCTGAAATCCCGTAGATTTGCCTGGAATTTCTGTAAAGCGGGCATACACAGACTACGTGTTCAACTGTGTTTTTTTGTATCGCAGACCTCGCAGACTTCGCAGATTCGATGGAAAGGTGTCCCTTCAAGATTGTGGGAAACGCTCGTATGGCAAGTTCTCAACCTGGAGATGATTTTCTGGTCCTTATCGACTTAGTATCCGTCCAAGCATCGACACTTTCTTTTATTTTCCATAAGTACCTAGGTCCCTCGCAAGCTGGTCCACTCAGTTTGCCAAGCCAGGCGTATCGTTGATTTTACTCAACGTCGAATTTCAGGCATGGTTAAGGGTCAAACACAATGCAACGGCATTACGGCAAGAACGGCAAAACGGCAACACCGACTTGAATGACATTTCAATGTTTTGATCAATGTCGACTCAATCAGTTTCAACATGGATTTGACAAGTAGAGTGTAGATCAAAATGGGCTTGCCGTTTTGCCGTTGTACCGTGCTGCCGTTCACATTGTGTTTGGGGCTTTACTGTTGTTGTATACCGGAAAACCTGGAATCTGCTAGGTGATCGGCTCTACTATTACTGGGAACGCCACAGTGTCCTGAAACCCACATGATAGTAACCCCGGGCGGTGCATGTCGGATTATCCCCTGAATCCACGGATGACGAGGAACTTTCGATTGAAGAGCGAAGTAGCAACTTGCTGAGTCGGTGATTATGACGATGCACAATGATACGAGGGCGGAAAAAAGTCGAAAAATTTACTTTTACTATTTATTCCCAGCATATTTTTGTATTTTTATACGATAATTGAAAAGTCTTTTCTAAAAATTTTATGGAGATTGAGTGGGAATTTTATTTTTTTAAAGCATTTTGTCCAAAGTAATTGTATTTTTTACTCCTTTATTGCCGTTTGCATTTGAGATGCAAATGTGAGCAAACGTCCTTCAAATGCGTAACACAAAATAATCAAAGGACACCTAGCAACGATTACATAAATCATAGCCGCCCTAGCCCGAAAAATCTATCTTTGACATCGCATTTCTTGTGAAAAATCTTACCGCGTTTGGTGTTCCCGCATTTAATATTTGCATTTCAAACGCACACAGCAATATATGAGGGAAACTAAACGGAATTCAACTTAGTTTTTAAATGGGAGCACACACTCGTACATATATCACACTAGTTTTAATTAGAATATTTTTCCGTCAGGTTTCGGTAAATCTTTACCCTTATCTTCCGCAAACTTGCGCAACATAGATTTTCAGTCGTTTGACTAACCGGAGTAGATGCGACAATACTGAGTGCGGTCATATATTAATGAGTGTAATGAATACTTCTGTTTGGGCGCCCATAAAAAGGCATGTTTGTTTAAAAATAATTTAATAACATACTAATTTAACTATACTTAAGGATTCTATTTTCAACCAATTCACTAGATGGGCTCAAGAGCCATATATCTTGACGAAGCCAATAAAACATGTTGGTAACATAAAATTCCGTAGCGGTAAACGCGCAGCCATACAGCATGACCATGCTGAGGGTCGAGGGTTCGAATCCCGCTGGTCGAGGATCTTTTCGTAAAGGAAATTTTCACGATTCCCAGGGCATAGAGTATCTTCGTACCTGCCACACGATTTACACATGCAAAAATGGTCAATCGGCAAAGAAAGCTCTCAGTTAATAACTGTGGAAGTGCTCAGAAGAACACTAATTTGAGAAGCAGGCTTTGTCCCAGTTGGGACGTAACGCCAGAAAGAAAAGAAGGACATAAAATTCTGTATTAATAATATGAAAAAATCATCTAAAATAGGTTAACCATGCGATGATGGAGAGGAATCACTGTGCGATCGTGGGAGGTTGGCTTGGTAGCAGCGTATAGTATAGCCGCTGCTTCAGCGGAAAATATTGATCACTGTTCGGGAAAACTTAAGTTTACTGCAAGCTCGTCATTCGCAATGCCTATTCCCACCCCTTGCGTTAAGAGGGATCCATCTGTATAACGCCGCTGATGTGTTGTATAATCGGATCGAAGGATTTTGGCGACGGATTGCCGCAATCGTGTTGATGAGTGTCCTGCCCTGAAGTTGTCCTTTATACTGCCGTCGAATTTGAGAGAAGAGTGGCGCCAGTCGCGCTCACCGTACCAGAGGATCTTGGCGACAGGAAAGTGGCGAACACTTCTTCTGAACTGGAACAAAAACAAAACCAAACGCTCCCGAGCGTCAGAGCGCTGGTTTACTCGCATCTGTCGGCTCCCGAGTAACTGAAGCTAAAAGTGATTCGCGAACCGTTTCGGAGCTGTTCAGAGTCATATTGTGCTTTTGGCAAAAAAGCTTCTTCCCCTCCGAGATTTATGGTTTTCAAGGGCATTTGATTACAAACTAGTAGTTTACTGTCAATATGATGGTTATACAATTAATTTGTCTGTCAAAACCATAATAAATCACACCTTGTTCGGTTACTCGCGAGTAAACGCTCCCGAGCTTGTTGCTACTTCTTTTGACATGTTCTCCCGAGCAGACGGATGCGGACTTACTCACACCTAGCCAGTTCCCGAGTCTGTGATGTTTGTTATGCGTTGGTATACACTCGTGAGCTGCTTCGTGATGCGAACTTTTCCAGCACTGCCCGCAAGATGTCGGCCTCCTCTAGGAGGTGGGTTCTGTCGTTTCCATCGGTCCTCTCTGCAAAAGCGGCCGCTTTCGTACAAAGTGTAGCAGTAATCAAATACCGGAAGGGAAGAAGGCCGGCCTCGACGCAGGCTGTATCAGCCGGAATGGACGGGAGGAGACCCGAAACTATTCGTACGTAGCGATTATAAATGGGAGACAATGTCTCAATTCATGTTCATCGCAAGAAAAGTTTTTTTTTTTCATTTCTTATATCTAGGTGTTCTGTGTAATTAGACAACACTATCATCCTAATTTGGTAAAACAAATTTAAGATTTAATTAACATTTTGTTAACAACATATTACATTTCATTTGCCGTAGCAGTTCAGATTTTTTACAGGTGAGTTGATTTCACCTGCTTATAAGAGAAAAAAAACGCTTTGAATATACTTAACCTAACTTAACCTAAACATATAACGCATTAATCGTAGATTGTAAAGATTTTTGCCTGAAATTATTTATTATTTTATTTGACATTTGTTCCAATGTTTCAACATTGGATATTCTATGTAACTCATTGGTACTATACCAGGGAGGAAGTCTCAGAATCATTTTCAAAATTTTATTTTGAATTGGGTCCTAAAATGTTAAATGAAATCTTGTTTTTATTCAATAACACGAAAGAGCACCTTACTGCAACAACTTTAGCAATTTTTTCCGCTCAAATAACGGCTATATCATGTTTAAACTTTAATTTAAAAATTGGGTCCATAAATGAACCTTGACACTTAAGATCATGTTTGACGTTCGCTTAGTCGACAAAAACACCACAGGAGTTTTAGTTCGACCACTGGGGTTGTTCCTATCTGACATTTCGGAAGGGACACGGAAAACAAACTACACCCAAAATTTGAGTTTAAGCCAAGGGGTGTGACAAAATTTAAAAAAATGTTTTTTGGGCTCAAACCAACGGAAAACATTAGAAAATTGAGTAAACATGTGTTATTGGCCTAAACTTAAGCGTTTGGCACTAAAATAGGGACAGGGCTTTAGGACTCTATTCTCTGCAGAGCTTTCTTCCTGGTATTACAACAGCTAGTCCATATTGGTACAGCATACAACATGGCTGGTCTGAAAATTTGTTTGAATATCAAAAGCTTGTTCTTAAGACAAAGTTTTGATTTTCTATTAATAAGGGGATAGAGACATTTTACATATTTATTTCATTTGGCTTGAATGCCCTCAATGTGATTTTTGAAAGTTAAATTCTTATCTAGCATGAGCCCTAGATACTTAACTTCATCTGACCAATTTATTGGGACCCCTCTCATCGTGACAACATGTCTACTTGAAGGTTTTAAATAAAGAGCTTTTGGTTTATGTGGGAATATTATTAGTTGAGTTTTGGAAGCATTAGGAGAAATCTTCCATTTTTGCAAGTATGAAGAAAAAATATCCAAACTTTTTTTGCAATCGACTACAGATGACACGCAGGCTTCGTCCTTTGGCGGAGAGGCCTGTGTCATCCGCAAACAAAGATTTTTAACATCCCTAAGGTAACTCAGGTAAGTCAGATGTGAAAGTATTGTATACCCAAGTAACCAGTAAGCACGATAATGCGGCACGGTAACAGCATTATATGCGCATATAGGGTAATCATTTGATGCTTGTCAGTTTTATATACGCATATAATGCTATTATAATGCCAGAAAAGGCGAAATAGCGTGCCATTATAATGCCAAGATATAACCGTGCTTCTCGGCATCACTAGTGCTGATATAAGACCACGTGAGAAACGTCAGTTGTTTTTCGCCAGGTTTTTCGGGCGAATATTTTGTGCTTTCGCGTACGCAGCCAGAGAGCTTTCGCGTATGCGGCCAAGCAGCTGGTACACGAGGTAAATAAATAAATGAATGAAAATGGAAACCTCGAATAGTATGCAAAATGTAATAAAATGATTGAGATAGTACTTCTCCGTATCAGACTTATTCATTTTGGTGGTTTTAATCCTTTTGAGGACTTGAAATTGCCACATATTGATCCTTGTTTTATGATGATGAAATTCCTCATTTTGCGTCTCGAACCTGCGACACCTGTATTGTTGAGTTGTTGAAGTTCTGCTCCTTTGCTCCTTCGCCCACATAAGATGAATAGTATTGGAAAGAAAAGTGACCAATTTAAACCACCACTTTTCCCCGTCATAAAAGCTGCAATATTGTAGTAGTGAGAACACTTATGTTTGACTCCCGCTCACCACTATATGTAAACACAAAGCACGTGGTATATCTGTCAAAACACTGGATGGCATTTAAACAGGCCCTGTATGCGAATATAGAGCCAATATAGTGCTTATTTAATGCCCGTATGCATCAGGCTTAGAAGCATTAATGATGCTGTAATAGGGTTTCTATGCAGCGGAAGTGCTGTTATAGGGTGTGTAAGCATTTGTGGTGCTATTATAATGCATGTACGCATTTATGATGCTGATTAAGGGCTTATTATTAGTGCTTATCCCAAGTAACCAGTAAGCACGATAATGCGGCACGGTAACAGCATTATATGCGCATATAGGGTAATCATTTGATGCTTGTCAGTTTTACATACGCATATAATGCTATTATAATGCCAGAAAAGGCGAAATAGCGTGCCATTATAATGCCAAGATATAACCGTGCTTCTCGGCATCACTAGTGCTGATATAAGACCACGTGAGAAACGTCAGTTGTTCTCGCCAGGTTTTTCGGGCGAATATTTTGTGCTTTCGCGTACGCAGCCAGAGAGCTTTCGCGTATGCGGCCAAGCAGCTGGTACACGAGGTAAATAAATAAATGAATGAAAATGGAAACCTCGAATAGTATGCAAAATGTAATAAAATGATTGAGATAGTACTTCTCCGTATCAGACTTATTCATTTTGGTGGTTTTAATCCTTTTGAGGACTTGAAATTGCCACATATTGATCCTTGTTTTATGATGATGAAATTCCTCATTTTGCGTCTTGAACCTGCGACACCTGTATTGTTGAGTTGTTGAAGTTCTGCTCCTTTGCTCCTTCGCCCACATAAGATGAATAGTATTGGAAAGAAAAGTGACCAATTTAAACCACCACTTTTCCCCGTCATAAAAGCTGCAATATTGTAGTAGTGAGAAGACTTATGTTTGACTCCCGCTCACCACTATATGTAAACACAAAGCACGTGGTATATCTGTCAAAACACTGGATGGCATTTAAACAGGCCCTGTATGCGAATATAGAGCCAATATAGTGCTTATTTAATGCCCGTATGCATCAGGCTTAGAAGCATTAATGATGCTGTAATAGGGTTTCTATGCAGCGGAAGTGCTGTTATAGGGTGTGTAAGCATTTGTGGTGCTATTATAATGCATGTACGCATTTATGATGCTGATTAAGGGCTTATTATTAGTGCTTATGGTTACTTGGGATGGTTACTTGGGTAATATTGGTCCCAAAATGCTTCCTTGAGGAACACCAGCTCTTACAGGAAGTCTTTCAGATCTGGAGTTCTGATAATTAACCTGAAGTGTACGATTTGACAGATAACTTTGAATTATTCTAACAATGTATGTTGGAAAATTAAAGTTTTTTAATTTTACAATCAAACCTTCATGCCAAACACTGTCGAATGCTTTTTCTATGTCTAGAAGAGCAAGACCAGTAGAATAGCCTTCAGATTTGTTGGAACGGATCAAATTTGTTACATGTAAAAGTTGATGAGTGGTCGAATGTCCATGGTGGAATCCGAACTGTTCATTGGCAAAAATTGAATTTTCGTTGATGTGGACCATCATTCTGTTCAAAATTACCTTTTAAAAAGTTTACTGATGGATGAAAGCAAACTGATTGGACGATAGCTAGAAGCTTCTGCAGGATTTTTGTCTGGTTTTAAAATTAGAACAACCTTAGCATTTTTCCATTTGTCAGGAAAATATGCTAATTGAAAACATTTGTTTAATATATCGACTAAAAATGATAAGCTGGAAGTTTCTTGATGAGGATGTAGAAAATTCCATCATCGCCAGGAGCTTTTTTTCAAGATTTTAGATAATTTCCAAAAGGGCTTAGAGCCAGGGTCCAATTGAGATATTTTATTTTCAAAATTTTTGTTTCTTAATTGGGCAAAACGTTTCTTGATTTCTTTCTGCAAATCCTGCCATATAATTTTCATAGCAGGATCGCGAGTGCGTTGAAATTGCCTTCTCCTCACGTTTTTAAGACGGATCAAGAGTTTATGATCATCGTCTATAATCACGGATTCAAATTTTACTTCACATTTTGGAATTGCAATGCTCCGGGCTTCAACAATGGAATTTGTTAAAGTTTCAAGAGCATTGTCAATATCAAGTTTAGTTTCTAAAGAAATGTTAACATCAAGATTAGAGTCAACATACGTTTTATATATATTCCAGTCGACTCGTAAATAATTGAAAGTGGAGTCATAGGATTAAGAATCGCCTCATGGTATATTTGAAATGTAACAGGGACATGATCAGAATCAAAATCAGCATGAGTAATCAGTTGGCTACAAAGATGACTAGAGTCGGTTAAGACCAAATCAATCGTAGATGGATTTCTAGACGAGGAAAAACATGTGGGGCTATCAGGGTATTTAATTGAGAAATATCCTGAAGAGCACTCATCAAATAAAATTCTGCCGTTGGAATTACTTTGAGAATTATTCCATGACCGATGTTTGGCATTAAAGTCACCAATGACAAAAAATTTTGACTTATTGCGAGTCAATTTACGCAAGTCAGTTTGGAGCAAATTAACTTGCTGTCCAGAGCATTGAAAAGGCAAATAGGCAGCTATGAAAGTATATTTACCAAACTGTGTTTCAACAGAAACACCTAAAGTTTCAAAAACTTTTGTTTCAAATGATGAAAACAGTTGATGTTTTATATGTCTATGAATGATGATTGCAACTCTCCCACATGCCCCATCAAGTCGATCATTACGATAAACAAAAAAGTTAGGATCTCTTTTGAGTTTAGATCCAGGTTTTAAATACGTTTCGGTAATAACTGCTATATGCACGTTATTAACCGTAAGAAAATTGAACAACTCGTCCTCTTTACCATTCAGAGAACGAGCATTCCAATTTAAAATATTTAAATTATTTGGATCCATTAGAAAAACGTAATCCAATAACAATTTGATTTGTAAATTTTACACCTACTTGGACTGCTTCAGTCATAGTGGTGGCTTTGAACATTGCATCAATCGTTAGATTCAATTGTTCAGTTAGAAAATTAAAATCAGAGGCAGACATGTCATGTGATTTCCCATTAGAATTTTCGGTAGACGAAGAAGCGGAGTTACCTGTGGTGGTAGGGTTTTTTCCATTTGATTTGAAACAAGTAGAATGGGTACCCATGGATCGAACAGGGGAGGAGTTCGAATTTCCTGCTACGATATCGGCAAAGGATTTACCGTGGGTAGATACATTCGAAATTGGAAGATTCGAACGGCTACCCGACGGATTAAAATTAGTTTGTGAATGAGCATGATTATGATCTTCCTGATGGGTATGATTCATGATCAAGCGATCGTTAACTGAAAAATGAGCATTGTTCGATACTCTACCAGGCAAATTCCGGAAACGACCGTTATCGTAACGGATATTATCTTTCAAGTGCCTGGCACGAGCCTCAATGACCTTTTTGCGTGAAGGGCATTCCCAAAAGTTAGCTTTATGAGGGCCCTTGCAATTGGCACATTCAAACTTTCTGGTATCTTCTTTCACAGGACAGACGTCCTTAGCGTGAGAAGAACCTCCGCAAATCATGCATTTAGCATCCATGCGACAATTTTTTGTACCATGACCCCACTTTTGGCACCGACGGCACTGAGTAGGGTTCTGGTAATTTCCTCCAGGTTTCTGGAAATGTTCCCACGTCACACGGACATCGAACATAAGTTTAGCTTTTTTAAAAGCTTTAAGGTGAAACAGTTTTGAATCAACTTCTAAGATTGCACTAAAACTTCAAAGGCACAAATCTCACAAAGAAAGCATCCAACAACCGTGCACTTTTTATTTTGGCTTTGTGCACTAGCAGAAAGCTTAAAATAAGAAGATCAGAAACGATTGCCAACTATTTCTCCAGTTTTGTGCCTTTGAAATCGTGAGTAGGGGCACAAGTCGGCCATTGTGCCGGCCATCTTTGGATTCTGAGAAGTTTCACCTTAATATTATTTAGTTCTTTTTTGTTAAAGTGAACTAAATAATATTCTTGAGAAAGCCCTTTCCGAACAATGCCAGATTGGGTTCTCTTTTTCATAATGATTACTTGGACTGGGGAAAATCCAAGTAAATCATTTATTCCATTTTTGATCTCTTTAGGTGACTTAGTCACTTGAGAGACCTTTCAAGACAACTTTGAACAAACGTTCAGTTTTGTCGTCATAAGTAAAAAAATTGTGCTTCTTCCCTTGTCTGAGAAGAAGTTCACGATCTTTGAGAGTTTCCGGCAAAACGCGACAGTCTCCTTTCTTTGCGATTTGGAAGGAAACCTTGATTCCCCTAATGGAGTTCAAGATCTCCTGCCTAAATCCCCCAAATTCGGAACAACTGACCACGATAGGCGGCACTCTTTGCTTCCTAACTAGAATCAAAGAGCCTGGGCTAGAGGCTGCTTCGATTTGGTGTTCGGAAAATTTGTCTAGAGCATCGAACTGATTGCTCATTTCGATACAATTATTCATTTCACCCTTGGAAGAAAGTTCGCATTCCGGGGAAGCGTCCTTTCTTCCATTCTTGCCACGAGTAGTGATAGTTTTTAAACCCACTTTTTGGAAGGAAGTAGTGAATTCAGAGATTCACCCTTCCTTTTGTTAGTTGTTGATACCATGTTTAGTTAACCCCTCTACCGGCAGCTTAATTTTTTACCGCAGGAAAAAAAATCAAATCGCGATAACTTTTTTGTTTCTCGGTATTTTTGCACCATTTTTTCACAAGTTCTCAAAAAACTCTTCTAGTTTGAGGATCCGTGTCAATATTGATCATTGGTCATCTGGATCCTGAGATATTCCGAAATTCCTTGGGGACCGACGCTTAATCATAACCCACGTATATATCTTAGGCTACAGATTTTTTAACGTATTCACTCTTTGGAACAATACATTAATGAGAGTATGTTGTGAAAAAATGAAACAATTTGGGGCAGCCGTCTTTGAGTAATGAGCGTTTATGTTGCTGGTACCAAGCTGACCAAATAAAGATCTTGAAAACTTCAAAAAACCTCATATCGTAATTTTAAGATATCTCTAAGAATTTAAGGTGTAGAAAATAAAAACGCCGCGATTACAACTAATTCTAGACGGAGCAATTTATTTGCTGGTGTTATCGTGTGAACAATGTGATCTGAACTGAGTTGAGCTTGGTGGAGGTTTTATTGGTATGGATGCCGCAGTGTAGCCAGTTTGGCTGCGCACCGCAGTACTCCCCCTTCCTAGAAAATTACTGGTTCCGGAATCTAACATGATGTCCGCTTTTAGTTATACGGTCCGAACTAGCCCTGTGATGATCTAACGCTAATTCAGGATCCTTGACAAAGTAGGCTGGCTTAACTCTGTCGATTGAGACTGTTACTGGTTTGTTTTTAACTTTAATTGTCAACATTTTATTGCTCCTTGAAAGGACCTCGTATGGTCCGGTGAATGGTGGTTCCAGAGCGGCTCGAACCTTATCTGTTCTCAAAAACACGTGTGTGCAGTTTCCAATATCCTTCGGGATGAATATCTGTCGATTTGTATCGTTATTAGATGCAGCGCGAGGTACTATTGAATTCATTTTTTCCCGTAGGTTGGCTACAAAGGATTCTGTCGGGCCTCGAAGTGTTTGCTTTTCTATCATAGCTCCAGGTATGCGAATTGTTGTACCGTATAGCATTTCGGATGCTGATGTTTCTCCTCGGATCGCAGTTCTTAAACCAAGCAGAACTAACGGCAACGCATCGGTCCAACTTGATTTGTGTGATTCTAAAGCTGTTTTGAGTGGTCGGTGCCAACACTCAATCATCCCATTCGATTGTGGGTGATAGGGCGTGGTGCGCACCCGTTCGAGCCCTAGGAGTACGTTTAGTTCCTTCATTAGTTGCGACTCGAATTGTCGACCCTGATCTGATGTCAGTTTTGATGGAGTTCCAAATCGTGCGACCCACATCTCAACGAAGGTTTTGGCGACTGTTTCTGCGGTCATGTCTGGAATAGCCGCTGCTTCAGGCCATCTGCTAAATCGGTCGATCATTGTCAAAATGTACCGCATCCCGTTTGATATCGGCAAGGGACCAACTATATCGATGTGAACATGCTCGAATCTATCATCGGGAATTTCGATTTGATCAGGAAACGACTTCGTATATCTGGAGACTTTGTTCTGTTGACATTCGTTACAAGCTCGTATCCAATTTGAAACGTCCTTCTTAACTCCAGGCCAAACGTAGTGCTGCAAAATTTGAGCTTGTGTGGCCTTTACCCCCGAATGCGCTAGGCGATGAACCTGTTCGAAGATCGTTTTTCGGTATATGCTAGGAACACAAATGCGTATTTTATCTCCTTGTTGCTGGCAAAGCAATTCGACAGCGAGCCGAGAATGTTTCAAGCATTTAACATCAGGATTGCTGTTTCGCCAATTTTGCAACTCTTCATCGCAGTCCTGTCTTCTAGCAAAATCAGCATGGTCGATCGTAGACGGTAACCAGATGGCATCCACTCGTGAGAGAACGTCGACTGGAATGTTGTCGACGCCGGAGATATGAATCAAATCTGTAGTGTACTCGCTTATAAAAGACAACATTCGTTGTTGTCGTGGGCTTGGCTTATTTGCATCTTGTTTGAATGCAAACGTTAGTGGTTTATGATCCGTAAATATTACAGGATTACGCCCTTCAATGACGTCCTTGAAATGTTTGACACCGAGATATACAGCTAGAAGCTCTCTATCGTATGTAGAATATCGCTGTTCACGGTCATTGAATTTGACGGAGAAATATCCTAATGGTTTCCATGCACCCCTGGATCTCTGCACAGAAAAAAATCCGTTCTCGTATCCGTGAACAGCAGACGTGAACTCGTCAACAACAAAAATACACCGTGAACTAGATCATGTTTATGTGACCATTTGTGGTAGTTCATGGTGTATTTTTGACAGTTCACGTTTTTCAGAATTCTTTTTTGAGCGTGTGTTGCAACACGGCTCCGGCAGCTAAATCCGACGCATCGACCATTAGGGATAGCTGAGCATCCGGATCATAGTAGTCTAGCTTCGTTGCTTCTACTAAACGATGTTTACATTTTTGGAAGGCATCTTCAGCTTCATCGTTCCAGAGGATAGGAGTTTTATCATTCTTCTTGTTTGAAGGCATCAGTTTGCGCAGTGGAATTTCAGCTTCGGCGGCGTGTGGAAGAAATCGACGATAGTAGTTTACTAGAGCCAAGAAACGTCTCAGTTTCTGTACCGTGTCGGGCTTCGGGTACTCCGCCACTGCACGCACCTTTTCAGGAATCGGTTGACAACCACTGGTAGTTATCAGCTGCCCCACGAACCGTACTTTTTCTTTACCTAGCTGGCACTTGTCTACGTTGATTTGTAGTCCATTCTCCCGTAATCTTTCAAAAACCAAACGTAGGTGCTTTTTGTGTTCCTCTTCGGATGACGAAGAGATGAGTAGGTCATCTAGGTACCCTATAACGAACGGCATGTCAAAGAATATGTTGTTGATGAATCTTTGGAATGTCTGGCCGGAATTTTTCAGTCCAGGAGGCATTACAAGAAATTCATACAATCCCAGTGGCGTTATTATGGCTGTTTTCTCAATGTCGGATTCGTGCATAGGGATTTGATAGTAAGCCCGTTCTAAATCAATCACGGAGAACACGTTCTTACCTTTGAGCGTTTGACAAATGTCGTAAATGTGCGGTAATGGATACCGATCTGCGACGGTGGAATCGTTGAGACGCTTGTAATCACCTACAAGTCTATATTTGACGTCACCGTTTTGCAACGTTTTGGTGGCCAAATGTACTGGGCTCGAATACGGGCTTTTTGAAGGCTGGATGTACCCGAGCTCTAGAAACAGCTTCAATTCCTTCCGAAGAGCTTCGAGCTTATGCGGTGGTAGTCGGCGGAACTTAGAATGACAGGGAGGCCCGTCAACCTTGATGGAATGTTTGACTCCGTGTTTTACCTCCTGCTTGGGAAGGCGTGGCCTAGTAACATCGGAGAACTCGCTTAGTAAACCGCCATAGTCGCTACTGCAAGAGTATGTTTTCAATCCGAAAAGTCCTCCAGTGATCAAATTGATTTGACCTCGTGCCTTGATGTTGGTCATTCTATCTACTAAGCATTTGCCTTGCAAGTCTACCATTAGCCCGTAATGTTTCAGAAAATCCGCACCCAGGATTGGAGAAGTCACGTCCGCCAATATGAACCGCCACGGAAAACTTCGGCGGAGGCCGAAAGTTGGTTTGTATATTTCGGTTCCATACGTAGCAATTCGGGAACCATTAGCTGCATACAAATTCATACCTGGTGTAGGCTTAAGCTTCTTGCACGGTGTGCACGGCAGAACCGAAAGGTCTGCGCCGGTGTCGATGAGAAACTTGTAGTTTGTCGTGGGATCCTGGATGATTAGACGGGATTGTAGAATCTCACTGCCTTCGCCCGTCGTCGAATGCAGCTGTCTTAGTTTTTTGCTTTGAACTGACAGGGCGTTCGACAGTTTCTTGCGTCAGCGCCGAACTTTCGATGATAAAAACAATACGGGTGATTATCTCGGGAGCTGCTTCGGGCACCAGGTTGTCTGCCGAAACTCCTGTTCCGGGAACGACCTCGTCCTTGGCGAAAAGCAGCGATTTCGTCGGAAAGCACAGAAACTTGCTTGCGCAGTTCCTCAAAGCCGATATCTTTGTTTTCATCCCACAGGGCACCAGCGGATGAAACTGTTCTTGTTATGGTGATGTCAGCGAGCTTATCTGCTTGTTCGGCAAGCTGCGAAAGTTGTAGATTAGCTTCTGATACTTTCAGGACGGCTTGAGTAGTTTCGGGAAGTTGTTGCATCCATAAAGATTTGATAATCTTTTCATCGGTGATAACATCTCTGGCTAGATCCCGCATTTCACGTAGGAGCTGTGACGGTTTGCGATCGCCGAGTTCACACCCACGCAGCAGCTGCTGCATACGATTCTGCTCACTGATGCTGTATTCTCTGATGATTCTATCCTTAATCGCCGAATACTTGCCGTCGACTGGTGGATCTCGAATGATGTCCGAGCAGCATGCCAATATTTCCGAATCTATGGCGGCCAGGACATGATAATAACGGGTGTCTTCTCGTGTGATTTGGTTCAGCGTGAATTGCGCTTCCAGCTGAGCGAATCAGAGGGTCGGATCGCGCTTCCAGAACGGCCCGATTTTGATGGCAACTTTGTTGATCGAGCTGTCAGGAGCATTGTTTACATTAATACCGCTGTTCACAATCGCGGAGTTGTTTGCAGCGGCTGCTCGTGCGGCTTGCAGTTGTTGTTGTAGATGGACGATTTCATCTTTTAAGCGCTGTTCATCCGCCATTTTGTAAACGCTGTGGATGGGCGCCTTGGCGAAATTCCGTCGTGTAGGTAGTCAAAATGGCGATCTGCAAACGATAGCAAAAAATCGACACACAGCCAGTTGCGCCCAAGTGTATTAATTTGTGTGTTTTCTTACTTATTGAGCAGGAAAAACGTTCGGACACTCGAGCCGGAATCACGTCGGGGTCACCAATAAGGTGTAGAGAATAAAAACGCCGCGATTACAACTAATTCTAGACGGAGCAATTTATTTGCTGGTGTTGTCGTGTGAACAATGTGATCTGAACTGAGTTGAGCTTGGTGGAGGTTTTATTGGTATGGATGCCGCAGTGTAGCCAGTTTGGCTGCGCACCGCAAATTCTTAACCAATTTGTTTTATTTTTTCAGATTAGCTCCTTATTACATGGCATTGTATAGCCCACATTTTACTTTTTCGATAAGTTGACGTAAAACAAAATGGCCGTCTAAAACATTTTGTATGGAAAATGTCGGTCCCCCAAGGAACATTAGAATATCTTTAAAACCAGATCACCAATCATCAATATCGACACGGATCCTCAAACTAGAAGAGTTTTTTGAGAACTTGTTAAAAAATGGTGCAAAAATACCGAGAAACAAAAAAGTTATCGCGATTTGAATTTTTTCTTGCGGTAAAATATGAAGCTGCCGGTAGAGGGGTTAATAAACGAGAAAGACGTGACCTTCGAGAGGTTTTTTCCCAAGACGGTGTCCAAGAAGGATTACCATCGCTAGCTTTCGCCAACGGGTCCAACGAAAAATCGAAGGCACGGGTCCAAACAAGGATCGTAAAGGGATCAATAGTAGAAAAAAATAGTACTGAAAAGTACTGTTTTAGTAGCACTGAAAAGTACCGTTTTTAATTTTAGCACTGAAAAGTACTGTTTATGTAGCACTGAAAAGTACTGATTTATTGCTTTAGGTAGTTTTTAAGAAAACTTCCAAGAGCAGAGAGAATTCGTGTACGCACAGCACGAAGGTACGATGCGCACTATCGCAAGAAAAGTGATTTTTAGACCATAAAACAGTCGACTGTTAGTGAGAGCGGCGGCGACACGGAACTAGATACCTTGGTTGTTGCTGCGGTGCGGTCTCGAGAGAGTTTTCAGTTGGTTCAGGCGGGTACGACAGTTGCCGCTGACTGCTTCACAGTGGGGCTTGATTGAAGGTCAGGCTGCCGTCGAATATGACTCCAAGAACTTTTGCAGTCTTACGAACAGGGATGGCTTGGTTGTTGGTGTCGATCGGAGACCAACTGATTCTATGCCCGGATGAGAATACATACGTGGAACCCAATGCTCTTTGAAGCCGACATGGTAAAACCAACGGAGGTGGTCCATTTGGCTACCCGGGAGACGGCTGCATGGGTTTTTCCGCATGTAGCTGCGATTGTCGGTCCAGATACTACTATTAGTATATCGTCCGCGTATATAAATATATGGGCTGCGGCAGGGAGATCTTCGAAAACGCCATCCATTATAATCAGGAACAGGGTTATCGATATGACGGATCCCTGAGGTCCCACTGGTTTCCTCCTTAAAGGATGCAGACTTTGTGTCCTCTATGACTACCCTGAAGAAACGATTTGTTAGAACATTTCGAATAAAATGCAGAATACGACCGGTTAGGCCCCAGCTGACGAGCTTTTCTAGCACAAAAGGCGTCCAAATTTAATTTTGCAATAAAAGTATCACGAAGTATCATTGTTACCTATCACAATCACTTATACCAGTGGTTTTCAACCGCAAGAGGTTTAAGAATAAAAAAATCCCTATCTACTAAATTTGGATCTCTAAAATTTGAACATGATGTCAAAATTTTTACAGCTTGTATATTTCATCATTTTATTGCAAAATTAAATTTTGTAAATCTACATAATACGCCTAAATGCAGTCAATTTTTTTTTTTGAAAAAAAAGGTTATTTGTCAAAAAACGGTTTTATGAGCAAAAAAGCTATGTTTGTAATGCTGTAACATTTCAGAAATGAGTTCAACAGTTCACATTTGAGCTTACACAACATTTTTGATCAGTACCAGCTGATCATAAATTTACAAATAATATAAATAACATGAATTTGTAAATACGTAAATACCTCACTAACCCTATAATTTTGTAATGAATTTGAAATACCCTAACATTGCAATTTGGTACCGACCTGATCAAATTCACCCCAGTGATCAATTTGCCCCCGGATTACGGTACTTATCCTTGTCAAAAAACTTCAATACTAATCGAAAGTTTGATACCGTGCAGTTATGTTTCTTGGAAAGAGAAGCTCTAAATTAATAAATGTGGAAGTCCTGAGGGGCTTTCCTTAGCCGAGTGGTTAGAGTCCGCGGCTACAAAGCCATGCTGAAGGTGTCTGGGTTCAATTCCCGGTCGGTCCAGGATATTTTCGTAATGGAAATTTCCTTGACTTCTCTGGGCATAGAGTATAGTGTATATCAGTGATCCTCAGCCTAACTAGTTAGGCGGGCCACCGCTTTGCTCTTAAAACATGTCGCGGGCCACAAGATGTAAAAATATCTATTTTATAAGTCCTATCAAAACGACTCGACTAGAATACCAAAAAAAATCGCTCGGCACTACTCTGTCAGTCTAATTTTTCGACAGTTGTTACTTAACTTGACTGGCTTATTATCGGAGTCGACAGGTGACTTCGGAAATTTGCATGCCTTTTGTGTTCGACAGTTTCTAGTGGTTTTAATAATCTTTCCTAGTAATACCATTGTCCTTGGATTATCAAGAGTTCGTCCTTCGCGAAAAGATTAATGTCAAGAATTACACATCAAATATATATTAGATTTACACGCCACGTATTTTTAGCTTAAATCATGTAAAGCCATTTGCAATAAATTGTTCAGTGATAGATCATAAAAACACAGCTATTATATCAAACATTGCAAACAAAATTCTTAAAAATTACGCAAAACGTCCTCTTTTAAAGAATATTGCAAGCGAAAACGCTCTGTACATGATTTTACACTGAAAAATAAATTATGCACATGAAATGACCGAGCTGTAGATCCATTCATGTGCAGATTGTTCAGAGTTCGGTCGTGAGAACCGAGCATACTCGTTTGCAATTTTACATTCAAGATGCAAGTAATATTGGCGGATGTTTGATGCAAGATCATGAAATTTTTAATTTTCTCTCAAAATTGCAAGCATTCTAGAATGCAATGAGACCATCATTATTATCATCGTTGAATATTCAGGTATAACTCGTTTTATATGAAAATCATGAAAATTCACGTGTAATGTATATTTGTATGGGATTTCCGGAAGTAAATCATCATGAGATAAACAATCCAGTACCGATTCAACAGATTAACGTTCAACGCTTCGTCATCGTAATCATCGTCATCATCGAAACTTCAGACGCAGTTTTTCTGGTCAAAACTAAAAATTATTCGATGAAAAAGTGTTCACTGTGTTTCGGTTAGAGAGTAGTATACTGTGAACACATTTTCCTGTAAATTTTCTTAATTTTGAATGAAAAAACTGCTTTTGAAATTTCAGCGACGAATCCTGCCCCCTTAAGCGAAAAGATTAAACTAGCTTTGACAAAATTCTATGATCTTTAATATTCTTTTGAATAGAGTATAGAGTAATTACAGCACTAGAATAATAACAACAATTAACCTCCATATCGTGAAATCCTTAGCCACAGCTAACCTAAAACTTCAGCGAAATTGTATAGCCAAAATAGAACTACTACGGTTCTCCAGGTCCGGGTGTTTCTGATCAATCCACCTTGCTCGCTGCGCCCCATGCGATCACAATCTTTACAGGGCTGTTGTCTAGCATTCTTGCAACATGCCCTGCTCAGCGTAGTTTAGTCATCTTCAGGATACTGGATTCGTCGTAGAGTTGAGCGAGCTCGTGATTCATTCTTCGCCACTACACACTGTTTTCCTGCACGCCACCAAAGATCGTCTTTATCACTCGGCGTTTGAAAACTAAACTATTTTAACAACTATCGAAAAGCTAAACATTACATATAATTTGCAATTGCATTAGATGGACAAATTGATGTGAAGATTTGCGAAAAATTTACTCGTCTTCTCAGTGAGAATCGAACTAACGACTCCCTGATCTCTAGTTAGGGCGCGTTACCCCTACGCCATGAGAGGACTAATGAACGCAGAAGTTAACCTGAATTCGATTTCAGCTCAATAATCACGTGGTCCTTTTTCGCAAAGTGCACCTCTTTCGAAAGAATTAGATGCCCATCCAAACACAACGCTTTCTATATATATCCAATGCCTAGCCCGAGAGCGCATTGTTTTTTAGGTATTGAAATAGCACACTACACTACACATATTTTGCAAATTCTCCTCGAGCATAGTCCACGTCTCATGCCCGTAGAGGACTTCCGATCTTGTTAGCGTTTTAATCATCGTGCATTTGGTGCAGGGGTGAATCTTTATTAACCGCTGTTTCTTCAGGAGCCCATAGTAGATACGACTTCCACTGATGACGCGTCTGCGTATTTCACGACTAACGTTGTTGCTAGGATCCGAGTTAGACGAACTCGTCAACCAGCTCGAAAATACTTATTCCGAAACTGCTTCCTAGCAGTGATGCATTTTAAGGTGCAAGAAAAAATGGCTCAAAAGTCAGAACTGAAAATGCAGTTTTCTCCTTATAAAACAATAAATTGATGAAAATAAGAACACACAGCCTTTTTATTTGGCAAATAATAGAACTGTGTGTTTTTATTTTCTTCGATTTGTCTGCTATTTAAAAAAGAGAAAAAGTACTGCTATTTAAACATTTCATTTTATATTTTATCAGTTTTGACTTTTGCACCATTTTTACTTGGGCCTTAAAGAGAACGCGAGAAAAAGGTAAACTGAACGCGTTCTAATTTTGTACGTGAACGCATTAAACATTGAACTCTCGTGCCCATTCACTTCAAAATGCACAATAAAGCACAAAACTTTAATAAACTACTTCAAACTAGATAAAATGCATATCCCGCACAATGTATGGAATCTTAAATGTTCCTTGACATGTTTTGAAAATCTTTCTGTATTGGAAAGTGTTTTTTTTGCAATTTCTCATCGTAATAGGCTGTTTTTTATCATGCCAATCTGTCATGAATCGGCCTACTTTCCTGCACTGAAGTATGGAGTGCGGGAATAGTCATTACCTAATTGAAACCAGTACTGTAATGATTCATTACGCAACGCTTTCTCATTACGCAACTGTTTTGAGTTGCGTAATGAATCATTACACAACAATTTTTCAGAAATTGTAAAATAATGGTGAATGCATTCTGATATAATATCTGATACTCTCAAGTGTTCTTCTACGAAATTGCAAAAAATGTTGTACGTAACTCGTTGCAGAACTCGGTTTTTACAGCACTCGTCGTAATTATCCTACTCGGCAAGCCTCGTAGGATAAATTTACGACTAGGGTTTTGGTACCGGGAGTACCGGTACCGAAAGTACCGGTACTACCAACAGTTCTTTGGTACCGAAATACCGGTGCTGGAAAGCATTGAGTACCGGTATTTTCGGTACTGATGAAAAATATAATTTGGTTCAAAAAATTTCTTCACACTAAATGTTACTTAAGTTTGGTCAAGTTCGTTAATGGCAAATTTCACTGGTCGATCAAGGAACGTATTACATAATGGCTTATTCTAATTATCATCTTTTTATCACTAAGTATGGTTTTCCTCCATACATAAAAACGTTAGAAGTACGCTCATAGTTTGCATCTTGATTAAAACATGTTTTGGAATATTCAAAATGACTGAAGGTGAAGTTATTGGACGGAAATGATTCAGAAGATCTTGTTATTACCAACAGGATTAACGGATTATCGTTTTTCTAATATAAATAAAGTGAATATCGAGTTTTCTAAAAAAAAAAATAGGCACAAATGTAAAGACTGGTTTCAGAATATTGTAGAATTTAAAAGTGTAAAGTTATATGGCACAAAGATTGATATACATTGTTCAAATTCATTCGTGTATTATAAGTCTGTTTTAAGCGAAATATTTGTTGACATTTCACGAAGCATGGGCAACAATTGGAGCAACATGCGGATGACCCTGAAAGAGCTTTGTCCGTATCTGAAAGTCTTGTCATAAAAATACGCAATCGAATGACAGTTGAACATTTATCTTTAACACGCTTTGCAGTTTTGACAGTATTTTCACAGACATATTTGAATAAATGAGATCCATCCAGTCACAAAAAACTTGAATTTCAACACATATTGTATAAATTAGAAGGTTAACTCATTATTATTTTAAGACCATATATATTTTAGTGTGATAATTCATAAAATTGAAGACTAAGCATCAGCAAACTTGTGTTTATTGACGAATTCGAAAAAGCTGCATTTTTTTGTCAAATACTGTATGCTTTATATTTATTGCAAAAAAATCTTCCAGTACCGGTATTTTACCGGTACTACCGGTACTGAGAGTGACAGTACCGTAGAACCGGTACTCGTCAAAAGGGCTCGGTACTAGGAACCCTATTTACGACTTGTGCTGTAAAAGTCATCATTCTGCAACTTGTTCCGTAAACTACTATTAAATCTGCCATGGAAACTATTTTCCTTACGCGTTCATTTTTCAGCTCTTTCAGGTTCAAATTTTTGAACTGATCAATGTTCAAGCCTACTTGATCTCTCGTTGAAAAAATTGAACTGGAACGCAAATTGAACACGTTCAAATGCATCACTGCTTCCTAGGCGTATCATATCGCGCTAAGTTCCGCCTACCAGTGTGTCTTACTTTGAATCGATTCATCATTCGCGTTTAGGACGGGAGAACAAATCTGTCACCGTTTCAAATTTTCTGCCAATAATATCCATGTCGTCCGCGAAGTAGATAAATTGTCCGGATCTCGTGAAAATCGTGCCTCGAATGTTAGATCCGGCTCTTGACACCTTCACCGTAATATTGATCAGCAGGCACGAAAGTCTATCACCTTGTCGTAGTACCCGGCGGTATTCGATAAAAGTGTAGTGTTCGCTCGATATCTTCACGCAGTTTTGACATAGGCGATAGACAACGGAAGATGATTGGCATGATAATTTTCACACTCCAGTTTGTCGCCCTTTTTGTAGATAGGTCATATAACGCTTTGCTTACACTCCTCCGGTTGGTGTTCCGACTCCCAGATTCTAATTATCAGCTGGTCAACCTCTCTGGGCCCATCTTGATGAATTCGGCTCCGATACCATCCTTGCCAGCGGCCTTGTTGTTCTTAAGCTGTTGAATGGCATCGTTAACTTCCCCTATCGTGGGAGCTGGTTGGTTTCCACTGTTCATCGTGCTGACGTAGCCATCATCACCTTCGTCACCTGTCCTGATCTTCTATGCCTGTGTTATCTGCGCCATTCAAGTGTTCATCGAAGTACTACTTCCACCTTTCGATCATTTCGCGTCCGTCAGTCATGATGCTCCCATACTTATCCTGGCACATTTCAGATGACGGCATGAAGCATTTGTGGGATGCTTTGAGCTTTAGATAGAACTTTTGCGTTTCTTGAGAACAGTACTCCAGTTCTTGGCATTCCACCTCTTCCAAGCGGCGCTTTTGGTCCCGGAATAGGCGGATTTGCTGTTTCCGCGTCAGTCTGTATCGTTCCAAGTTTTGCCGAGTACTCGCGCTGCATTCCTCTCCTCCTTAACCTATCTATCTAAATCCTCGATCGACGAGACTGAAACCAGCGACGCTTAGCTGTGGCGATAAAAAAGAATAGCCGTTCAGTTCTGACATTCAAACTGCAAAAAAAAAACGAAATCCGCGAAATTTTACTTTTAGTGCGTTTTGGAAAATAGCATTCCAGGAAATGGTTTCCGGGAAACGGCATTTCGGTAAATGGTTTTCCAGGCAATGTTATAGAATCACTTGATGTAGATAAGTCCACAACTTCCGGTCGTGCGAATTTTTGTAACGCGATTAGTCGTGCGTTGTACTTTGTACAACACCCTTGGTTTTTCATGTTCGACATGAAATACTTCGCGATCAAGATAAGATATAGAAAAATAATCTCTGTCAAAGTTGTTTAGGAGATCAAAAGCTGACATGCAGTCAGTGTTTGGATTTTGATCAGAATAAGCCGATCGAACCATATTCGGAGAGTGTAACAGTTCGCGAATCATAACAGTTCGTGGCACATCGCAATTGGAGAGCCCCATGAATGTAAATATTCACTCTCTCGTTCGTTACGTGGCACGAGAGCGTTCAAGAGCAGCAACTCACACAGACTGCTACAGTATCGAGCCATTCGGGTGATTTATGTTTGCATAAAATTGGTAATAACTTACATATTTTCTGGTAATGCAGCCTTTATCAACCTAATCATAATCTATTGGATCATTGAACACCCCTTTGTTGCAAACATAGCAAAGTAAATGGAAAATATTCGCCTCTGTTTCTTGAACAGAAAGAGAGTGGCTCGGCGAATGTTACAAGTGTGGACACACAGTAATGGGCAGCACATCATATCCCCGAACGATAAATGTCATGCGTGTTGTATGAATGCAGGCGGATAAATGGGATGAAATTATGGCTCGTGTGTCAATGATCGTTAAATTTTCCAAAGCCTTCATGCAGTGATTATTCAGTTTCGGAATTCCGTCACCAGTAAGTGCTAGTGAACATGAAAATTTGGTTTTGCAAATATCTCATGAGCCTGGCCACTTAGAAAGATGGCGTATTCGGCAAAGTTATTCGTTAACTTAAGGACTATCTTTATTTGAGCAAAGAAATTCGAGGTTTTGCTACCAGGTGACACTAGTGAGCATGAAACTTTAATTTTGCGGATATCTTAGGATCTTGACAACTTAGAAGGATGCCGCCTTCGGCAAAGTTGTTCAGTAGCTCAAGGGCTATCATTGTTATAGGCAGTTGATTCAACATTTTGCCAGCAAGCGCTAGTGAACATGACACTTTTGTTTTTCAGATGTTCCAGGAGACTGACCACTTAGAAAGACGACGTCTTTGACAAAGTTGTTTTTTATGTAAAGGGCAATCATGGATTGAGCTAGTTGATTCTAAATTTTGCCATCAAATGACCCCAATGAACATGAAACATTTGTTTTGTATATATCTCAGCAGCCCTATCACTTGAAAGGTGGCTTCTCCAGCAGAATTGTTAAGTAGCTCAAAGACTATCTCTATTTAGGTCTTGAAATTGGAGATTGACTTAAATAATGATAGCCCTTGAGGTACTGAACAACTTTGCCAAAAAAGCCGTACTTCTAAGTTATCAGGGTCCTGGAATATCCTCAAAACAAAAGTTGCATGCCCTCTAGCCGCCTGGTAGCAAAATGTCGAATCTCTTGCTAAGAATAATTATTGCCCTTGAGCTACTGTACAACTTTGCCCAAGACACCATCTTCCTAAGTGGTCAGGCTCCTGAGATATCTGCAAAACGAAAGTGAAAGTTTCATGCACACTAGTGCCACCTAGAGGTCAAATTCCGAATTAAACGAGGTACAATATTGACCCGATTTTGTCAGCCCCCGATTTTGTCTACCCCCGATTTTGTCAGCTTTTTGACCCGACTTTGCCAGCCTATTTCAAATTTGTCAAAAAAATTGTATCGTCATGTTTTACCACGTTTACATTAAAATTGATGATGACGTTTGATGCCATGCACGCATAGGCGTAGCCAAAGGGGCAATGGCCTTTTATTAAGTTTTAAAAATCGATATTACCAATATAAGGGAGGGGGGAGCCCCGGATAAAAAAACTGACTACGCCCATGTCCATTGCCCCCTTTAAAGGTCATGTAACCATGTAACATATCAAAATTTGAAAAACAGGAACAAAATAAAATGACCCGATTTTGTCAGGTTCCCCATTTTGTCAGCCTAAAATTAATCGAGGGGCTGACAAAATCTGGTCCTTACTGTACTATCATATAGAGCTCCACCTCATAAACAACTTTACTGAAGACTGCATTTTCCAAAATTAATTAGATTTTGAGAAATATTAATTTCAAATTGTAGTCTTCTCAAACCGTATATAGTGCGTTCATTATTATGCGACTTTTATGTACACTCGTTGATTTTATTGCATTATAAAAGGCCATACTGTAAACCAAAACTGTTGAGTATTGTTCTTGAGAAGATAGTTGATGAATACATTTTGGTGTGGTGTCGATAGATACCTTTGTTGTAAAATGATAGCATATAAATCACAGCAATTGTACAAAGTAAAAAGGCCCGACATCCCGAAGGTAGATATTGCATATCAAAAGACCAATTCAGGAATAAAAAGGGCAGCTATTTTCTTTCTACACTTCAGGAGCGATTCTACCTCATTGCCCCGCATGTCATGACTCAGAATTTCATAACCCAGAATCACATTGGATCAGGGAATTTTCACGCAGTATAATTGTGCATTCGGGGTTCTTAACGATTTTAAGTAATGTTCCAGATAGTGAGATAACCAAAAGCAACGTATGTCACGGGCTTGGGAACGCCTGCAACACACTATGTTTTCCGTGAGTAACACTTCTGGCCCGACACAGCGTCGTCGTCCACGGGCTGTTGGGTGGAAAATCGATACACCACACCAACACAAACGCGCGCAGATGGGTGGCATCGCGTGTCCCAATGTCGTAGTAGAATGCCAGGCGGCGGCAACAGAAGAACGGACGCTCGATGGTCTGCTGTATCGGAAAAGTGAAAATTTTCTCGCCAGTTGCAGATTTGACGTTTACCTTACAACAAGTTCTCCTGGAGCGATTCGTTGGTGTCATTCGCGACGCGATTTTACCTCTGTAGTCCATTTTCATCCAGAGGTTTTTCCTGAAGTTGGTTCATCGTTGTCTTTGGGGTTGAATTTTCTTAAGTTTGTAATGTGACTACGCGAAGTTTTTGTGCGATTTTAAAGTGTTGAAGGATTTCTACGAAAAGGTTAATTGGAATTGAAATTAAAATTTTCGTGTTGGATACATTGTTCTTGGAATGAAAACTGATGTGGTTTAAGGTTGCGCTTCATTGGAAAACTAATCACCAGAAAACACAGTGTTGAGATTCCATTTCTGGCAAGTGTGAAAACGAAAACGAAGCTAAAAGAAAATCGTGTGTACATATTTTATTTTTAGCTCGACAGGACTGTTATTAAATCAATAATTCTTTTTTCCCTTTGGATCTTTGTACTTACTATCAATTGAACGAAGGTGTGTTGGAAAAATCCGAGCAGAAAAGTAGCACACAGCCTAGAAAAGATTTTTCCTTACAAGGGAGGATACGGAAACATCAAGTGACATAATTTTTATCAATTTTGAGCTACTCCTGCCCTAGTATCTACGGCGAAGCGGAAACTTTGCAGTCTTCTGATCTGGATAAGTGTGCGTTTTTCACTTGTGCGTTCCGATACACAAAAAAGGCAGTGTGTAGCAAACGTGAAATGTGTGTCTGAGGAGAGAGGAAAATCAAAGAAATAGTGATTTCCAAAATTGGATTATTTCAAGAAGAACAACAACCTGAAAGCAATTCCCTGAATGCAGCCTTCATCACATCGCTTGGGGCTTCTATTGTAAACCAATCATTGGTATTTCAGATGAAGCCTGAGTGAAATCCACCGGTCACCAAGCTTATCAATAATTCTCTCAATAGAGCTCCCATCGCAGAGCTGTTGAGGGCGAGGTAGCTCTGGGGCTGTGTCCTGTTTTGGGATCGGTGCCAAAAAACATTCATCCACCACACGTTGGAAAAGGAAGCGGAACAACAAAAAACGACGTAGCTGCATAAAGGTATAGTTTTAGTATATGATCACCCACCTGCAAAATCCTCGGCTAGTTTATTGCTAACGTGTTGACTAATCGTTTGGTGCTAATTTTGGTACGACTTGGAACAAGACGTGGCATCAGTTGCATAACCGATTCCGGCGCTGAGTTCTGCAGTCCACTATTATGTATACGCTATCGTCGTTGGAAAAGTCAAGGGCAAGCTAACGGACCGTAAAATGTAAAATTCTATTAAAATGTCGATAGTCCTTTATGAATAGTTCTAAAGAATTCAGCACAACATTGTTATTTGAACATAGAGATATCATTATCGAACTTGAAAAATCTCAGTTCATACGTACATGAATGCATAGAACTCTTTGAAATAAACAGGGAAAATATTAGTCCTTGCCCATGTCTGAGTTTTGCTACATTGCTTTAATAATTCTCATTTTTTTTTTACTGCTGATAGAGCAGTCGTATCAGCTTTTGTATCTGTTTTATTCGGAGTAAAAGACTTGCTATTGATATTTAAGTAGGAGTAACGGTTTCGAAGTCGAAATATAAATTCAATTATCACTAAAACATACATTGAATACACGCTCCAAATTATTAAGAAAAGTTATATAATTTTTTGAAGTACATTTTTTTCTTAAATGCACGGTGAATGGTAGCTTGATGGTAACACCCTTTTCCACTTCAATTCTGCTTCAATGAAGCATATAATGCAGTATGACTTTATGTGCCATATTTTTTAGTAGTATATAAAGCGATATTAATGCGACTATATACAGCTCTACGGTTACTTGGGTAGCATTAAAAGAACGTTTAGTCTGTGAAAGATATTTGGTTTCACAAAGGTGTTGAAATTGTTGTTAGTTGTTCATGAGAATTCTTTGAAGCACATAGAATTTTTTTTACAATTCAAGAAAATTTTCATTGATCAAAGACATAATTTGGCATTTAATTCCTCGCTGCCATTTTCAACGAATCTGAAAGATATGTCAGTGAGATTATTCAAAGCATCCAAATTTGATATTTGTGATAATTTGCTTAGAAAAAACTTCCTTTCAATTGTTTACATACTTTTTTTAGACACATCGATAAATAATTTGAATAATGGGATGAATTGCTAAAAACCATTAAAATATTTTGCATAATTTATTGTGTTTTTCTTCTCTGGCGTTACGTCCCTACTGGTCCAGAGCCTGCTCCTCAAATTAGTGTTCTAGTGAGCTTCAAGTTATTCGTTTTGTACCTCTACTTCAAAATCATCACTTAATTTTGGTCAATAAGTTCCTTATAAACAGGAATTTTGCTAAACATTCACCTCGAGTTTGTTTTCCGGAGTTCATGTATTTGATAAATTACGAGTTTTCTTCCGACTCAAATTAAAAATTTAAAATAGTAACCCATACCAAACTAATATTCGTCTCGTACAAAATGAGAAGTGAATTCTACAATGCCGCATCTTTTTTGATCATTTATGGCAATCAAGTCTTATCCCGGACTGATAACTGTTAAGAAATATTCAAATTACTGCAGTTCTCTACATATTAAATTCATCCAATATGTAGATTGGTTAGGATCCACATGGAACGTATTTTCATTTCTAATTATTTAAGGTACAGTGGGGGAAGTGTATCAGTGGGATAAGTGGATCATTTTTTCATATTAAGCATAAATACTTGAATATGTTGAATGTTTTCGCACCATTGCTTCGTTTTAGGTTACATTGTTACCTAAACACTAATACTATTGCAAAACTGGTAATACACTAACACAAGAAAATTTGTTAGCTGCAAACATCAATTAATTTCAAAATTGTTTTCTATCAATCAAAAATTCATTGTATCACTGTCTAAAATCGAATTTTATCAGTTTTTTCAACACGTGGTGAGCATTTCAGTTCTAATTGAGTGAATCACCATAAAAAATATGTGATTTTTATAAATAAATACAGATATATTGGACATGGTACACTTCCCCCTATTTTTTAATGGGATGGGGTAAGTGGATCAAGCATTATTATCGCATATTGGCAGACTGCTTATGCGAATTTGAATCAGTTTGAATATCCTCAAATATTGATTTCCTTTATTTTTTTTCATTCCTAGCTTAAATTTGTCAAAGTTCCATAGAAAATTCGAATTAACCCACCTATAAGTATTTTGAATGTTTCTTTCTGGTATAAAAAATATAAAAGAATGAATAATGCAAAGTTCAAACAAAACTTTTCGTGGTTTATCTAAGCTGAATTGCGAAAAAGCAAAATAAACAAATATTCCAATTGAAAGCATATTATCGTACCTTATTTAACGATATAAATTGTTCTAGACAGATAGTACACTTATATTTCTGAATAGAATACAAAGATTTCAGAATGTTAAACAAAAGTAAATGTAACTAATATTTTTAAACTACGAGTGTTTTGCAAAAACATCATTAGGAATAATCCTACAATACATCTGTATAACTCATGAGAATAAAATAGATGAATTTTCTTCAAATTATTTTAGTTGCATTATATTTTTAGTGTGAATTAATGTATACATATTTTTAATAATATTTTGATCAAATAAAGATTATTTTTGATTTCAAAGGTATCAAAATGTAACATAACTAGCACTTATAACAAGAATGAGAGTAATATCATTCTTACCATACATAATTACACCATGGTGGGGCAAGTGGATCATTTGGCGCAAATTTTCAAGTCCCTCATACTCAATACATAGCAATCAGAAAAACCAAAATGATTGACGATTTGAAGTACATTAGTCCCTCATTTGTGATCCACAGAAAAAAGTTTGAATTACATTATTAACGTTAGCTGTACATAACAATGAAGTTGACTATTGATTTTTCTGTATCCCTTTACCCCACGGTACCTTATATGACTAATATGTTTAGTTTTGAAGTCACCTTAGGTCACTCCACTTTCAGGAGAAATCGATGCGATGGGCCTAATTAGGAACCAAGGTTAAATATGTAGCTGAAACTGGTTCTGGTGGCCTATATCGACCTAAGTAATTTTCAATGCGAACATAAGGTTTCTGCTTAGTTTCGATATTTTTATACGTAACATGGTTTGAGAATTTCCATTTCATGTACTGCAAATGCAAGTTTTTGTTTTTGATAAATATTTTCGCTTAGGCTGGACAAAACAATCCTATCTAAAAATATTATCATTTTCTTAATATACTTTGTCTCTACATCTGAATGCGCGATTTTTGCTCTTAACGCCAGACTAAGGATCTTGTGAATTGAATTGAATTACTTTTTATTGAAGGGATTTTCTGCCGTAGGCAGGTTCATCCCCAGGACTAAGGATCTGCATGACCTAAGAATAGACAGTTTTTTGCAAATTGACCCATTCGGTTGTGCTGCTTTTATCCGGATGTTGGTTCTCCGAAAGTCGTTTCCCCGAATTTCCAAAGTACCGCGTATCCCGGAATAGCCCATTTCCCCGAAAAGTGCTTGGCACCCATAATTGTCATAACTTTATCCATTTCAGGGTATGCATGTTTCATGACCAAATATCTCCTATTTTTGATTGCTTATCGTCTTTCTAAGTTGCCACGAATGCACCTCTCTGGTGTAAAGTGTCTGTAATAAACACAAAAAAAAAGTTCTTTCTAATTTACCATATTCTGGTGCATTTTTGAAGAGGAAATGGGTCATTCGAGGAACTTACGTTCGGGGAAACGACATGCGAGGAAACGGTATTCGGAGAAAAGTATCACAATCGCTCTCTTTATTTCGTCTATACACGGATTTCACGCCAACTCGACAAAGGGATTGGCAGCACCCTTTACATACTTTGTTTTTTTTCAAAATCGATCTAGACTAACATTTGGAAAGGGTCAAAGTTTTTTTTTTATAAACCCGTATAACTCGAAAACGGTAAGACCTACAAAAAGTGTTGTATGGGGGACTGTCTGAAATTTTCTGAAGTTTTAGAAAAAAATATTGAAAAAAAAAATTCTACACTGAAAAAAAAATGATTCAAAACTTTAAAGTCGATTTAAAAAAAAAGGGCATTTCAGATTTTGATTGTTCTTAGGCAAAAAGTTTCGCAATTCAGTTTACTAAAAGTCGTCCATACATTGCAAATTGGGCATATTTAAGGGAAAAAAAGTTTTTCTAACAACGAATTTTTCAAGTCTAAAACTGATTTTTTTTCAAAGATTTTGTTCTAAACCGTCAAATAGGATCGTGTTTTCAAGTGATAAATGAGTTTGAATCAGAAAATAGATTGTATTTTTTTATTGAGAAAATTCCACTCCGTCTAACAATCCGACGGGTTTTTATGGTTTGAAAGAAATCACAACAGTATTGCAAACATTGAAAAGTAACCATTTTATCCATACCCCATTAAATTCTTAAATGCTTAACAGTTTAGGAATTGTCTCTCAGGCAGAAATTAGTTAAAAACTGTTATGCGATGTTTTAGTCAGAACGACTGATTGTTTTTTTTCGAGCATGTGAAAATTATAATCCCAAAGAAAATACTACAGGAGAACTAATCTCGCTTTTAGAGGAAAGCGACAAAGAAGATGTCGTTTTTCAGCAATTGCTCACCACCGATCGCTGTAACTTAGAAACTATAAAAAAGCCTGTTAAAGAATTTGTTACGTATTTCGTGAAGAAAGTTGATAAGCTCATAACTCATGATTTTATTTGCAAAGAACAGTCTTTTTTTCTACGAAACAAAAAAGACTTCTTAAAACAAGGTGAAATACTGGTAATTAGCGACTTTTCTGAAAATTATAGTTTTATCATACAAAACGCTGCTCAAGGATATCACTGGAATAATTTCCAAGCAACGATACACCCTTTCGAGATTTACCATACAAAAGATAATAAATTGGAAAACGACAGTTTTATTATATCAGAAGTGTTGACCCATGGCGCAGTAGCAGTTCAGCTATTTATTTCAAAATTGATAAATTTCGTTAAACAAAAAATAAATTTCTCAAAAGTTTTTTTTTTGTCAGATGGAGCAGCTGCTCATTATAAAAATAAAAAAAAAATTGCCAGCTTAAGTAATTTCAAGAAAATACATGGATTGGAAGCAGAGTGGCACTTTTTTGCCATATCCCACGGCAAAGGCCCCTGTGACGCTATTGGTGGCACTCTCAAGCGAATGGCAAAAAGAGCAAGTCTTGCAAAAGACTATGGAAACACAATTGCAACTCCGCGAGAACTATTCGACTGGGCAGTGAAACAAACTGATACATGTATCACCAAATTTGTTAAAATGTAAGAGGAACTGGTGGAATTGTTTGATAAGGTTAAAACTGTCCCTGGTACCCAAAAATATCATTGTTTTATGCCTATTAGTGATACACAAATTGCAGCCAAACGGTATACCAATTCAGAGGATGAACTAAAAATATTCCATTTATTTAGTAAAGCCTAAAAATAATGTAAATATTCATGTGCAGACACTACGTTTTAGGATATATAGCAATAATAGAAATAAAAACAAACCACGACTTTTTCCATAAGCATAATATTGACCCTTTCCAGACACCTGTTAAGATTGACTTTGATCAAATAAGAAATGAAATATTATTGTGATATCTTTCCAACCATAAAAAAAACCATCGGATTGTTAGACGAAGTCGATTTTCTCATAAGCGGTTTGGTGCGAGATCAATTGTATTTGATTTAAAAAAAAACTCTGTATACTTTCGTTTTATTTCTTTTAAATACTCCCAATAAAATAAATATTATCTATTTTGTGATTAAAACTCATTTATCCCTTGAATATATGATCATACTAGACTATTTAAAGCGAAATAAAAATAAAATAAAATCATTTTGGACTTAAAAAATTCGACGTTAGGAAAACTTTTTTCCCTAAAATATGCCCAATTTGCAATGTAATTACGAAACTTTTTGCTTAAGGATGATCAAAATCTGAAACGGCCGTTTTTTTAAATCGACTTTAAAGTTTTGAATCATTTTTTTTTCCAGTGTAAAAAATGTTTTTTTTTTTCTTTCAATATTTTTTCACGACAGTCCCCCATACAACACATTTTAGTAGGTCTTACCGTTTTCGAGTTAAACGAATTTATAAAAAAAGGTAAAACATTTTTGACCCTTTTCAAATGTTAGTCTAGATCAATTTTGAAAAAAAAACAAAATATGCAAAGTATCATAGTTTCACATACTTTTGACATTCAGAAAGTTTCATTGAATTCTGAAGGGGTGCTGTCAATCGCGTGTCGAGTTGGCTTGAAATCCGTCTATATTCTTCAACACTTTAGGTCGTTTGAAACATGCTCATGATATCTTTTTTTTATACTTGCATAAATTGAAGATTACTCGTAATACTTCTAAAATTCAACTTATAATATTCCCACATAAGCCAAAAGCTCTTTATTCTAAATCTTCAAGTAGACAAGAAGCAATTTCCTTGACTTCCTTGGGCATAGAGTATCATCGAAGCTGCCACACAATATACTAATGCGAAAATGGCAACTTTGGCAAAGATACCTCTCAGTTACTAACTGTGGTAGTGCTCATAAGAACACTAAGCTGAGAAGCAGGCTCTGTCCCAGTGAGGACATTAATGTCAAGAAGAAGTAGACAAGCTGCCGCCACGATGAGTGGGGAACAAGGTTGTGAGAAACTCAAATAACTCTCGATTGAAAATTTTCATGCATGTTAATCATGCAACTCAGTATTCAAAAGATCATGGATGAGTTGGTTCGTTTGTTTGATTCATTGTCTCCTTTTTCCACAATTTATTCACACAAAGTAATTCTTTGTACTTTTATATTTTTAAACTACGAGTGTTTTGCAAAAACATCATTAGGAATAATCCTACAATACATCTGTATAACTCATGAGAATAAAATAGATGAATTTTCTTCAAATTATTTTAGTTGCATTATATTTTTAGTGTGAATTAATGTATACATATTTTTAATAATATTTTGATCAAATAAAGATTATTTTTGATTTCAAAGGTATCAAAATGTAACATAACTAGCACTTATAACAAGAATGAGAGTAATATCATTCTTACCATACATAATTACACCATGGTGGGGCAAGTGGATCATTTGGCGCAAATTTTCAAGTCCCTCATACTCAATACATAGCAATCAGAAAAACCAAAATGATTGACGATTTGAAGTACATTAGTCCCTCATTTGTGATCCACAGAAAAAAGTTTGAATTACATTATTAACGTTAGCTGTACATAACAATGAAGTTGACTATTGATTTTTCTGTATCCCTTTACCCCACGGTACCTTATATGACTAATATGTTTAGTTTTGAAGTCACCTTAGGTCACTCCACTTTCAGGAGAAATCGATGCGATGGGCCTAATTAGGAACCAAGGTTAAATATGTAGCTGAAACTGGTTCTGGTGGCCTATATCGACCTAAGTAATTTTCAATGCGAACATAAGGTTTCTGCTTAGTTTCGATATTTTTATACGTAACATGGTTTGAGAATTTCCATTTCATGTACTGCAAATGCAAGTTTTTGTTTTTGATAAATATTTTCGCTTAGGCTGGACAAAACAATCCTATCTAAAAATATTATCATTTTCTTAATATACTTTGTCTCTACATCTGAATGCGCGATTTTTGCTCTTAACGCCAGACTAAGGATCTTGTGAATTGAATTGAATTACTTTTTATTGAAGGGATTTTCTGCCGTAGGCAGGTTCATCCCCAGGACTAAGGATCTGCATGACCTAAGAATAGACAGTTTTTTGCAAATTGACCCATTCGGTTGTGCTGCTTTTATCCGGATGTTGGTTCTCCGAAAGTCGTTTCCCCGAATTTCCAAAGTACCGCGTATCCCGGAATAGCCCATTTCCCCGAAAAGTGCTTGGCACCCATAATTGTCATAACTTTATCCATTTCAGGGTATGCATGTTTCATGACCAAATATCTCCTATTTTTGATTGCTTATCGTCTTTCTAAGTTGCCACGAATGCACCTCTCTGGTGTAAAGTGTCTGTAATAAACACAAAAAAAAAGTTCTTTCTAATTTACCATATTCTGGTGCATTTTTGAAGAGGAAATGGGTCATTCGAGGAACTTACGTTCGGGGAAACGACATGCGAGGAAACGGTATTCGGAGAAAAGTATCACAATCGCTCTCTTTATTTCGTCTATACACGGATTTCACGCCAACTCGACAAAGGGATTGGCAGCACCCTTTACATACTTTGTTTTTTTTTCAAAATCGATCTAGACTAACATTTGGAAAGGGTCAAAGTTTTTTTTTTATAAACCCGTATAACTCGAAAACGGTAAGACCTACAAAAAGTGTTGTATGGGGGACTGTCTGAAATTTTCTGAAGTTTTAGAAAAAAATATTGAAAAAAAAAATTCTACACTGAAAAAAAATGATTCAAAACTTTAAAGTCGATTTAAAAAAAAAGGGCATTTCAGATTTTGATTGTTCTTAGGCAAAAAGTTTCGCAATTCAGTTTACTAAAAGTCGTCCATACATTGCAAATTGGGCATATTTAAGGGAAAAAAGTTTTTCTAACAACGAATTTTTCAAGTCTAAAACTGATTTTTTTTTCAAAGATTTTGTTCTAAACCGTCAAATAGGATCGTGTTTTCAAGTGATAAATGAGTTTGAATCAGAAAATAGATTGTATTTTTTTATTGAGAAAATTCCACTCCGTCTAACAATCCGACGGGTTTTTATGGTTTGAAAGAAATCACAACAGTATTGCAAACATTGAAAAGTAACCATTTTATCCATACCCCATTAAATTCTTAAATGCTTAACAGTTTAGGAATTGTCTCTCAGGCAGAAATTAGTTAAAAACTGTTATGCGATGTTTTAGTCAGAACGACTGATTGTTTTTTTTCGAGCATGTGAAAATTATAATTCCAAAGAAAATACTACAGGAGAACTAATCTCGCTTTTAGAGGAAAGCGACAAAGAAGATGTCGTTTTTCAGCAATTGCTCACCACCGATCGCTGTAACTTAGAAACTATAAAAAAGCCTGTTAAAGAATTTGTTACGTATTTCGTGAAGAAAGTTGATAAGCTCATAACTCATGATTTTATTTGCAAAGAACAGTCTTTTTTTCTACGAAACAAAAAAGACTTCTTAAAACAAGGTGAAATACTGGTAATTAGCGACTTTTCTGAAAATTATAGTTTTATCATACAAAACGCTGCTCAAGGATATCACTGGAATAATTTCCAAGCAACGATACACCCTTTCGAGATTTACCATACAAAGATAATAAATTGGAAAACGACAGTTTTATTATATCAGAAGTGTTGACCCATGGCGCAGTAGCAGTTCAGCTATTTATTTCAAAATTGATAAATTTCGTTAAACAAAAAATAAATTTCTCAAAAGTTTTTTTTTTGTCAGATGGAGCAGCTGCTCATTATAAAAATAAAAAAAAAATTGCCAGCTTAAGTAATTTCAAGAAAATACATGGATTGGAAGCAGAGTGGCACTTTTTTGCCATATCCCACGGCAAAGGCCCCTGTGACGCTATTGGTGGCACTCTCAAGCGAATGGCAAAAAGAGCAAGTCTTGCAAAAGACTATGGAAACACAATTGCAACTCCGCGAGAACTATTCGACTGGGCAGTGAAACAAACTGATACATGTATCACCAAATTTGTTAAAATGTAAGAGGAACTGGTGGAATTGTTTGATAAGGTTAAAACTGTCCCTGGTACCCAAAAATATCATTGTTTTATGCCTATTAGTGATACACAAATTGCAGCCAAACGGTATACCAATTCAGAGGATGAACTAAAAATATTCCATTTATTTAGTAAAGCCTAAAAATAATGTAAATATTCATGTGCAGACACTACGTTTTAGGATATATAGCAATAATAGAAATAAAAACAAACCACGACTTTTTCCATAAGCATAATATTGACCCTTTCCAGACACCTGTTAAGATTGACTTTGATCAAATAAGAAATGAAATATTATTGTGATATCTTTCCAACCATAAAAAAACCATCGGATTGTTAGACGAAGTCGATTTTCTCATAAGCGGTTTGGTGCGAGATCAATTGTATTTGATTTAAAAAAAAACTCTGTATACTTTCGTTTTATTTCTTTTAAATACTCCCAATAAAATAAATATTATCTATTTTGTGATTAAAACTCATTTATCCCTTGAATATATGATCATACTAGACTATTTAAAGCGAAATAAAAATAAAATAAAATCATTTTGGACTTAAAAAATTCGACGTTAGGAAAACTTTTTTCCCTAAAATATGCCCAATTTGCAATGTAATTACGAAACTTTTTGCTTAAGGATGATCAAAATCTGAAACGGCCGTTTTTTTAAATCGACTTTAAAGTTTTGAATCATTTTTTTTTCCAGTGTAAAAAATGTTTTTTTTTTCTTTCAATATTTTTTCACGACAGTCCCCCATACAACACATTTTAGTAGGTCTTACCGTTTTCGAGTTAAACGAATTTATAAAAAAAGGTAAAACATTTTTGACCCTTTTCAAATGTTAGTCTAGATCAATTTTGAAAAAAAAAACAAAATATGCAAAGTATCATAGTTTCACATACTTTTGACATTCAGAAAGTTTCATTGAATTCTGAAGGGGTGCTGTCAATCGCGTGTCGAGTTGGCTTGAAATCCGTCTATATTCTTCAACACTTTAGGTCGTTTGAAACATGCTCATGATATCTTTTTTTTATACTTGCATAAATTGAAGATTACTCGTAATACTTCTAAAATTCAACTTATAATATTCCCACATAAGCCAAAAGCTCTTTATTCTAAATCTTCAAGTAGACAAGAAGCAATTTCCTTGACTTCCTTGGGCATAGAGTATCATCGAAGCTGCCACACAATATACTAATGCGAAAATGGCAACTTTGGCAAAGATACCTCTCAGTTACTAACTGTGGTAGTGCTCATAAGAACACTAAGCTGAGAAGCAGGCTCTGTCCCAGTGAGGACATTAATGTCAAGAAGAAGTAGACAAGCTGCCGCCACGATGAGTGGGGAACAAGGTTGTGAGAAACTCAAATAACTCTCGATTGAAAATTTTCATGCATGTTAATCATGCAACTCAGTATTCAAAAGATCATGGATGAGTTGGTTCGTTTGTTTGATTCATTGTCTCCTTTTTCCACAATTTATTCACACAAAGTAATTCTTTGTACTTTTGTTGGCTGCTTGGGCACGTCAGGAGTTAATCATCAATATTAACCTCCTTTTCCCGAGCAGCCTAGATAGCCGTGTAGTGTCGGTAGCGGTTGTTTCAACTGGCTAAGAATTAACACTACGGATTGCCTGTTCCGGTGGTAAAAGTCCACCTCACAGGTGACCCCTAATTTATGGTGTGATGCGTACCGTGCCTAAGAATGAATGGTTAGGGGGGTCTAAATAAAACCTAACCGCAAACGGAGCCTGTGGGGTACCAGGGCGCCCTCCACAGTATTGAGTCCTTCCTGTGCTACCCGGAGCAATGGTGCAGGTGACCTTGTGTTTCTCCGAGATAATCGGCTGCCCTTCTTCAGTCTCTATCCTGAGGCTTAATAAGGGTGGGATTATGAATATGTTGACATTTAATTTAAATTATCACCTATATGGATTCGCATTATGCGTTTTACACAGTGTATTCTGTGCTCTTTCGCCTTTGGCGACTTTAAATAGATACCGATCTGGTTTTTTCGTTGCTGGTCTTTTTCGTACTGAGATTGCAAAAGCTTAATCCTGCCTAGTTTGGGTAGTGGCTACGGTTAGGTTAGCTCAGATCAATCTTAAGCATAAAAGAACAGCAACGATCAATCTTTGCAGACTCATGCAAAATGGTGCAGCCCAAGTGGCGCTAGTTCAAGAACCCTACTTTCGTAGAGGGAACTTCTATCTAGGTAACCTTGTGGACCCAGTTTTTGCTACTTTTAGCAAACTTGAAATGGCAAACTCGCGCTCCATGCCCCGCGCATGCGTGCTCGTTAATAAAGCAATCGTTGCTACATTCATTTCTGAGTTAACTACCAGAGATGTATGTGCTGTCACAATCGATGTTTCTGTTGGTTACCTCAACAGGAAATACGTCTATTGTTCGGTATATTTACCACATGATGAACCATCCCCAACGGATGACTTCAAACGAGTTGTCGTACACTGCGTAACAAAAGGCCTTCCGCTGATTGTGGGCAGTGATGCCAATGCTCATCACATCATCTGGGGCAGCTCAGATATCAATTTGAGAGGCTCCAGTCTGATGGAATACTTAAGTAGTACAGACCTTGGATTACTTAACATAGGCAATCGCCCAACCTTCATGGTTTCTAATAGAGAAGAAGTGTTAGACATAACGCTCTGCTCGAATAGAATCAGTCACGAGTTGACGAATTGGCATGTATCAGATGAGGAATCATTATCTGATCATCGCTACATCTTCTTTGAACATTCAAATGTAACTGCGCAGACTTTGCGTTTTAGGAATCCCCGGTCAACAAACTGGGAACTCTACATTGAATTGGTTGCGACCAAATTTCATGGATATTCTCCGTCCATTGAAAATCCAAGTGATCTGGATGATGCCGTTGATACTACAACATCCTACATTATGGAAGCTTTTGAAGAAGCATGTCCTCTGCGGTCTGTAAAGACTACAAGAGGGACCCCATGGTGGAATTCCGATCTGACTAGACTCAGGAAACAATGTAGAAGGAGTTGGAACAGACGCCGTTCAGCTGGATCAGAGTCGTTCAAGTCAGCTCGCAAGGCTTACAAGAAGGCTCTTCGTTCTGCTGAACGATCCGGCTGGAAAAACCTTTGTACAAATGTTTCCAGTTTGAGTGAAGTCAGTCGGTTGAACAAAATTCTTGCAAAATCTAAGGATTTCCAAGTGAACGAAATTCGCTTACCTAATGGTGACTTTACTTCTTCCGATGAAGAAGTTTTAGAATGTTTATTCAATACACACTTCCCCGGATGTGTGGACATAGCATCTACGGATGAACCAAATGTCTTTTCATGTAGTTACGAGTCTCTGGCCTCGGCTCGCAGTATCGTAACTACTGAATCGATTCAATGGGCACTTAATAGTTTTGCTCCTTTTAAATCTCCAGGAGCGGATGGGATTTATCCTGTTCTGCTCCAAAAGGGATTTGAGTTTATCAAACATGTTTTGAAAAAGCTACTTGTAAGCAGTTTTGCTACCGGGTACATTCCCAAATCCTGGCGTGATATTACTGTAAAGTTTATCCCAAAAGGAGGACGTGCGTCGTATGAGGAAGCGAAGAGTTTTAGACCAATCAGTCTGACCTCTTTTCTTCTGAAATGTCTGGAACGCATTATCGATCATCACATCCGTGATGTTTATTTGGCAAACATGCCTCTTCATGTGAATCAACATGCTTACCAATCTGGAAAGTCCACTGTGACTCTTTTACACAAAGTTGTATACGATATCGAGAAAGCATTCGCTCAGAAGCAATCCTGCTTGGGTGTTTTCTTGGATATTGAGGGTGCCTTTGATAACGTGTCTTTCGATGCCATATTGGAAGCCGCACGAAACCATGGGCTACCTACAATGATTACCAATTGGATTCATCAAATGCTCAAAAACCGACATCTCTTCTCGACATTGCGTCAAGCAGCGATTCGAAAATTGAGTGTTTGCGGATGCCCCCAAGGGGGAATCTTATCACCACTTTTGTGGAATCTCGTAGCAGATACGCTATTGAGGCAACTCAATAATTGCGGTTTTCCAACCTATGGATTTGCCGACGACTATCTAGCTCTGATAGTTGGTATGTGCATAAGCACCCTATTCGACCTGATGCAAAGTGCTCTTCAGGTAGTCGAGAGTTGGTGTCGCCAATATGGCCTTTCGGTTAACCCGAATAAAACATCTATTGTTCTTTTTACGGAAAGACGAAACCGCGATGGAATTCGACCTTTACGTCTTTTTGGCACTGAGATTAATGTGACTGATCAAGTAAAGTATGTTGGAGTCATTCTAGATTCCAAACTTTCATGGACACCTCACATTGATTTCAGAGTCAAAAAAGCTTGCATGGCCTTCGGTCAATGCCGGCGAACCTTTGGTAAAACTTGGGGCCTCAAACCCAAATATATCAAATGGATTTACACAACAGTTGTTCGACCAATATTGGCATATGGATGTCTTGTGTGGTGGCAAAAGGGTGAAGTGAGAACAATCCAATCAAAATTGGGCCATCTCCAAAGGATGTGCTTGATGGCGATGTCTGGTGCGTTCTCTACAACTCCCACAGCAGCGCTCGAGGCCCTTTTCGACGTTGCGCCACTACACATATATCTTAAACAAGAAGCACTTTCTTGCTCTTACCGTTTATGGGTACTGGATCTACTGGAGAAAAATCCAGTGAATCGTAGATCTACACACACTTCGTTGTTTCCACTTTTGGTGAATTGGGACAAAATTGTCCTTGCTCCAAGTGATCTCACAATTGCTTGTAACTTTCCTTACAGGACATTTACCACACAATTCCCTTCACGGGAAGAGTGGACGTCTGGCTATTTGGAAAGAAGTATATCAAGCAATATAGTATGTTACACTGATGGCTCCCTTCTGGAAGGTAGAGCTGGTGCAGGAGTATATTCTCGTGAGCTAAGGCTGAATCAGTTTTACTCACTTGGTAGAAACTGCACCGTTTTTCAGGCGGAAATATTTGCTCTTATGTGTGGAGTGCAATCAGCACTCCAACAGCGCGTAATGGGTAAAGTCATATACTTCTGTTCAGATAGTCAGGCTGCTATAAAAGCTCTCGCTTCGGCCAACTCAAGGTCGAAGCTTGTTATCGCATGTCGAACTCAAATTGAGGAACTGAATTCAGTCAACTCTGTAAACCTTGTATGGGTACCTGGCCATTCTTCCATCGCTGGAAATGAATTGGCTGATGAGCTAGCTCGCGATGGAGCATCGCATGACTTCATTGGCCCTGAGCCGGCTATTCCAATTTCGAAGTGCTGGGTGAAGCTTCAGATAAACTCTTGGGCGGCAACTCAGCACAAGCAATATTGGAATAGTTTGGAGTCGTGTCGTCAAACAAAATTGTATATTACTGAGCCATCTCCAAAGGTGGCGAAGTATTTAACAAATCTGTCAAAGCAGAATTGCAGTCTCTTGGTCAGAGCGTTGACAGGCCACTGCCGACTCAACTATCACATGGCAAATATTCAGCGTGCTGACTCATTTGTGTGTGATAGTTGTGACTCCGATTATGGAACTTCGTATCACCTGATATGTAACTGTCCAGTTTTTGCGCAAATGCGATTCCAATTACTTGGTAAACACTTATTAAGTGAAACTGAATTCAGAAGCCTGAATCTTCAGGACATTCTGTTATTCTTAACCCGCTGTGGTAATGAGCTATAGGCTCTCTTTACGCTCATGCGTTTTGCAGTGCCCTTTTTAGGGCGCTGTTCGAACCCATTGTGGTATGGAGCTACATGCTCTCATTTCGCTTATGCGATCTTCCCTCTTCAAGGGACCCCACTCCTATTTCCTCCCATCTTTCCCTTCCCTTTCCTCTCCCATCGGGTAGATGATGAAATAGGCTCAAATATGGCGATGGCACAAATCTCCCAACTGGTGGGGAACGTGCCTTTGGAGCCGGCCTTCTGATACCTGATATTCTTCAACACTTTAGGTCGTTTGAAACATGCTCATGATATCTTTTTTTATACTTGCATAAATTGAAGATTACTCGTAATACTTCTAAAATTCAACTTATAATATTCCCACATAAGCCAAAAGCTCTTTATTCTAAATCTTCAAGTAGACAAGAAGCAATTTCCTTGACTTCCTTGGGCATAGAGTATCATCGAAGCTGCCACACAATATACTAATGCGAAAATGGCAACTTTGGCAAAGATACCTCTCAGTTACTAACTGTGGTAGTGCTCATAAGAACACTAAGCTGAGAAGCAGGCTCTGTCCCAGTGAGGACATTAATGTCAAGAAGAAGTAGACAAGCTGCCGCCACGATGAGTGGGGAACAAGGTTGTGAGAAACTCAAATAACTCTCGATTGAAAATTTTCATGCATGTTAATCATGCAACTCAGTATTCAAAAGATCATGGATGAGTTGGTTCGTTTGTTTGATTCATTGTCTCCTTTTTCCACAATTTATTCACACAAAGTAATGATTTCTTGTTAGTCGGGTAGAATTATAGAAATCCTTTCTAAAGTTAATCACATATTTCAGTTTTCACGTGTTTTTGATAGGCTTTATGACTGAATAATTGTTGACGGATTGAGTGTGATTGAGTGATTTTGCTCGAAAAACTCAAACATAAATTTTCGACGCAGATTTCCAATGAGTTTGCTCTCGCGGGGGAAATCATTGATTGAGATTTGAGTGTGAGTCTGTCAGCCAATAAATTGGTCTGATGAATTATACTTTTTATTAAATAAATTGTTGCAAAATCTCTTCCACATTTTTCGGTTCAAATAACATGAAGAAAATCTGGCTCTTTAAATATACAGTGAAGATCTTTGACCTGATTTTAGGAATGAGATCGTAGGCAACATGGATATTGTAGAATCACACAGAGACAATACATTCCATAAGCGCTTTACCGTGTTGCATTCCGAAGGCGATCATCCGTGACACAATCTATCCCACATTCGCACAATTGAACTGGGTTGGAAGTTCATGATCATCCAAAAATATCTCGCGCATCATCCATTCGATCAGTCTGCGGTGTCATCGAACGTCGCGCTGTATGTCACCGATGTCACCGTTTGACCGACGATGGAAGCCACGATCGACCGAGCCGGTGGTTTGAATTTTCACATTCTGAAACGATCGTTTTTCACTGTCTAAAATTAGCTAGATTGTGTTGGTGACACAGTCGGATGCGGATTCGAGCTGCACAGCTAGACTTGAAAATCGCGTGCGGTTTGTTGTACAACATCAGAGTTCGAATGCTTCTGTGAATCGATAGATTTGTTTTGTAAACAATTTTCAATTTAAGGTAGGAAGATGCAAAGTAGGTCTGCGAGTCTACGCATTTTTGGATATTTTTATTTCTCTTTACAGGAATTAGGAGATTGAAGTTTTCATAAGAATTTTCCAGTGAATTCGGCAGACATTTCTCTACGAACATTTATTATTAGAATTACGAGTACATATTACTGCTTGTTATACTGTATGCATGATTTGAAGTTTTTTTTTCCCAAAAAATCATCACAAATTAATTTAGGTATTTGCTTGAAGAATTTATTTATTGAAGGTTTTCTTAAAGAATTCTTGAAGATGACGGAATTGTAGTCTAACAGCTACCGCTTTTAGTTCGTAAGCAGAAGGTAATGGGTTCAATCACAGGCACAGGCGTCCCTTTCTTTGTACTTTATAATTATATCTATTAATTGCTTCTATCTAGAGTGTTCATTTCCCGGCCATTTTGCTTGTCCCGGGAGTCGGGACAAAAATTGTTGCTTATCTCTGATTTTCAATAAATTGATATTTTTGATGGAATGGAAGTAAAAATTTAACAATAAAATGTTTTTACAACGATATATAAAGAGAATTTTACTTTCCAATATTTATTATAACAAATAACATTTTATATATGAGTATTTTATTCTTATTCAGTAACTGAACACAAATCATTACTTAAATTACGGATTTTCTAGGATTTTTTTTTTCTAATTTTCTATATTTAATTCTTTCTATTTAAGAAAAACTTGCGTTCTATACACTAAAGCTGTAGCTCACCTAGTGAAAGACTTTCAGTTTTGAGTTGTCAAATTATTTATTACCAAAGAAATTCAGGGCTTCCAATATTTACAAATCGCGATTTGCTTTCGTTTTAGGTGGGCAGTCCACCTTACGGGAGCCCAATTAAAACGAAGTGCAATGAACAAAATTCGACTGTAAATGATAGTGCATATATAAAAAAAAACATTTTTTTAACATTTCATTCATTATTTTACACAATTTTGCTTCAGGTGTTTGAGAAGTCTTTAAAAATACAACGAAAGAGCTGGTTTGAGATAATTGATGGTACAAGATCATGCTAAAAGATTATTACTGAAATTTTTTGATTGAGGTTTAAGCCTGTCATTCGTTTTGACAACAATGATGACTATTCAGCTTGCATTTCAAAGTGATAATACTCAGCCTTGATAGTTTATATTGACTTGAAAATGTATCACTGTATGCGCTAACATGCATAAAGTATGCTGATACTTTTTCAGGTGTGTCAGAGTAAAACCAACTGATTTTCTTTGATTCGAAATCGTGAGATGAATTAGCAACAATCATCAACGACACATACAAATTTCAATGACGGCCTACTTCGCCTTAAATGTACTTTTAAATTTGCTTTTTGATCCTAGGCTTGTAAAAACCGCAAGTGTTGGAGAGAACAGCAATAAATAACCAACTAGACAAACAAAAACATGTTTCGCTTATCTGGTAAATTGGTCTTTTCATGAACATAATTACCTGTTTATTCTTCTATTTTATCGAATAATGCTTGATTCTAAGATAAAATGTCCTTGTTTTGCATAAAAAATGTGGTTTTCATCAAATTTTACATTTACTTCTGGAATCCCGGGATTCCCGGGACGTCAGAACTTATATCCCGGGACACAAGAAATTCCGAAATTCTGCGAGAAATCACGAATTGATTGAGGAGTTTCTGGAAGAACTCTTTCCTGAAATAATCCCTGGAACAATTTTGAAGCTTTTCCTGTGATGAATTCACGAAGATATCTGTTTGAGTTGGCTGGAGAAACAACTGAAAAAAATCGGAACAGGAAATCCTTGAGAAATTCTTGTATTGGTTTCTGGATGATCCCTTAACAAGTGTCTTCAAAAGCTCTAGAACAAACATTTTTTCTTGGAAGGAAATGTGCTGTGGGCAGTCTTCCCAAACGAACATCAAACACGTTGGGTACTGATGTTTTCGTACTCGCTTGGAACCCTGTCCTCGTGTTCAAACCGAAACCACGAAGCAGCTCACGAACCAATACCTAAACCCGAACTTATGTTTGGAGTACCAAAGTTCAAACCAATGTTTAGAAACCGGTACAACCACACAGTAAACCATCACGAGTACGCGGCAGCATCAGTATGTTTTGTTTAGTATTTTTTTCTCCCGTAGCAACGCGTTGTTTGCTCAGTTTGCTAGTGCTATTTGAGTGTATTAAGATGAAGATGAAATTTGAACTTTGGCATCGATTCATCTTCACCTTAAGCGTCGGTAGGTAAGTTGTGGTCACGGTATACACAACAAGGTAGGTTGTTCCCACGTGTAAACCACGGTTTCAATCAAAACATGTGTCGTCATTCCTGTCGTCAAGCATGAGGCTTACAGGATAGTAAAAGAGAGCAAGCCTTGCTTTCGTTTGCACTCGTTCGAGTTTGCGATAGGAATGACGTCACTGCCAAATGTCATTGTTCGGATTATTATACCTTGCTTCTTTTTACCGTGGATGTGGTAGTGAGAGTATAGAAAAAGCAATGAATATTAACACGAAGTGTAGTGCTCCGATAGTTTCGTAGGTTCAATGTCAACATGACGTCGGTTCTAGTAAACAAACAACGGTATAGAAATTTAGTTAGTTCGTAGCAGTGTATAAAATGTAACGCTGCAGCGCTATCGGCTTCAGCTTGGACACTACCCGAGCAGAAGAAAATAGCTACTGAATACCAAAATGAGGTATTCCATACCAGATAATTTTCAATACTTACAACCTGAATGAGGTATGAATGAGCCCTGCATAAGAGGTAAAATATCTCAAATAATACCTTCTGCATATTCTACAAAAATACCAAGCTGATAACTAGATCAGGTATTGTAATACCTAAATAATACGTGATGTATTTTCATATAAAAGTGATTTTTTTCAATAATAGTTCAATACCTCCAGCAGTCCTAAATACCTATCGAATTCCAAAATTAAGTATTTTCAATTGTTTTAAATATGTTTTTCAAATACCATTATAATACCAAAATGAGGTAATCTGTGACGACATTCTCATCACGAGAAATATCATAAAGCTCAAGTTAAATTTTATCAGCGTGCATTCGAACGGCTTTCTTTTGGTTTGTTTTGCACCATGATTTGAACCGATGTTTCAAACCTCGGTTCAACCGAAATTCAAGTGTACCGGGTTCAATGTTCAACGCGAGTTTTTTGTTGTCGTGCGTTTGCTGTTAAACATGAGTAGAAAGATGCGAACTCAGATTTCTCAGATATAGTTTTAGGAACTAAACAGGGATGGAATTCTGAGAAAATTGAGAGAATCTCACGTATCGCTCTCTGTAACTATCATAATATATAGCACATTATGAGACACTGTTTATTGTATACTGCTACAACTTCGATTAGATCCGGGGGGATAGCAGTGCATGATAAAAACTCTAAACAAGCTCCAAACCTGGGGGAAACTATTGCTATCGAATGTTTGGGGATTGTTTATCGTGCCAGTAAAGTAAAACACCTAGCCCCAACGGTAAACAAGCGAGAAGAATGGATTTTATCATCACTCTCTCTTTAGGGCTCTCTTTCGCTGCTCCTGTTTATCAGACTTGTTACAACTTGCGATACAATGCCGATCATGATGGGACCGCAACAGATGGGATGTTTTTCTTCGCTTGCTTTGATCGTGCTTCAAAATCAAATGAGAGCGAATTCTGCAATGCCTGGAATTAAATATTGAGAAGATCGTTGAGGTTTCGTCTATGATTTTCCTCTTAAAATAAAAAAAAAAAAAGGCCAGTAATTATCAGATCATGTCCTATTGGGATTCCTTAAAATAAATAAGTTTTGATGATTATCTTTTTCAAGAAAGGACCACCCTTATTTCCATTCTGACCAAAAAAACTTGTTTTTCAAATAGGAACAACTTTGTAGAACATCGCTTCTACATAAAATCACAAATGACGACGTGAGTTCCATCTTTCCTCCTAAAACCCCAATCAGTCCCACTGTGCATTAAGGCTCAAGTAAAATTGAACCAAATGTCAAAACTAAAAAGCAGTTTTCTTGAATTGGTCAACAAATCGAAAAAAGTAAAAATACACAACTTTTTTAGTTGAGAAATAAAAAAGCTGTACTAATATTTTTACTTTTTTCAATTTGTCGATTAATTTAGGGAAAACTGCCTTTTGTAGTTTCGACATTTGGCTCCAGTTTAACTTGGGCCTTAGACATGGCAATAGAAGATTGCAACGATTTTTGTCTAAGTCCAGAGAGTCCATATTGATACAGCATACAATATGGCTGGTCTGGAAATTTGTTGGAGATCAAGTTCTTAAGACTAAGTTTTGATTTATTGTTAATAAGTGTATAAAGTCATTTTATTTTTAAGTCATTATCAATGTGGTTTCTGGAAGTTTGATGTTTAAATATTTTTTCGAGCCCTATATACTTAACTTCATCTGACCAATTTATTGGAACCCCTCGCATCGTGAAAACATGCCTACTTAAAGGTTTCAAATGAAGACTCAAATATTTCAAATGAAGACTTGTTGGGAGATTTATTTGGGTGATTTTCTTATGATTTACAGGTTGCAGCTTGTCTAATTATTTTAGAGAAATTTCCAGCAACTGAATCATTTCATGGAGTTATTCAAAGCAGAAGTTGAGAAAAATTTTCTGGTACAAAACAAAAAAAGTTTTTTTAAGCTTCAATCCATCATTAGAGGAAAAAAAATCTTGGATGGTTACTAAAAATCTTCAATAATCTTCTGAAGGATTCCTGACGAGTTTGTTTAAAAATATGTGAATTGTTAGAATTTCTTGGAAAAATCGTTCAAAAGAATTTGGTTTTGTTTGAAGCGAAGCGATATTTTCAAAGCATACTGGAAATATTCGTAAAGCATTTTCATCCTGTCATCATCATCAGACAAGATAAATTCATTGTTAAACAAATTTACAAGAATTCATAGAAGTAAAAGAAGCAAGCACGGTGTTGCTTCATGCGTCAAAGAAATTATATATCCCAAAACGATTCTACTCCATTAACCCGAATCCCATTACCTCGAATGACATTAACCCGAACGCCATTACCCCGAATTCCAAAACCCGAACGAGCCATCACCCCGAATGACATTACCCCGAATTCCAAAATCATGGGGAAATGCCATCAATATCATCATGTCAAGATAGTTGTAAATTCGGAAAAATAGCATTCGGGGTGATGGAATTAGGGGTAATGGAATTCGGGGTGATGGCATTCGGGGAAATAGCATTCGGGGTAATGGGGTGGAATCCCCAAAATGATACTAAATCGTATCAAAACTCGAATACCTTCAACATGTCTTAGAAGGGTAACTCGGTGTAATACACCGCTCTTCATTTTCATGTGATTGAGGCTTCTTTTACACGTATATATGATCACATATCTTAAATATTCGCGAAAAAAATATGTTGCGCATATGGGGCTCTGCACTGTTTTGATTTTGTAAGAGGTTTTGACGTTTACTGGCCTTGTTGTTTACTAATTTTGTAAAGGAGTGAAAGAGTGAGACTGATTTCTGTGCAAAGCCCCATATATTTTTTGAGAAGTATAAACAATCAATAAAGATTCTAAAAATATCTAAATCAGGTTTTTGGTTTAAAATTTTGCTTCTGATAAGCAAGCCTCAGGATGAATGAAGCCCATTCTTCACTATTGAACTTATTGCAAAAAATTTTACCGGAAGACGAACGCTAATAGACCCTTTTAGGCTTAGCAAGTGGTGGAATTCTCCTTGGAAACATTTCTACAACGCTGTGGACCTTTTTTCTATGGGAAAGGCATATTGCTCGGGTTGTTTTGAAACGTAAACATTGGGACCATTTACAAAAAAACATCTTGTACACTTTTTTGAAGCAACCTGGATATAGAAAGATGCATACAGAGCATGACCAACTAAATAAGGAACACCTTGACATAAAAAACTTTAGAAATGATGCATTTGCTACTGCGATATGGCAGTTTTTGCTTAAGGGGGGGGGGGCGTATTACACCTTTTTACCTTATCAGCAACAGCGTTGCCATTATGCTGAGAAAGGCTTCCCAACTTGAGCAAGAATGATTCCATTGAAAATGTTCAACATGCACAGATTTAGTAAACGGTAAACGCACAGCTATTCAGCAATATCAAGCCAATGATCGTGGGCTCGAATCACACCGTTCGAGAAATAACAAAGAAAGCTCTTAGTAAAAACTGTGGAAGTGCTCATAAGAACTAATACTTGTTGAGAGTTGAGAAACAGTCTCTATCCCAGTTTAAACGTAATGCCAGAAAGTAGAAGAAGAAGATTTAGATTTATCCTCCAATCCATCTCAACTGTATTGCATAGAGCCGATGCATTTTGTTCCTGTTGCTCACGTTGCAGTAAGCTGTAAGTATCATATTGGTGCATATCGTACGTCCAGTTTGCTTGATGGTGACTGCAAAAAAGGGTGGGACTCTCAAACCTCTATAAATTACAGGGAACATTCAATTATCGTTATCCTTTGCTTGTGAAGCGAAAGTCTCGCCTACCAGTACAGCGATGATCGGCAAGGTACAGAAGGTGAACCAATGTGAAGATAAAGCCAATGGACAAAGGTAACATAGTCAATCAATAGTAAGCCAACCTAGCTATGCATTTACTGCTTGGATCTGAGATCAGTGTCCTTTCAGATGCACTATGGTGTTATATACTGTTGTGCGTCATCTAGGTGCCTTTCTGAGCTCAGGGGTGTGCAGTGAAATCTTAGTTTAAAATGATAAGTATAATACCTACTGTACCGATATTAGAATAGGGTGAAACAAGCTTCGAGATTTGAACTTTTTCTCATCTGTCTCAGTAGTACACTCCCGATCAGGAGATTGGGGTCACCCCATTATGATAAAAAAATATGGATTTTTGCATAACCTTGAACATACGTCTATCAATTTGCTTTAAGTAAGGTCAATTGATTATATTCACATGTGCACATCGTGTGGCAGGTACAAAGATACTGTATGCACTGAGATTCGAGAAAATTTCCATTACGAAAGATCCTCGACCGGATCGGATTCAAACCCACGACCCTCAGGTTGGTCTTGCTGAATAGCTGCACGTTCACCGCTATCAGTACAAAGTATTAACGCTCCTCATTTTCCATTCGGTTATCTAGTTGAACAAATTTCCTTAATTGAGTTTACCCAACCAGGCGACGTTCTGTGAGGTCAATGCTCTATTTATACACAATTAAGCTATATCATAGTTGGCGACAAAACCATCTTACTGTCTGTCATGGTTGAAGATGGCAATTTTCTTCGTGGCAGAAGCGTAACAAGCGAACCGGCGAAAGGGAATTGACAATGTGTATCGCTGGCGGCATAACCCAACTACGGTGAAGCATGAAACGACTCATTCCACATCATCATTTAATGAGGGTAATATTTTGATGTAAAATGTTGAGCAAAGGACGAAAAATACGTACGCTCCTACAAGCATTATTCTGCCTGTGAAATGGGATATAAACATTTGAGCTATGCACTTGAAGCGCACATCATCACGCTCGAATCATTGTGATAAAATAAATTAAACGACTAAAATTGACTTCGTTTTACACATGTTTTACAACAATTTAAATGTAATTTACATGATATCGACAATTCGAGTACTGTACATCAAAACCGACGTGATATTACAGTTTATTTTTTACTTTGTATGTAGTTAAACCACATACAATTCGACAATATTGATTATTTATTCTGACTCAAATTGCGATGGGTCCATCTACCTTTAGTGGAATCCCATTCCTGCTGCCAACCTCTGAGCGTTGAGTATATAAACGCGTTGCGGACTCCTCTAAAACCTCTTTGGTTGAAGCCAGAGTCTATGAATGGAGAGTTGCGTGAAGAGTGAAACCAAATCTACCTATCGAACTGTCAAACCGTCTACCTATCGAGCAGACCAGTAAAACAGATAGGGGCTATTTTTGAAGACTAAGAAAAACAACCATTCAAAGAAGCCTCTTCGCGCAACTCTCCATTCATAGACTCTGGTTGAAGCATTGAACATCTTCGGTATGCGCTTTTCACTATCAAACGCATGATCCTACACGTGCCTTCCAACCGCTTTTGGTTTCTGATCGTTCTAAGCGCTTTTAACCAGATTGGTTTTCCATACCTTAGTATGGATAGTGCCACGTTTGCCAGGAGCTTATGTTTGCTGGCAATTACAGCAGAAAACGCTGCTAAAGCCGTAGATGCCCTTTTACAGGCATATTCAATGTGGCTAGTGAAGCTGAGCTTGTCATCGATCATTACCCCAAGATGCCTAAGGGATCGCTTAGACTCTATGGTGCAATCACTTACCGAGATAAGCGCCCGTTGCTCGGACTTGCGGTTGTTAACCACCACCATCTCAGTCTTGTGACGGGCCAGTCCTTGTTTTCTAAACTTCACCCATTCCTCAACTATGGAAATAGAGTGCGCTGCTGTCAACTCTACTTCCTTCATCGATTCACCATAGATCATTAGAGTGATATCGTCGGCGAAGCCAACAATCTTAACACCGTCGAAAGGGGCAGCCTCAGAACGTCATCGTACATCGCATTCCATAACAGCAGCTCCAGGATTGAACCTTGAGGTACTCCCGAGGTAATTCGAACGCTTTTCTGCCCCTCCTCTGTGTCATACAGTAAAATCCTACCATCAAAATAGCTTTCTAGAAGCTTCACAACTGCACCGGTACCTTGAAGCGATGATGTGCTTGGGCTATCGCTTCCCAGCATGCGCTGTTGAACGCATTCTTCATATCCAGAGTGACGACCGCGCAGCAACGGATGCCGCTCCTTTTATGCTCGATTTCCATCTCAGCTGTCTGAATGACCGACTGGATAGCGTCCATAGTAGACTTACCTTTCCTGAATCCAAACTGGTTGTTGGACAGGCCGTCCTCACCTTGCGTATACGGTACTAGCCTGTTGAGGATCAACCTCTCCAATAACTTGCACGTCGTATCTAGTAGACGGATAGGTCTATACGCCGACGGGTCACCTGGTGGTTTTTCCGCATTTGGTAGTAATTTCTGTCGCTTCCATGCTTCCGGGAAGATTTCTTGATCTATGCAGCGTTGTATCGTGGTTTTGAACATGTCTGGATCCGCATTCACTACCCTTTTTAAAGGCAACATTTGGGATACCATCGGGTCCCGGTGCCTTGTTTGACGCCAATGATCTCACGACTTCTGCCAACTCTTCGTTCGTCACTCTCGCCACTTCTTCTCCTTCATCTGCCGCATACGGCGCTGGGAGCTATGGGCTTGTGGGATGATGCGGGAAGAGTACATCGATTATCGATCGCAGCAACTCGGGCGACTTTTCATGGGGTGCTATGGCACCTTTGATCTTAGCCGTTACCACTCTGTATGCGTCACCCCACGGACTCGAATTGGCACTCTGGCATAGGCTGTCAAAGCATGCCCGTTTTTGATTTCCTTTTAGAGAGCTAATTATGCCTCTCTGAACGCTGCACCGCATTCTTCTCGTTGTGTTTCTGTGCGTGCGCATTGCATTCTTCGTCTAGCCCAAAGGCAGGTTGCTGGAAGATTTGCAATTGATTCGCACCAACATTACATTGGCGGCCTGTTCTCTCTAGCAGGGACTTTTCTCGGTATGCAAGCATCACACGCTCGTGATATCACAGCAACTTGCTCTTCATCGTTTAGGTCCAGAGTGTTCCGTTCGCACCTCAGGGCTTCAGTGAATACTTCGCCGTTGAAGCGTGCTGTTTTCCATCCTCGGGCTTGGGTCGAGTTACATCGCGCTGCCTTCCGCCCGCCTGGTATTATACTAAAGCGAATCGATTGATGATTCTTCTTCTTTCTGGCGTTACGTCCCAACTGGGACAAAGCCTGCTTCTCCGATTAGTGTTCTTATGAGCACTTCCACAGTTATTAACTGAGAGCTTTCTTTGCCGATTGACCATTTTTGCATGTGTATATCGTGTGGCAGGTACGAAGATACTCTATGCCCTGGGAATCGAGAAAATTTCCTTTACGAAAAGCTCCTCGACCAGCGGGATTCGAACCCACGACCCTCAGCATGGTCATGCTGAATAGCTGCGCGTTTACCGCTACGGCTATCTGGGCCCCGATTCGATTGATGATAATAATGAGTATAACCGTCATCAACGCGGTTAATTAGTTTAATTAGTTCGGCTATCATCCTGTCGACCATGTGGGAAAATTCTGCAATAGAACACGCCGTTGACTTTTTGCTATCGCAAAACCGTCATTTGAGCTAGAGACTACTTCTTGGATTGGGTATCGTCCTGTCGTCCCTATAGCTGCTAGCTGTTGAGACCTATCCGCCACCTAGTTCCCGTTGTTGGCTGGTATGCGGTATGGGTCTGATAGTAACACCACGTCAGTCGAGACTAACTGCCAAAGCAGCTGCTGGGCTGCATCACAGTGGTTTAAGTTTAACTGTGTTACTTCCATTTTGGCTGCTTTGATACTCCGCTTGTGCCCGGACATTTGGGTCCGCCCGTTAAGTGTCCGTTGTCTGCTCTGTCGACACATATTAGGCACTTAGCGATTTACTTACAATCGCTTGCCCTATGGCCTTCAGTGCCGCATTTTCTGCACATCTTACTTCTGTCGGGACCATTGCAATTCCACGACTTATGGCCCTTCCCGAAACACTTGAAGCAAACTTCAGGAGGCTGTTGTATGCTCAGCCGGCAAACCGACCTGCCTACCTTGAGTATGCCCAAGTTCTTCGCTTTGTTGGCCTCTGCGACCGGAAGCCTGATCGCCGCCATCTGGGTGCTCTGCGGGACCTTTCTAAGGTGGATGGCCTTACTGGCTACGTCGATGACACAGCGCTCTTTGAGAGCAGCCGAGACCTGCGCTGTATCGGTGACCTCATCCAGATTTTTACACTGGAGATCTTACATCAACCTCGTCGCCAAGTACTTCTAGTGCCATTTGCTTATAGACTGCACCCTTTTGCTTGACTTCCTTGTCCAATCCTAGTCCGCCTTATGCTCCGCACATCTGTGCCCAATGGCGATAACTTCTCCGTGCTTCGCATCGCCCTCAGAACTTGGCGTATTTCGCGTCCTCCGTTTTGATAACGAGGACCTCGGACAAAAAAAAGACGTTTCGCTGTTTTCGGTGTAACATTCTCCTTGGGCTCCGTTTTCGGTTTTCACCTTTCTTTCTTTTTTCCGACTCGTATCCACGGGTTGCTGGTGCCTTGCGCCCGTAGTTCCTGTTGGTGCACTGCCTGGTTCCTATCCCGTGGCTCATTTTTCTTGGCTTTCATGGCCTTAGGCTTGGTGTTGGCCTCTCCATTGTTGCCATGTCCTCTTGATCGCGGAGCTTGGCTCGTGCCAACTTTTCCGCTCTGGAGGACGGCTGCGTAGGTCACTTTTCCCTTAGCAACCATACTTTTTTTTACCACGTACTCATCCTCGGAAGGTCCCCTTTTTCGCATCGCGTAGCGAATAATATCATCAGATATATTCGCGTTGCCTGTGAAGGAAAACACTTCGGTCTGATACGACTTAATGTCTCTTTTGTCCTCTACCTTGCCAAGTTCCTTCGCTTTCTCGTAGTCTTGCTTTGCAGCTAGGACTGATTGTCGCAATTTCAGTAGACTTATTGCTCAGTAACTACCTATTACGATCCATGGCCTCGATTAGTCCCGGGCCATTGATCACCTCACATGTTGCACTGGTGCGGCCAGTGCCTGCCGTCGTCACAGTGTCTAGACTATTGCCCACACTGTTCTCACTTAAGTTGATGTTGGTCGCCTCCTTTCTTGGCGGGAACCGTAGCCGGTGACTGATGGGTCCAGAAGCATCTCTTTCACATTCCGCTAGTTGTTATCTATGCACACAGGGAGGCCATGCTAGGGTTGAGTCTTTCATGGGGTACTATATTCAGAGCCTGATCGGCGCAAGTCAGGTAATGGAATCTGAGCCAGTGTCACCCGACCCTACCAAGGGAGTAGAATATCGTCGCTGTCAGCCTCAAAACATGTTATGCAGCACATATACCGTTACTTATCCTTAGTCGTGCGCTGCCAGTATACATAATTGGTGCCGTACTGACGTTGGTCCCAATGTGCAATGAAGCACTCATAGTTGTAGTTCCATGCCTTGTCCTTTTGTATCGCGATCAGTATGCCATAATCAGGATCTTATACTTATGACACACTTGTGGTATACGTATCATGGAACAATTATCTTGAAATGGGTTCCATACTCATAATTGTCTTCATTCAAGATAGCCTTGGAATAATAATTTTACCATGGTATATGTATCAGATGTCTGTCCAAGGTATTACTGGCATCAATCCTGATGTGCCGGTTGGCACTCCTGTTAGTTTGGGCTAGGGTGCGTACACTGAACCAAGTAATCATATCATATTTATCTGAAAACACATATAGTTTTTTGTCCATGTAATTTTTCACATAAGGTTCATCGGTTTACAACATGAACGTTTGCGATTTAATTTTGATTGCATTCATCAGATAAAACACATACATTATATAAATATATAAATGATATAAATGAGTTAATGGATCTTTTTAATGAATTCCATGCAACATCAAGATGAAAATGATTGGTTTTGTTCGTGATTCTTATATGATCGTTTAATACATTTTCAACGGAATTATCTTATAGTTTAGGGATTATTGTACTAAAATAGTCCAAATACATAATTTTCGTACTAAATTATTTATTCAATAATTATCCAAAATTATTTTATACATGTATAGATTTTGAAATATGTGATTCAATATATAATTTCCTGCCATAATCCATCGTCTGCGGCTTGCAGAAGTCTTGGATATCCTAAGGAATTCCTTTATCTTTCTTTAAATTTCAAATAGAAATAGCGAATTTATATTTGATTATTTTGTATATAAACATTGAAATTACCTATCGTTGTTGTTCAATCAATCAATGACTGTGGAGAAATACACTGAAAACTGAACTCTCAACCGGCTAAAATGCAATCAACCAACTAAATACGCCATCTTGAAAACCTACTAATTTTCACATCTGCTAATCACATGACCATTATCCGATAACCTATATGGCTTTTGTTCATTTACAAATTATAGTAATTATTCATAAATATGATGAGGTGTTATAATAAGCTGGACCCATAACGCGGGTAGATCACCTTTTCGTGGTGCGTTATGGGGTAAAGATCTACCATTGAACCCTAGTCCTGACTGCTTCAAACGAAGAGAACAGGATATTATAGTAATCAAAGGAACATTGTTTAGTCCTTGTTACATTTTTAAACCTTGTTGAAAGTGACAAGTCTCGGTTTTCCCAGTCGCCGAGAATGATCTTGAGACAAGGGAAAAAAATCAGTCGAATACAACAATTTGTTTTCTATTCTTTTATTTATTTAGTTCTCTAGTTTGAAAAAGTAAGGACTAGGATTCTGATGCATGGACAATATCGGTGTAATTTCTTGGCTTTATCAAGGGATCCGATTTTGACTGATAAAGGGGCGCGCCTGTGGAGAGTGTACCCACCACATTCTTCAAAGGGTATAAATAGCGGAACCTTTCAATTAGAATCCTTTCCCACGATCAGGTTAGGAATTACAACTGTAAGAAAACCGAATACTTTATCACTTCTCAATAGTTATAAGGTAACACGACATGCACTATACAAAGGACACGGGATATACTACAATAGATCAAATATTGGTCGCAGTGGTTTATGTTCCGAACAGAAAAAAAAGCTTTATGTACTTTTTAAATGAATTGCAATGGATACACATAACATTGCTATGATTACCATTATCCTAAATGTATGTGACGTTTTTAATCCTTTTATGATATTTCTTGGTTCAGTGTACTTTAAGCGGCACCGGTCGCTTTTACAGAGTTGCATTCGGATTGTTGTGGTTTGTATGAAGATTTATCAGAGCCCACTGTGAAGTCCACCACATCTTGGGCAACACTCCAACTCGCAGAGGTATTGGGGGGGGAACCGTTAAGCCCATGGACTTTCGTTCCTGCTGCCCCGGTAGATCTTACCTCGTAACGCACCACGTAAAGGTGATCTACCTGCGTTACAGGTCGCATATTGTGTGGCAAGCACGGAGATACTCTATGCCTTGGGAAGTCGAGAAAACTTCCTCAGTGGGATTCGAATCCACGACGCTCAGCTTGATCTTGTTGAATAGCTGCGCGTTTCCAGCTACGGCTATCTTGGTCCCTAAGGTATCATTACATCGTTTTATTATTCTGTCCTTTGTATTTTGACATACATATGCCAAATCGATAGTATGTTTCACGAATATAAAAAGTTAAAAAGTTCACTAATTCTAAATGGAAATGAATAACAGTCGTAGCGTTCCCAATTCAATGACAACATTTCCATTTTTGCGCGACGTTTGTTCCGTTTCTCATTAATCTTACTTCCGTCGGCGTGGCTGTTCAGGTCATAAATTGTAGATTTAGTCTGTCGGAAAAACCTCTTTATGCGAACATTGTGTAGTTTGAGGAAGTTTCTGACAGTGGCCTGGAAGGTGTGTAAACGAATGGGACAGCACTAATGGATGACTGTTTTAATTTGTAATTCAGCCCGACGAATGATGAGGACGATTGGAGCAGATTAGGGGTCGGGTCTGGCTTTGATCTTCTTCACTCGGTATCAGCCGGATGTTAATTGTTCACTCGAGGGGAACCAAAAAGGAAATCGAGCGAAAAAGATTTTGCGTGAGTGTAATGGGTAACGACGCAGGCAATTAAAGACGAATTAGGATGCTTTACGTTTAACATTTTGTCTTGAATTCAGTTTGATTTGCGGTTTTTAGACAAATGTCATGTGGCGTAATTGCTTAGCATGCTAAAAATGGGAGCTGATTCTATGCACATGCTACATTTTGACGTAAAGCTTGACGATGATCAATTGCGGAGGTCTCAAGGGTAACTTTACGTGTACTATAATAAAGCACTGACACGAGCATGCAGAGCTGAATACAAATAGGGTGGATGCATTAGTTTTGGCCAGCTGGAGGAAAACGGTTTCTACAATACAAAACGTCGGAAAGAGTATAACACATAGTTTTTCTCGGAAAACATTGCTTTCTTCTTATATTTCAAATATTTTCGAACAAATTAGTGCTGTTGACATGCCTCCAACTAGGTAAATAATGCATTGTAATAAACAAATGTATTTTGACCATAGTGGCGCTTACTTTGACTATGCAAACATTGGTAGTAAATGATAACTTTCTCGAGAAAAATATAGTTAAATTGATCATTTTGTTGACAAGAGCTACTAAATGCAGAAAACTTTGGCCAAGAGAGATTCAAGAAATTTCACTGCACTATTTAATTGTGATCTACTAAACACAAAAAATGTAAAGTTCATGTTATGTATAATGCATAATGATAATGATGGTCTACTATGGTAACATAGTACTATAGCCAAACCTGATGCAACTACCTTAGGAGAATACCACGAAGGAAGGATCGGACAAAGGAGCAAGGATTTGAATATTTAACGCTAGAAGCAAGCCACCTTGCAATATCCATAAACTACCAACACGACCAGCTCATACCATGGCATGTATGTCAGAGAGTCAAAACACGGTAAAATTGTACTCCTACCCCCATCCATAAGTTCGGTAACGTGTTATTTGCTTGCCGTTTCTAATTATTGAGGTGGGAGCAGTCTATTCCCTATTCCACGTGGCTTTACAACCAAAGAAGTACGGTTGGACGAGGCACGTTTCTCGTCTGAAACCCAACCGTACGATATCGTTTAGCAATTCGAGTTAAAGTATCATTTTGGTCACGTGTACGCAAGATGCTGGTTTCCCTTTGCATATAAACAGGATCTTTACATCCGCTGTAATCGACGTGAAAATAGCATTTTAATCTGCAGCTTTGCTCTTTGATGGCTTTGTGGGAGAATGGAAGCATTCACCTTGCGGTTTGTGAATTTGTGATTCCAGAGCATTAAGGATTTCTAAACTACCTCCTTCTGTTTTTTGGCATTACTTCACAACCGTGACAGAGGCTGCTTCTCAGATTAGCTTTCTTATGATCTGAAGAAGTAATTATCAGCTGAGAGTTTTTTTTAGCCTATTGAACGTTCATTTTTTTTGTATATCGTGTGGCAATTGCATACCCTAGAAGTCGAGATAATTCCCAATCCTAACGAAGGATTCTTCAAGTTTTCTGGAAGTGTTCATAGAAGACTAAACTGAGAAGCATGCTTTGTTCCAGTAAGGACGTAATGTCAGAAAAAAGGAGGAGGATTTTTTTGTAATTGGTGTATTCCAGTACGCGCTCTTTTGTGTAGATTGAGCGTATGAGGTCACTCAATCTATCGGTGGTCATTTCTTTGTCCTTCCATACCATCAGAGGTATTCGATAAATCGTTTGAGGGGCCTTCCTTAGCCGAGTGGTTAGAGTCCGCGGCTACAAAGCAAAGCCATGCTGGGTTCGAATCCCGGTCGGTCCAGGATCTTTTCGTGATGGAAATTTCCTTGACTTCCCTGGGCATAGAGTATCATCGTACCTGCCATACGATATACGAATGCGAAATGCAAATGCAACTTTGGCAAAGAAATGCGAATGCGAATGCAACTTTGGCAAAGAAAGCTCGCAGTTAATAACTGTGGAAGTGCTAATAAGAACACAAGCTGAAAAGCAGGCTCTGTCTCAGTGGGAAAGTTATGCCAAGAAGAAGAAGAAGAATGGAAAGGATCCTGAAATGAATCAGGTATTATAGTTCAAAATTTCAATCACTAGATATTACATTACAAGAAATTTTATAGGAAATTTGCTGCATTTAGGCATTAAGCGTGGTATCCTTGGAACATAAACCCAGCAAACTTCGTCTTGTCATCAAGCAGGCTGTTGAAAAAAAATGTCCCGCACAAAATGACAGTTCCGTTCACTCCCATTTTTCATCATTGTTTCTTTCGGTAGGAAAAGTAGGTCGTTATGTTGATCAACTTCTCAATGAAAAGTTGATTGATTTGCAACGGAATTGCAAAAAGTTCATTTTTCAATCATGCTAAATTTAGATATTAAAGTCAAAGAACTAAAATTACCATTATTATGATCTACTCGTGAATAGCTCATTTAGTTATTACATATTTTGTTATCGATATCTAAATAATAACATATTTTGTTATTTACGGTTGCTTTATTTTTGCTATTATTTTGTTATTACAATGGCAAAATATGTTATTATTTAGTTTTTATGCCGTACAAACTCAGTTATTGTTATTTTACCTCTTATTTCACACAAACAAAGACCAAATTTTGCTATTCCAACATTCTATTTTAATAGTAAATTTTGTTATTTATTTTGCTATTCTCCTCTACCCGGGGTTATATCCTTTATTTTTTTTTGAACAACCCTCTGAAAATGTATGAAATTTAATAAACTCACTGTACACAAAATTTCAGGTAATTTTTAGTATTTCACTCAAATTTCAGATACTTCGGACCATCAATAGCTGAGATACAGATCCTCAAACTCATTTTTTATGGAAGAAAAGCTGTTTGGTTGCTAACTTTTGTCACTGATTGTATTCCAAGAAATTTTACAAAAAAATGTCATACTGCATAGGTAGTAAAACATACAGAAGGTTTCATTAGCATTGAAAATAGTCATTCTAAAAATCGTAAAACCAAAATCCTATGTTTCCAAATAAAAATATTGCTTATATGTTCGATCGATATCTTAACAGAAGACAAAGCCATAAATTATACTGTTGTGTCATGTCTGGTGACATTATAGACCGGGTCACAAAGAAGCACATGCATTCGAAAATTTATTGACGAAAGTTAACCGATGTTATGCTTCCTAACAGCCGGATAACCCCATGCCAATTCCTTTGTGTTGACATCAGTGCTTCGTTGGGCGAGTGCAAAGATTGCGTGCCTATGTGTAGTCGTGCACGCAGAAAAATAAATACAATAAACAGATTGTGCACCAAGGAGATTCTACTTTAGCCGCTTGAAACAAGTATTTGAAACATTGAAATTAGTTAATATTTTACCTTTTTTGCGTCATGCTTTCTATTTCTTAAAAATGTATTACATTTTTTCTGCGTGTGTGTAGCATGCAGCACCCAGCCTTGTGGCGACTAGGGAATTAAATGCCATAGACGAGTGTGCAGCAACAAGACTATTCCATTCCTGTGCGGACATTTAAGCAAAGTTCCAACCAAAACGCACTAGTCAGCAGCAATTAAGCTTTAAAATCGATTGAATTGGGGAATATTAGATGAAATGCACCTTCTTGGTGTAAAGTTGCCTAACGAATATTGTGTGAAATTTTATAGAACATCAAGAGGTCAAGAAACTTATATCTTTTTTACGAAAAGATCCTGGACAGACTGAGAATCGAACCCAGACACTTTTACCATGGATCTGCTTTGTAGCCGCAGACTTTGGTCCCAGAAAATTAATTAAGACATTTTGTACCGCATCCTCAAATGTTTCCATACGAAAGGTGCATGGATACTGGCAAGGTATTTTGGCGTATGGTTCTTCCACGTGACAATCAAATATGTGATATATCGTTGCGGTCACGACATCATATGTGTAGGCACTCTCCATAGCTAACAATTATCAGCGCATATAAATAATAAGCTGCCACAACATGTTACTAAACCTAGCAACACTTACCTACCTTCAGCGTACCATCACGTTGCCGGGCACCCATATTTGAGGGTCTTGGACGATACTTCTCCAGTCGTCCCGCACGTTTAGGGTTACCAGCCCACGTATTTTGCTGTATTTTATACGTTTAATAATATATACTTATTAATACACTTAATACAACTGGTAGTTTATGCGTCTGCACCACACACCTAGCTTCCCAGCAAGTCTTATCTGCAGCACTTTACTCTCCGAAACATCGAAGGCTTTCCGGTCTGCTTCTATCGAAGAGCCACCGAAAGTATCATTTTTTATTAAGGGAGACTTATGTTTTTATTTACAAGTTGCGGGGCTTAGTTGGTTTCGTAATCCATAGAAGGTAGTATTCGCAGATGCAACACGTATTTCCACTACTCGGGAAATTTCATTATCACATGTGACAAGTGTTACAACACACTTAGGAAAAAAACATTGAAATTTACGTCATATGTGCCCGACATATTAAAACAAGTAAAATGACGTAAATTTTGAGAAACATAATTTTCCATCACATTGAACTGAATATTGTTCGGATCACAAAAAAAAAGTCAGTCTCATTGAACGTAATTTCACAAGAATGACGTATTTAAGTTCAAATACCATCAAATACATGTTTGACATCAAGCGTTTTGCTTACCATGAAACTTATGTCTTATGTAATATTAGTTTTTTTTTCTTATTGTGAAGATGGTGTCCGGCCAATTGGCCGAATACCATTAGCCGAATGAGTCGTTTGGCCGAATTACGAACAAAAAACATTTTTTTCAACGCAGATCTGTAGGATTCATGAGTGTGGCCCAATAACTGATCTGCTAGATATTTTTTGATCTTTATGATGTGGCGGGACGTCATGTTTGTTCCTATATAAGTGCCCCAAAGAAATATTAGACTATCCGTTCATTCAAGACGAAGTTGTGAACTCGTGTAAAGACTCTGAGCTGATGGTTAGTTCGTCTCTGGGCTACCAACGTGCGGGGGTTTAATATGTTTTTGATAATTTCATTAGTATTTTTTTCTCTTCTTTTAAACAAAGACTATTTTTTAACTTGTACTGGTTCCATTACTATTGGCAATAATTAGGTTTATATTTTTAATGGCCATTTTACCTTCTTCAAACCATCGGCAGTTCTTTATAGTTAGACTGGTATAACAATTATTTGCATTACACTCGAATATATTTTTATAAAAGGTTTTTCACTCTTTTGATCGTTAGCTGTTCTTTCATATTCGAATGTTTTTTAAAGTTATTGAAGTTAAGGCTGATTATACGTTCATAGAGAGTCTTATTAAATATTAAACCGAACGACTCGATGAACACTTACGTTACGATGAACAGCTCACTGTTTCTCCGCTGTAAAAAAAAAACAAACTCTGTAGCTTCTTTATCGATACAGATCTATTTTCAACTTATCTATATTTACATCTAGTTTCGCTCTCTCCTACTCTTTTACTCTCACACCGAGCAGGTAGGAGAGAGCTCTGCTATTAGTGAGGCTAGCTGCCTGCGAAGAGGGTCAGTTTGTCTCAGTCACCATCTAATACTGACGGAGGATGGATGTGCTCCCCAAAGCACGGTCCTCCGTGAGGCGTCTTCTGGTGGCTGGACGGGTTTTTTCGTGGAGGGGCTGGGAATCGAACCCATGACCTTCCGCTTATGAAGCGTAACCTCAAGGCTACAGACCCCCCTAAGAAACCAAACTTGTAATTGGTAGAAAAATAATTAATTTACTAAGTACCGTCAGAATGGTTGAAGCAAATTGATGCTACAGAGAAAAGAATAAGACGTTAACCTTTTTAGTAACTGTCAAAAGCTGACAACCAGTGAATCAATTGTCACCCAACAGGCAGCAACAGAGACATTGTCATCTCCTATTCTTGTTGCAACAATTTTATTCCTCAACATGAGTTTGTCATCACTTGAACAGAATATGACAAAGATCGATCACCACGTGCGCAGCGATTTTCTGAGCTTCGCATTGCAATTTTCGAGAACTTTCTCCGTGTTGGTAAACCTTGACACATTATCAAGCAGCATCCATTAAACAAGTTTGGTTTTGAGTTTAAAATAACTGATTAATCGCGAGTTGAAAAAGTTGCAACAATGTTGTACTCTGTGACTGTCATGACAATTTTGCTTTTAATTGTGTCCTTATCCGCAACAGTTGCGACAAACGGTTGTGAGCGTGCTTGCTTTGTTGTTTGTTTTTCGTCTATCTTGATGACAATTTGATTCACTGCTGACAACAATTGCAGTGCGAAAACCTATCCCGAGCAAAGTTGAATAGCAAAATGATAACAAATCTTGTTACCAGGTTATCATCATTTGAATTAACAGCCAACATAACAAAAATGAGAACTCAAATTTGTTTGCGAATAACAAAGTAATAGTAAAATATGTTATTACTGAGTTCAAAGTGATAACTAAATTTACAACATCATTTTTTTTTGCATTTATGGTCATAAAACACGAACATTTTTGCGAAATGAGTGTTTTGGATTATACTAACGCTTCAAATAATTTTACAAAATTTTGTATGACGAAAAGTCAACTTTGTTTATCAACATAAACTTTGTAAAAATGTTATGGGAAAGATGTGTGATACCATATTTTATTATCAACCTTTTATCAATAATGTCTGTACCGGGTATAATGATAACCAATCTTGTTATCATTCGATTATCATTGATAACAGAATATCAAATTGATAACAATGATAATGAAAGTTGTTATCATTTTGATATCATCCAGTTATCCGCCTTTGCTCGGGATGCTGGCAGCTATTACCGCTAGCAGAGAAATGCATAATTGATTATATTTACACGGTAAAAAATAAGCACCATGCTATCAATAGTTCTGCACTTGGATTTGCACAACTGTTGAATCTTGACAAAATCAAGGTAACAGCACTTGAATTCAACGTTGCATGTTTTGATTTGAAATAAAAAAAAAGTTAAAATAAACATTTCCGCCTGACACAGATTTGAACCACCAACCTTCGGAGTGCAGGTCTAGTGTCTTACCTCGACACCAACTCGCATCTGTTGAAAGGGGTCGAATTGATCTCAATTACTTTCTACAACGAGCTGTCAATGATTGCTCTCATACAAAAGACATGATGTTCAAAATCAACGACTTTTCACTTCAGAGTCTAGTTCTAGAGACAGTAGAGCAAATCCAAAGTTGAAACTCTTTAAATCATGGTGATTAGTGTTTTGAATTGAGTCAAGTGATCAATCTATTCAATCGAACGTGCTGATTTTTTACCGTGTAGGATATTCTTATTTCAGCGTTGATTGTTGCTTGAGCTCTATATCAATGATGATGTATCCTTCTATAAGAATAAACTGTTCTTTGAAATTCAGCTTTGAAATTAATTACAAATGCATGCTAACTGTAGTTCACTATTGTTTACAATTTCGGCCAAATGACCCTTTCAGCCAAATGGCGTTCGGCCAAACGACATTCGGCCAAATGGCGTTCGGCCAAACGGCATACGACCAAATGACCCGGAATCGTTAAGATAAACGGATTATCCATACATAGAAAAAGCATTCGTTTGGTATGAAGGTTGGATCGTAAAATTAAAAAACTTTAATTTTCCAACATACATTTTTAGAATAATTCAAAGTTATCTGTCAAATCGCTGCAGGCCTCTCTGCTAAAGGACGAAGTCTGCGTGTCATCTGTAGTCGATTGCAAAAATATTTGGATATTTTTTCTTCACACTTTCAAAAATGGAAGATTTTTCCTAATGCTTCCAAAATTCAACTAATAATATTCCCACATAAACCAAAAGCTTTTTATTTGAAACCTTCAAGTAGACATGTTGTCACGATGAGAGGGGTTATAAATGTGTAAAATATCTCAATCCCCTTATTAATAGAAAATCAAAACTTTGTCTTAAGAACAAGCTTTTGATATTCAAACAAATTTCAGGCCAGCCATGTTGTATGCTGTACCAATATGAACTAGCTGTTGTAATACCAGGAAGAAAGCTGTGCAGAGAATTCAGAATAAAATTTTGAAAATGATTCTGAGGCTTCCTCCCTGGTATAGTAGCAATAAGTTACAAAGAATATCCACTGTTGAAACATTGGAACAAATGTCAAATAAAATAATTAATAATTTCAGGCAAAAATCGTTACAATCTTCTATTGCCACGATTAATGCGTTATATGTTTAAATTAAGTTAGGTTCAAAGTAAGATTAAGTAAATTCAAAGCGTTTTTTTCTCTTATAAGCAGGTGAAATCAACTCACCTGTAAAAAATCTGAACTGCTACGGCAAATGAAATGTAGTATGTTGTTAACAAAATTTTAATAAATTCTTAAATTTGTTTTACCAAATTAGGATGATAGTGTTGTCTAATGACACCTAGATATAAGAAATGAATGTAATGTTTGGAATGATACTAATAAAGAAATTAAAAAATAAACGGATTATCCATCAACTCCAGACACATTCCTTTAAAACTTCAATTCAGCATCAACACCACCATGCCTACATCTGTCCCTACTTGCAACCATGTAATTCGATTTGGTAGAATGAATCCCTATCCTATCCTCGCAGTCTGCCTATGATTGATACAAAACGGTGAAAGGTCACTTGGATATATATCAGTTTCGATTATTTTTAAGTCGATAGTTTATCGACAACTAACGTTTTGACCCTTTTCTCTCTTTACAGGCACCAAAAAGCTTTCTAAATTTGTGGAACGGTGGTGAAAAAGTGGCAACCATGAATCGTTAACAAGTTAACCAACAAATGGCTGTTCAGTGAGGTGATGTGAAAATTCAAAAGCCAATGGTAGATATGGACGACGAACGGCTTTTCTATCGGTGTGAAACGTGATTACCACAGGTCAAAGTTATTAGAAAGGACAGTGAGTGAAAGAGTGCGTAATAGGTAGAAGTGTCAATCGCATTTAGATTTCATCAGATAGTTTCTCTCAGTTGAAGGCGGAACTGCTTCGTGATGCATTTACACTTTGAGAAAAGCACCAACACGAAATGCGACTGCTCGATACTTTCGCTGTCATGGATGGGAAAAGTTCCAGACGATATTCCAGAGGTGAGTGTTGTTTTCCTAAGGATTAATGGGATTACCTGGGCACTTGAAGATAAAGAAAGGACGAAAAGATTGTTTATGATTCTTAAAGTTTATTAGACAAAAGGCAAAATCATATCGTATTAGCCTTTATGTCAAGTGTCTAATAACCGCTAATGCATTTCTATTGAGTTGATACTCTTCTCTGTTTCTTTATGAATTACTGAAAAAAGTATCCAATCTGGTAAATAACAATAACAATAACAACAAAAGTGCAAGCATTGCATAACGACCAAACTTTGGAATCGACTGATACATAGCCCTCTCCTGGCTCTGGCTAAGATCATTTTGAGAATCTTAAATGAATTGTGCCATCTAAAACGCCAGGCACGTTCGAATCGAAATCGAAAAGTCATCGGACAGCGGAAGAATGAAAACGGAAAACAACTAGTGTCTCTGCCCTGCTGGCAGTGGGTTAGACCGACAATCTTCTCGGGCGGTAAAAGTCCAGTAGCAAGTGCTTTTAACGTCGAAGGAGTTCCGAAGCCGGTACGGAATGAAGCTCAGTTCTATCGGATAGGAAATGATGGACGAACTGAAGTTGGTTTCTTGCACTGGTACTCGATAAGGATGCCATCATGCTATATGATGGTTATGTGTGTTTCCATAGCCAGGATGGTAAGAACGCCAACACTGCCAGGAGGCGAAATTGAAAGAAAATAAATCGCTGCTACGTGACATGGCGATATGTTTGTGTTCTTGTGCCTAAATGTTTTTCTGCAAATGACTCTTGCGAGACACTTTGACGCTATATTTGCTTTCGAATGGAACAAACAGCTTTAGAGAGAATTAATTTATTTCACTGTGTTACTGGGACGTTCATTAGAAAGTTTGCTGGCTCCTCACGTTTTAAGACGGAACAAGGATTGAAGATCGTCGTATATAATAAAGCATTCAAATATCTCTTCACTTTTTGGTTTTGCAATGTACTTTGCTGCAAAAATGGAATTTGTTGAAGTTTCATACCCTAAATATCAAGTTTCGTCTGCAAAAAAATATTAACTTCAACTTTACTGACGATGTAAGTTTTATATGTAGGGTAGATGTACCAATAGTGGAGGCAATAAGCACGATTGAATTTAATTTAACCGCCTAAATTCAAGAAGCGCAATTAATGTACATGTCAATGTTGTAACGGGAAGTAACTACCATTGCACATTGGTCCCAAAGCCATATCTAGGAAGACAAAAATGATTGCGCCTAAACCGTCAATTTTAGATATATGGTATCTTCGGCAAAGTTTCTCCATATTTTTCAGACATTTTTTTCAGAGATGTGAAATTAGGGTGGCCCACATGGTTTACGAGATCAGCACATAAACTTTTTTGCTGACGCATTTAGGACTACACAATGTTCTACAATGTTTTAGAACAACCGATTTGGAGCAACTTTGCCGAAGAACCCAAATTTCTATCTCTTAGGGTTCGTGAGTTATGATTTTTTTTATCCAAAATGTTAGGGTGGTACTGAAAAATCAGTTTTTTCTTGATAACTTTTTATACGATAATTTCTCGCAAAACTTTGTTCCGAGCACTTTTACAACTTTTAATTGCGCAACTTTTTGCCGAAGAAACTACTGTTCTATCTCTTATGGTTACAGAGTTATCAGAAATTTTCTTCGACAAAATGATTGTTTTCAAATGCCGATATCTCCGAAAGGCGCAAACGATTTTTTTTTTTTTTTTTTTTTTTTTTTTTTTTTTTTTTTTTTTTTTTTTTTTTTTTTTTTGTCGGTAGCGATAGGGGTAGTACTGGCACTCTTAATCTGCCCTAAGCTCCTTCCCAGCATTTGCTTTTATAAGCCTCTATTGCGTTCATCACACAGACGTTCCAAAGCAATGTTGCTCAAATGGTCACTGTGTACGCTAGCAGCAATCAGCCCTTGCCGTAGTTTTGCAGTCTAATAGTTCAGACTACTATCAAACTATGATAAGGCCTGAAATGCTACTAGAGTGGTTAAAGTGAAGAACGAAATAGTTTTATTAAAAGGTCCTCATTCCCTATTTCATTTCATCACTCACTATCGTCACTTTCATTTTCGACACTTGCACGTATATCATCGATTATCACTCATCAACTTTCGTAATACACTTCAGGTATACTTTCCATTATATCACTTTTCACATAACACCATTTTCATATAAATTCATTGTTATTACCATTTACCATCTGTTAGCATTACTAAGTAATTAAAAGATATTCTATTTGAATTTTTCATTATTTTTGTTGCTGTAGAGTCATTACTATTCCAACTACGATTTAGCACTATGATCAAGAAAGTTACAGTAAAAAAATCACTTCGATCCATTCTTCTGCACTCGCTGTTATTATTAACACTTTTATCATGCAAATTTGAAGAACTAGGCAATAAAGTTTATATTCAGAGAAATGATTGCACAATGTATTATGGTCATTATTATATTAGTAGGGTTCACATCATCATTATTATTTTTTAACAAAACTATCAGAATCACTTCTAATTTCATTTTCAAATTTTCATCATCATAGATTTCATTATAAAGTCACTATTAGCACCCTCACAATCACTAAATTTAATAACGACGAGTGTAACGCACAGTTCCACCAAACACCCATTCTTATGTTGCATTATAAAACGATTGATCACACGTTGGCTTCGAAACTTAACCACCATTACTGATTAGTACAAAGGATGCTACAGCTCGTGTAAACGAACTAAAACATCAACAACCAGCACTGGTTTATAAGCAACTAATGAGCCCTGGCGGTCCCTCCGTTCGAAGAGAACCTGATAATATGGCGAAACATATTAACAGATCCTCTGCCTGAATGCAGCCGTTTCATGAAAATCATGAACCGTTAGAGGTGTGCCAAAGTATTGGGAAGGTGATATGTTTCACAGACGGGTATTATTATGGTGCACCTTCTACTTTGGCACCGTCAAACCCTGTGATCGTGGCCAGGGATCTCCGAAAGGCGCAAACGAATTTTCAATCTTTTGTTAGCATTAGCAATTGTTCATAACTTGAAAAATATTCGAGATAGCTCTTTGGTGCCTTCAGCAAAAATGTGCAAAATTGAAAGTTCTGAAAGTGCTTCATACAAACTATTCATAAAAAATCAACGCTTCAAGATATATTCACCATAAATTTATATGATAAAGAAAGCAAAAAAAGAGATATTTGCTGGAACAACCGGAATAACTGTATGTAAAATCATTTAAAATTGAAAATATATGTAATGAAATAAGATCGATCACAGTAAGCGAAATCTTAGGAGTTAGGGAAAGTTAGTTGCTGAAGCAGTTTTAAGGGGGCAGGATCCGTCATTGATTTCAGAATTTTCAAAAGCAGTTATTTCGTTCAAAATTAAGAAAGTTTATAGGAAAATGTGTTCACTGTATTCTATTCTCCAATCGAAACACAGTAAATACATTTTCATCGAATAATTTTTGTTTTCGAACAGAAAAACTGCTTTTGAAGTTTCAATGATGACGATGATTACGATGACGGCGCGTTGAACGTTAACAGTGATCCAAGGAACATTAATCCATAAACGAAGTCTTGTCATTTCTCGCAACATAATGTTTGTCCCGCTAACCTATGCCGTGGTTGGTTATAAATTGCTACCGCTTCGGCTTACTAAGCAGAAGGTCATGCGTTCAATACCGGTCCCGTTTATTATATTATCAACCCTAAACGATAACAAAACGTATACTATGAAGAATTCCTTCAAATTACCAAAACCTTACTTCCCGTGATATCCTCCCATAGAAATATAGAAGTATCTGAAATTGTTCTATCTGGGCATCTAACTTATCCCATTCAATTCAATCAAATCCAATAAATCTGCCACAACGAATTAGTCAGGGCAGCATTCGCTTGTTGAAGAATGCATGAAGCTTGAATTTGAACCAGATATAAATCCCAAATACTTGTCTAAGGTAACGAACCAGAAGGTTGGTCTTGATCACTCGAAAACTGCTTCAGCAAATATTTTTTTCTTTTTCAACTTCTCAGATTCCGCTTACTATGATCGATATCAATACATGATAATTCAATTTTAAATGACTTTACATACAGTTAATTCAATTGTTCTAGCAAATATCTCTTTTTTCGCTTTCTTCACCATATAAAATTCGGTTTATGGTGAACATATCTTAGAGCGTTGATTTTTTATGAATATTTTGTATGAATCACTTTCAGAACTTTAAATTTTGCACATTTTTGCTGAAGGCACCAAAGAGCTATCTCGAATATTTTTCAAGTTATGGACAATTTGCGGTTAAAAAACATATTATTTTCAAAATGTTGTCAATCTTCAAACAAAAAACGTCCTCACAGTTTTTTCACCATAAACAGAGAAAAAGATAATCTTTCTAATGCTGACAAAAGATTGAAAATCCGTTTGCGCCTTTCGGAGATATCGGCATTTGAAAACAATCATTTTGTCGAAGTAAATTTCTGATAACTCTGTAACAATAAGAGATAGAACAGTAGTTTCTTCGGCAAAAAGTTGCGCAATCAAAAGTTCTAAAAGTGCTCGGAACAAAGTTTTTGCGAGAAATTATCGTATAAAAAGTTATCAAGAAAAAACTGATTTTTCAGTACCACCCTAACATTTTGGATAAAAAAAATCATAACTCACGAACCCTAAGAGATAGAAATTTGGGTTCTTCGGCAAAGTTGCTCCAAATCGGTTGTTCTAAAACATTGTAGAACATTGTGTAGTCCTAAATGCGTCAGCAAAAAAGTTTATGTGCTGATCTCGTAAACCATGTGGGCCACCCTAATTTCACATCTCTGAAAAAAATGTCTGAAAAATATGGAGAAACTTTGCCGAAGACACCATATATCTAAAATTGACGGTTTAGGCACAATCATTTTTGTCTTCCTAGATATGGCTTTGGGACCAATGTGCATTGACTTTATGGGAAAAATTATTTCATCGCAGTAATCCACGGCATGTCAATGAAAAATAATACCTCCACACCGTTCCTTTAGTTGCGGTATATTTTTAATGTGTGTTCCTATAGTTGCGGTATCCTTTGTTTTCTTATGGGATCCTCCACTATAGGAACATTTACCGCAACTATTGGTACAAGTAAGACAAGTTTTAGCAATTTTAGTGATATTTCATCAATTTTAAAGCAATTTCATCTATTCCGCGTATCAACAAGCCAATACGTCGATTGGCTGTGTCGGTTCTGTGGCTAATGTAATAAAATAAGTGAAAATGGTACTACCGCAATTATAGGAACTCATACAACTAAGGGAAGACTTACCCTATTTCAATTAGCTCATAAGGCGTTCGTCTAGAAGGTTTGCGCGATTTGAAATTTGTATGGGAGAGAAGGCGTTATGCTGACTTTAGACCATCGGGCTGCTCAAACCTCCAAATAATAATTAAAAAAAACGTTTCCTGAATTTTCCCTTGTTTTCCAGCTTACTTCGGAAAAATAGTGCCGGACAGCACCCAATACCGGACAAAGTCGAAACATTGAGAAATCATGGTCCAATCAAGATGGTGTATTAGTAGCAAAGAAAGCTATTATGTAGACTAATGTTTACGTAGAATAACACATCCTTGAAATATGCATGCCTTTTTAAAAAAGTATAAAAGTTTGAAAATCTTTAAAAAATCGACGTATCTTCTTAATTTTGAAGCTGTTTATTAATTGTTTCGAATATGAAAAAATACTTTGGATCCCGCAAGCATGATCGAACATAATCCTTATTTGATAGTATGTATGTATTTTGTACCATAATTGAAGTAAATATGGACAAATTACAATTTTGGTTAAGCACCTCCTGTCCCTCAGTTTCGGACAGCTTGATTTGTTATATGATATTTTTGTAATTATTGCATCAGTGTCTCTAAATACTTTCATTTTTCATGGGTCCCGTCGACCATGGTATCAAACATGCAATAAAATTAAGAAGAATGAACATTCATAACAACATCGTAAAATGTGCTATTTTTCATCATATATGAAAGAGGTTTTTGATAGGCATCTTGCAAACTAAGAAAAACTCATTTTTTTTTGTAAATGTTGCAATTGCATTGAATTGGTAATTATAAACTATTCCTTTAGTGTACACATTCAATGATGTTCAAATTTACAGAATTCAAGGCATTTCCAGATCGTGTCCGGTATTGGGTGCCACCTTTCAAGATCGATCAATTTGGTACTAAAATACATCATCTAAACGCAATGTCAAAATTCATATTTATATTTTCAAATTTGTTTTTGTACAATATAAAAATGATAATATTTATCATAAATGGGTAACACGAGCCCATAAAATCAATATTTTTCGAATTATGAATTTAGTGGCTTAAGTGTCCGGTACTGGGGGATCTCCCAGCAAAGTTAGGAAAATGTTACCACCAGTTAGATAATCACGAAGTTTGCACAAAATTTAAAGCGGTGACCTTTACTTTTTCCAACTCAGATCGGTTTATATGATCTCAAACATTGTCACTGAGGTATTTTCCGGGAAATCAGTTCTCGATGTTTCTGAAAAATTCTATATTTTCCAGGATTTCAAGGATTGTCCGTTATTTTCCATAAAGTGGTTCGTAACACCTGCGTATATGAATCAGTATATTGAAATGAATGATTTTTTAACACTCCCATTTCAAGCTAATAAACTAATATACCCATATGTTTATATATCCTGCACCCCCATATTCCTCTACAGGTCATAAGCATAGAGCTCTAACTTGAGCATTTTCACCGAAATTTAAAAAAATTGGCGTGATCCCACTCATATCGACATATTTTTCCAAACAAAGGGGATATAGAAACGTCGTTGGAAAAGTGACGCTCCCCCTTACACCTGAAATGGGCAGGGCTGATCATATACGATGTAGGATATTATCTACGGTTCTATCCCGTTAGGCCAAATGTCGTTAAGCCGAATGCCGTTAGGCCGAAAGGGTTATTAGGCCTAAAATGGCTAATAGTTCTAATGAACCGTAAGGTCGAATGGATGATTAACAGGGATAGGTCAGGATAATTTGCATCACTCAGAAGCCGCCGAATTAATTTTTAGGATTGAATGAATTGTTAGTTGTTAGATCAGGATAATTTGCATTACCTAGAAGCCCACAATAACTACTATGAAATACAACTAGAAAGAACAGCCTTTAATAAGAGAAGGAAAAAAACACAGATGATTAGCCATTTGAAATAGTCATTTGAAATAGCAGTGAATAAGCAAATGTTTTTTAGCCTAACAACCCTTTCGGCCTAACGGCATTCGGCCTAATGGCCTTCGGCCTAACGACCTGCAACCGTTATCGTCAGATCGTAACTAAACCAGACAGTTCAAAACTCAGTCGCAATATAAAATCATGTTTGAAACATTACGCGTCTATCCGATAATATTCGAATACGCAGCGCGCTATTGTTAGTACATCCCAACCTCTTTTCACGACCGTTATCGGGAGGTCGTAAGAAGAATCGGTCGGATAAAAATTCAGGGCTATAATTATGTTTTTGAAAAATGCAAAGTCTAGATGTGGGAATACTGATCCGAGATATTCGGCAAAGTTGAAGCATGGGTTGAGAACTTTCCAAAATGGCCGTCCAAGTTTTCATATTTTGGTAATAGATGGCAACACTGCTCAAATGTTATCAAAAGAGCCAATTCTATGGGGGTGTGATATGCAAATACCAATAAATTTTAAAGGTAACGATACAGAATTTTCACCAACGTTGAAGGAAGTGTTGCATGCCATACAGTCGGCCGAAGCACAAATGTTTATGTGGCTGGCAACACTGTTTAAGAAGAATAAAGAAAAGATCAAAACCATGAAACTTGAGCGGAATAGAAAAATAGAATGCTTAGCAACATAGCAATACTCTTCAACTGTAAACCAGTTTTTCATAAAGGGTTCTAAATTTTGTCGTAGCTGGCAACACGGCTCAGAAATTGCGCCACCAAGCAGTACTAGTGTGCATGATATTTTTGTTTTGTGAATATCTCAGGATCCTGACCACTTAGAAGGATGGCGTCTTCGGCGAAGTTGTTCAGCAGCTCAAGGACTATCATCATTCTAGCCAAGAGATTCGTGATTTTGCCACCAGGCGGCGCTAGTGAGCATAGAATTTTTGTTTTCCGGATAGATCAGGATCCTGACCACTTAGAAAGGTGGCGTCTTCGGCGTAGTTGTTCAGTAGCTCAAGGACTATCATTATTCTAGCCAAGAGATTCAAAATTTTTGTACCAGGCGGCGCTAGTGAGCATGAAAAATTTGTTTTCTATATAGCTCCTGACTATTTAGAGAGGTGGCGTCATCGGCGAAGTTATTCAGTAGCTCAAGGACTATCATTATTCTAGCGAAGAGATTCAAAATTTTTGTACCAGGCGGCGCTAGTGAGCATAGCATTTTTGTTTTCCGGATAGATCAGGATCCTGACCACTTAGAAAGGTGGCGTCTTCGGCGTAGTTGTTCAGTAGCTCAAGGACTATCATTATTCTAGCCAAGAGATTCAAAATTTTTGTACCAGGCGGCGCTAGTGAGCATGAAAAATTTGTTATCTATATAGCTCCTGACTATTTAGAGAGGTGGCGTCATCGGCGAAGTTATTCAGTAGCTCAAGGACTATCATTATTCTAGCGAAGAGATTCAAAATTTTTGTACCAGGCGGCGCTAGTAAGCATAGAATTGTTGTTTTGCGGATAGCTCAGGATCCTGACCATTTAGAAAGGTGGCGTCTTCGGCGAAGTTGTGCAGTAGCTCAAGGACTATCATTATTCAAGCCAAGAGATTCAAATTTTTGCTACCAGGCGGCGCTAGTGAGCATAAAAAAATTGTTTTCTATATAGCTCCTGACTATTTAGAGAGGTGGCGTCTTCGGCAAAGTTGTTCAGTAGCTCAAGGACTATCATTTTTCTAGCCAAGAGATTCAAAATTTTGCTACCAGGCGGCGCTAGTGTGCATAGAATTGTTGTTTTGCGGATAGCTCAGGATCCTGACTACTTAGAAAGATGGCGTCTTCGGCGAAGTTGTTCAGTAGCTCAAGGACTCTCATTATTCTAGCCAAGAGATTCGAAATTTGCCACCAGACGGTGCTAGTTAGCATAGACTTTTTGTTTTGCGAATAGTTCAGGATCCTGAACACTTAGAAAGGTGGCGTCTTCGGCGTAGTTGTTCAGTAGCTCAAGGACTATCATTATTCTAGCCAAGAGATTCAAAATTTTTGTCTCAGGCGGCGCTAGTGAGCATGAAAAATTTGTTTTCTATATAGCTCCTGACTATTTAGAGAGGTGGCGTCATCGGCGAAGTTATTCAGTAGCTCAAGGACTATCATTATTCTAGCGAAGAGATTCAAAATTTTTGTACCAGGCGGCGCTAGTAAGCATAGAATTATTGTTTTGCGGATAGCTCAGGATCCTGACCACTTAGAAAGGTGGCGTCTTCGGCGAAGTTGTTCAGTAGCTCAAGGACTATGGTTATTCTAGCCAAGAGATTCGAGATTTTGCCACCAGGCGGTGCTAGTGAGCATAGAATTTTTGTTTTCCGAATAGATCAGGATATTGACCACTTAGAAAGGTGGGTTCTTCGCGTAGTTGTTCAGTAGCTCAAGGAATATCATTATTCTAGCCAAGAGATTCAAAATGTTTGTACCAGGCGGCGCTAGTAAGCATAGAATTGTTGTTTTGCGGATAGCTCAGGATCCTGACCATTTAGAAAGGTGGCGTCTTCGGCGAAGTTGTGCAGTAGCTCAAGGACTATCATTATTCAAGCCAAGAGATTCAAATTTTTGCTACCAGGCGGCGCTAGTGAGCACAAAAAATTGTTTTCTATATAGCTCCTGACTATTTAGAGAGGTGGCGTCTTCGGCAAAGTTGTTCAGTAGCTCAAGGACTATCTTGATTCTAGCCAAGATATTCAAGATTTTGCTACCTGGTGCGAGTGAGCATAACAATTTTGTTTTGCGGATAGCTCAGGATCCTGACAACTTAGAAAGACGGCGTCTTTGGATAAGTTGAGCTACTGAACAACTTTGTCAAAGGCGTCAATTTTCTAAGTGGCCAGGATCATAAGATAACCACAAAACAAAAGTTTCATGCTCACTAGCGCTGCCTGGGGGCAAAATTTTGAATCTCAAAGCTTTTATAATGATAGCGCTTGAGCTACTGAACAACTTTGCCAAAGGCGCCATCTTTCTAAGTGGCCAAGGCCCTAAGATAACCGCAAAACAAAAGTACAAGGGTATTCAAAAGTGATTCTCATACTAATTTCAAACGCGCTCCCAGGGCACGGAAAATTTGAAGTTTAGGGTTCTGGTAAAGTTTTTAATGTAGAATAAGAATATGTAAACAATAATAATTACTAAACAAGCCAATTTCATAAGTTTGGGGGAATTGTTGAATATCTCGTATGCGTTAATAAATAGCACATTACTGTCTTGGACAAAGTTTTAGTGCTCAGTACGATCTACTTTCAAGTTTTTTCTGACTTGAACTATATGAGCCTTGAGGGATAAGAACCTTGTAACATATGATATCTCTAGATCGTCTTCGGAAGAGTTGTTCAGTAGCTTAAGGAATTACGGCACCACGTGGCGCCAATGTGCATAAAATTATTGTTTTGCAAATGTCTCAGGATCCTGACGACATGGAAAGATGGTGTCTTCGACAAAGTTGTTCAGCAGCACAACGGCTCACATTATTTGAGCCATGAGATTCGAGACCTAGCCACCAGGTGGCACTACTGAGCATGAAACATTTAAATGATTGAAAAACGGAATTTAGTACTATTCCATTTAATTCCGCTAGAGTATGTACCATGACTCCAAAGTTATGGATCAAATAGTGTGGAGTCCAACCTATAAATTTCAATAAAACAACATGGAAAACGTAAAATTGTAATTTAAAAGCACGAATTGAATCATTTCAAATTGAAACTTCGGTTGGTAAACTATTTTGAGTGTAATGTTTACAAAGGATTGCATAAACATTAAAAATTGTATTGGTTTCTGAAATAGTTATTTAAGCAACAAGTTGCAAAATGATGTTTTTTTCAGCACGAGTTGTACATTTATCCAACGAGGCTTTCCGAGTTGGATAAATACGACGAGAGCTGAAAAAATCGAGTTTTGCAACGAGTTGCATACAACATTTTTTGCAATTACGAAATATGCCGTTTTAGCTGGATTATTTCGAGAAACAGAAGGCAACCCACATGAACAAACATACAGGCTATGATACTGTTTACACAGGACTGTCACAAATGTTCACTCTTCCATCGGTAGCACATTTGAACTACATTCGGAACAGGTAAGACCAAAGACAAATTAAAGACCCCCATGTTCCTTGCAGTTGCCCAAAATTTTATGGCTCATAAGGTAATCTAGAATGCCGTTCAAAGTGTACTGTGATCTGTCAAACTTGGGTACCTTTTGTACTACCGAGGGACCAAATGCAGTACTAGAAGTGGTACCCAATCTGAGCCCGAGTGTGACGGACCTGGTAAGACGCTGCATTCACATGCAATTTTCTGCCATATTTCACAAACAATTGTCCCTCATGTTGGCAGATGAGGCCCGCACAAACCGTCGCAGAAAGATCCGGATTTTTTTTTGCGAGTTAACATGCCAACTTGACTACATGTTCTATGTCCGCCAGACGATCATATTCTTAATCAAAAAGACTCTTCTGAGTTGGATTTGGATTGCCCAACGTTGGTAGAATAAGAAACTAGTTTAATAAATGTTTGAATAATCCAGAGCAATTAGAGAAGAAACTTGCGGTAAGACTTATTCAATAATTAACGACCCCAAAAAACAGTGCTGAAAAGTGCTACTTTGCAGCACTTTTAACAGTACTGAAAAAAGCACTTTTCAGCACTGTTTCGTTTAGTAGGAAATGTAGGCCATTATATCGTTCATCTCCTAGTTGAAAAGCAGGCTCATATACAACGGAATTGCAAAAACTATATTATGGATCAATGTTCATATTATGGATCAAATTGTGTCATATTACGAATCAGTGCGCAAAATCAAGAGATTTTCAACTCAATGCATCTGTATTGCACAATTTGGCGAAAGTTAACAATGTTTCACATATTACTGCAAAAAATAGCAGTGTTAGAGCTGGAATCAAGGGTAAAATGCCCTTTTTTGTGATACTGCATTGTAGTAACTAAGACATGAACTGTTTTCGCTCCACACCAAGTTTTTCACCCATTTTTGTCTAGTGAAAAATGAAATTTACAAGCCTTGATGTTTTATGAGTTTTATCCTTGGTGCTATTGTCTGAAAATTTCGAATCCAATGCTTAAAATGGCAGAAATCTACATTCTTTGGAAGCGATCCAAAACCGTGGTAAGCAATCATTTCCTGGCCCATATTATGGATCACTAGTTAGAAGTGCTAATATTCGGTATTCAACAATCAAGAAAAATGTTTTCCAAAGATTAATTCATACTAAATCGAAGCTAACGAGCATGTTTTATGCTATAACATTTGAATTTTACCACATGTGGGAGCTTATGAATGCTGACGGCACTTCTTACAAAAAACGACCATATAATGATAGCTGTGTGGTACCAACTAAACATTTGTCAAAAACACCGTTATTTAGCGATTGAATGTTGTGCTTAACATTACAAATGGTAGAAGACAAATAGTATGACATGGGCAAAATATGTTTTACGTCAACGTTTATGTTTTGAGCGAGTTATCCGACGTTGAACGCCAAAGTGATCCGTCACTGTGGGTGATCCGTAACTGTGTGGACATTAGTGTGGGACAAAATTCAGATTCTCGCTCCAGTCCACTTTTTGAATTGCATTTAGGTCCCATAACAACTGTGCAAAATTTCAGCTCGATCGGAGAAACTATATTTTAGCGCCAGCCGTTCAAAGTTTGTATGGGATTTACTATGGGAAAACTTACTTTTGCAAAGAAAAATCGGCAGAGGTCGCCCATTGACCTCAATAAAAATTCTGAACATAGATCTCCATAGCTATTTTTACGATGAAGAATATTGCCGAAGACCGCGAAACAATCCGACACTTGTGAAAAAAGTTATTCAATGAAAACCTATTGGCAAGGCGACATTGATTAACACGTAAAGGAATAACAATAATAACAAAATCGGGTAAAATTTCCAAATAGTCTATGCTTAATTTTTTTTTCACAAGCATCGGATTGCTTTGCGGTCTTGGGCAATGTTGTTCATCGTAGAAATACCTATCGAAATCTGTTTTCAGAATTTTTATAGAGGTCAACTGGCGATTTTTCTTTGCAAAAGTAAGTTTTCCCATAGTAAATCCCATACAAACATTGAACGGCTGGCGCTAAAATATAGTTTCTCCGATCAAGCTGAAATTTTGCACAGTTGTTATGGGACCTAAATGCAATCCAAAAAGTGGACTGGAGCGAGAATCTAAATTTTTCATATAACCGTGTCCCAGGCTAGTGGACATCCATTGACAGATACGCGTATTTCGACCTCAACTGTTAGGCCGTCTTCAGTGTCGTGTACTAGAATCGACTTCGTCTAAGTACTCGACTCCGACTAAGTCGAGTCTATAGCACTATAATATGAGGGGCCTAGATAGCCGTAGCGGTAAACGCGCAGCTATTCAGCAAGACCAAGCTGAGGGTCGTGGGTTCGAATCCCACCGGTCGAGGATCTTTTCGGGTTGGAAATTTTCTCGACTTCCCAGGGCATAGAGTATCTTCGTACCTGCCACACGATATACGCATGCAAAAATGGTCATTGGCATAGTAAGCTCTCAGTTAATAACTGTGGAAGTGCTCATAAGAACACTAAGCTGAGAAGCAGGCTCTGTCCCAGTGGGGACGTAACGCCAGAAAGAAGAAGAAGAAAGCTGATTTTTTATTGATGGCTAGGACAGATTGTTTTTCACAATTTAACTGAATCAGTGTTGTGAGAAACTCAAATTCTCATAACTCGCGATTGAAATGTTTCATGCGTGTTCAGTCAACAGCTCATTGATGAGTTGGTTCATCTGTTTGACTCATTGTTCCCTATTTGCACAGTTTACTTACACAAATTAATGATTTCTTGTGAGTCTGGTAGAATTATAGTAATCCTATCTAAAGTAAACAAAAACGTACGACTGAATCATTGCACGAAAAACATAAGCATGAGATTTTCGAAATAGATCTCCAATGAGTTTTCTCTCATAGAAGAGTTCATTAATTGTGATTTAAGTGTGAGTCTGTCAACACTGTACAGAATTTCACCAGTATCGAATGAACGACAGCTGAGAAATTGCGGCGGGCGTGAAATGGGTGGCAGCATCTAATAGGATACCTGACTGTACCCATATTGAAAATATCATGCTAACATGCGGAATGAGATTCTCTCTCCATTGGGTCTTTGTCTCTTCTTTCAAAGTAACGCAGCAAACTGCACTATCCATACTCCAGCTAAGCCAGAAGGGAAATTGTGAACGGTAGCCTGGCGATGTAGCAAATGGAAATGCACACATTACATCATAGTTTTCGTCCCCACATGAGCGAAAGCACTTCGATTATGTACAAGTGACTGATGCAAATGACACTGAATAGTTTCCTGGCTAGACTGTGTCGCCACCGTTGTTGTTGCAACAGTAGTTTAGCTAGAAAGAGTGATGAATTTCAATCCATTCCATAGAATGGTTGAACTATTTATGCATTCTGGATTCTTTTGCTTTTTCTTTCTATATGATTTTACGGGCTCTACGTTCCATCGAAATTTAACCTATCACTTTGATCGATTTACTTTTAATTTTGATTCCATCATATGTTAAATCTCTTAACATGAAAATGCAAAAATTAATATAAGCTAATGCTTATCTATTATTCTGGAGGATAAATTTCCTCAGAAAATCTGCTCAATGGTGTGTGTTTGATAATGAAAAATGTGCTGGAAATCTAAAAAGGGCTCTCGTCACATCGCCAGATTACAGTAGTATAGTACTTTCAGTACATGGTGAGGATCACAAAATTCAAAATGAGATCAATTCAATAAATTAAAAGTTTCAAGATGTGGAAGACATCGGTTGTGCTACTTTTCCCCGAATGTCGTTTCCCCGAACGCCAGTTCCCCGAATGCCAGTTCCCTGAATATCCCGTTTCCCCGAATAGCCCATAACCCGAAAAGTTTTTGGCACACAATATTGTCATAACTTAATACATTTTAGAGTAGTGAACGTACTGGTCATGTTATATGCACCCTTCTTTATTTGATTAGCGGTTCTTTCGAATTTTACCGTCGTCAGAATTGTTGGCAATATGTATATAGCCGAGAATGACCAAATACCTCCTTCTTCTGATTGCTTATCGTTCTTTCTAGTTCACCATTCCGTTACTGAAGAGTATTAGAGCATCTATTTGAACTGCACCACTTTTCGGGAAAACGGGTCATTCTGGGAAATGGCTTTCGGGGAAAAATGTCATTCGGGGAACTGGCGTTCGGGGAACCGACATTCGGGGAAACGACATTCGAGGAAAAGTAGCACAATCATGAATATCACGTGACTTTGACAATTCAATATCTTCCATGCCCATGGAAAAAGTCATCGGAAACTGTTTTCCTGTTGATAATTTCTGAATTACTATCGGTTGCTTACATTTGCTGATTTTGTTTTTGCATGAGAGAGCGTAATTCATTTTTTTTTTAATTTTGACATTTAACAGCACTGATTCGATAGGGGCCTTCCTTAGCTGAGTGGTTAGAGTCCGCGGCTACAAAGCAAAGCCATGCAGGAGGTGTCTGGGTTCGAATCCCAGTCGGTCCAGGATCTTTTCGTAATGGAAATTTCCTTGACTTCCCCTGGCATAGAGTATAATCGTACCTGCCACACGATATACGAATGCGAAAATGGCAACTTTGGCAAAGAAAGCTCTTAGTTAATAACTGTGGAAGTGCTCATAAGAACACTAAGCTGAGATGCAGGCTCTGTCCCCGTGAGGACGTTTATGCCAAGAAGAAGAAGAAGCACTAATTCAAGGTCTCTGAAGCCTTGAAGCTGTTTTCAAATTTCGAATCTCAATTTTTATTTAATTTGTTGTACAAAAAAAATATTTGCATTTATTTCACTCGCCATATACATTGAAATCGTAGAACATGTTTGTTGATTTGATAGGGTAAATACCAGTGTCTGCATATTTCAATATACAGTCAACAACGCCGACCCTCAGTGGGATCCGTCATCGTTGATTTATTCTTTGTGTGAATGTTTTTTTTTTTTTGCAATACATGCACGAATCTGGTAGAACGTGCATTCAGTTTTTCAATTATTTTTTCTCATCAACCTACCGTTTTGACTCATATTACGATCACTTACGGCCAACAGTGATTTCAAATGCATTTAATTTTGCCGATATTTGTGAAAGTTTTTATTTCTTGGCAAAGTCGAACTGTTAGCTGTTGGGTGTGCCGATAAAATTGTTTATTCAAACTTGCTTTGTATTGTTTTTACGTAAAAGCATGGAACAACCTTTTGATTCAAATGCCGAACACTGTGTTCATTCTGTCTCATATTCCAAACACCTTGATTCAAATTCCGAACAGCACTAATAAATCGTATTCAAATGAATAATTTCACAAATAAATTTATGTAAGCTAGTTTAACTGGTCTCCCACCAGCAAATCATCAGTACTCCCGAGGTATAGAATAGATTGGAAGACGTTAAAATTCAAAATTGACTACCATTTCCTTGTAACTTGATGACATATTTCAGCGAAAACATTTCAACCAAATCGCCATACAAAAACTGAGTATTCGGAATATGAGTCTGTTCGGAATTTGAGACAAAACGGTACTGACATTCGGTGGTAGCAAATTCAATTTCACCTGTGAAAACATTCATTTCCATCAAAATATCCCACAAAAACATCCGCAAAATGCAAAAGTTGTATTTTTTCGTAAAACACAATCATGATTCACCAACTGGAGGCATCACTTTGCCAGTTTCTTACACCAGTAATATAAAATTCATTTATAATTTTATAAATTCAATTCTCAATTTTAGTGCCTCTAGGTGAAATTGAATATTGAAATGACACCAACAGTGAGTGAAACTGAATGTGTGCGTGTGTTGCACCCACTCGCTTTCTCGCATTCGCTCTCATAGTCAGATTGGCTTCGTGCTAGCGGAGTTTGTTTTTGTTCGTTTTCGCACTGACCGGGAATCATTCAGCTGAATTTTTATGACACTGAGTAAATACCATTAACCAACTAGTTTTTGCAGCTGTTCTTACTGAGTTCTTTTTTTCCGGTCTGTTGGTTCCAATAATTAGAAAAGAGTGCTACGCCAATCGTACAAAAAATGCGTTTTCTGATAAAATTCAAAACGGTGGCCAAATTCAAAATGGCTGCCATGTTTTATCTTCAAGGTATCATGCTTCCTCCATACGATCGCATGAAGAAATACCTCCCTCCATTGGGGCGGTTCAAATTTTAAAAATGTTTGAAAATCCAATCTCCCATATGTTCCGTACCATCCTTACCATAAAAATATTGTTCTGTGAAATTTGCAGCTTTCTAGGTAATGATTTAAAGGTGGCCCAAAGACAAAGTAGGTTTATATGGAAATTATTATGGAAAATAATTGACAAATGTTCCAAACACGCTAGTACTGTAATATAAGTCCAAACAAATTATCCCACAGTTAAAACTCATTCTTCAAACCATAATAAAGAAATTTTCCAAAAAGAGAAATTCAATCCGACGGATGGCAGATGAGATATACATGAGTTTGTTTGCTATTATTTAGCTTAATATGTGATTATAGCCCTGCAAACATGTGCAAAAATCCCGAACAAAATAAGCTCAGAAGGGATTTGTTTCTTCAGCAACATCCTTCATTAAGGTTTGAATAATTAGTTTTCAATATGGGATGATAAGTTTATACTTACATTACAGTACTAGCGTGTTTGGAACATTTCTCAAAATTTCTCCATAGCAATTTCCATATAAACCTACATTGTCTTTGGGCCACCTTTAAATCATCACATAGAAAGCTGAAAATTTCACAGAACACTATTTTTATGGTAAGGATGGTAAGGAACATATGGGAGATTGGATTTTCAAACATTTTTAAAATTTGAATCGCCTTAACCTACATACCTTAATACCTTGATGGCCACAGCGCAGCGTCACGCCATTGCCGGGCGTATTGTAGAGCTCCATCTTCGTCGGTCTTGGGCGAAACTTCTCCAGTTGTCCCGAACGACTTCTACCTGGTTCCCTGCTGAATATTATTTTCGCAATTCTTTCTTCCGACATTCGCACTAAGTGACCAGCCCACTGAAGTCTGCCATATTTTACACGCTTGATAATATTCGTATCTTTGTACACTTGATACAACTCGTGATTCATACGTCTGCGCCACACATGTAAAACAAAAATATGTATATCTCAGTGAGTTATAATTTGCTCTCCATGATAGCAAAAATAGATTTCAATTTGCTTTCACTGATAGCAAAAATAGTTTTCAATTTGATTTTATGCGAACATTTATCTGCTCTCAGTTTTGATATTTAAACCGTTAAAACAACCAAAATAACAACAAACTGAGTTATCAAAATCTGCAACATCACAACATCAAAATTAGTTTTCAATTTGATCTCAAGCTTTGCTCGGGTATCCAAAACTACCTGGCAGAAGTAGATGAAAAATCGAATTTAGTATTTAATTCCACTAGAGTTTGTATCTTTTGACAGATACGCGTATTTCAACCTCAACTGTAAGGCCGTCTTCAGTGTCGTGTACTAGACTCGAATAGAACCTGGCATGTTATCAAGTTATCCAAGAACTTTGAATTACCCTTCTTTAGCCTTGATTTGGGAATTAATGAAGTTTGATGTTGCCAGCTTGGTTTCAGAACTGACATTTCCTCCAGGGAACCGGGAATTCGGAACAATCCAACATGTAGTCAAGTCATTCAAATACATTTGAACCACCTTTAGGCTTAATTTGCAAATTCATGAACATTGATATGTTGCAAGCCAGGTTTTAGATTCGCCAATATTATGACCACGTCCACCAGTGAACCGGTATACGGAACAACTCATCATGTAGCCAAGTCATCTAAAAACGGTTGAAATATTTATATTTAGACTTGGTTTGCTAACTCATACAGTTGATTTATCGCAAGCCAGGGACTCGAAATTAAAGTGGTTACTGATTCTTCAAGTGGGATTACTTCAGTACTCCCCGTGATGAATCCAAAACTCGGTACATTTCTAATCGATGACCGCGGTTCCAAATACTAGAAGAATTTTGTGATCGACCCTGGAAATTCAACTGAAATTCATTGAAAAACGAATGGGAAATAATATTTTGATGTTGAAAATTTCAAACAAATTGGACGCCAGGCTCGCATAAATGATGAATGCATCCCGATAATACAAACACTTTAAACAGGTTGTGTTCCAAATGGGATGTAAATCCAACGTAAGAAGATGTTCAAAATGATTTTCCCAAACACCAGCTAAATAAAAACTGCCTACTGAATATTTTGTTCGAGATCAGCGCAGCGAATTGTACAGTGTGACAGTTATGCGTAGAAATGCAGTAGAGGGACAATTATGCGTGGAAATTCAACAATGGGACAAACTGACTTAGCTTGCTTTTCATTGAGTTTCCGAACAAAGTTAATTTTTGGTAAGTGCTTTCTAAAACTATACGTGAAAATAAACTGTCTGATGACAAAAAGTCAAAATGCATAAAAAGTTACATGGGACAATTATGCGTATAACGGCAGTAGATGGGCGGACCAACTGCGCATTGATTTGGCGAGCGTGAGACAAAACCGCGGAAGGACAGATGCGACCACGAACCGAGTATTGTGGCGTGAAATTATCGATTCAGTGTTATCTGTTTAGGAATTAAAAAATCCTAGACTTCTCTTCGATGATTAATATGTATTTTGAAGGAAGAATCTCCTCTGTCCGTTATCATTGGTGGTCATGCCTTATGCCTAATAACTTTCAGTCAATATTGTAGAAATGGCTGTCTATCACAAAAATATGCTCCTAATCCACACAAGCAACATTACTAAACATTTTGATAACCTTCAAACGATTCCTCTTCTTGTGTTAATCATATTAACATTTCAGCATTGTACAAAAACAGGTGGGGAAATCTCGCTCTTTGTACACAAAAATTCACAAAACTCAATGAGATATAGCCGTACAAAGGAAATATGGAGGTGTAAAAATGAAAAGCGCGTTACTCCAAATTTCGAATCAATCTTTTAAAACCCCAAACGGGTTTTGCTTCTTTCAGGATTGAAACTCAGAATTGTGTTTACAAAGCGTGTGTTGCATTGCGAATAATAATAAAGCTACGTGAATAAAGTTGATTGGAAAACGCTGGTCCTGGCTCTATTGTTTCGCGGTAAATTGCGAAAATTACAATTACTACGCCTTCCGTACCGGATGGAAAAGAAATGCGATATGCATCGAGTGATGTAGGGGACGGACCTGGTGTAGTGGTTAGAACACTCGCCTCTCACGCCGAGGACCTGGGATCGAATCCCATCCCCGACATAGTCACTTATGACGTAAAAAGTTATAGTGACGACTTCCTTCGGAAGGGAAGTAAAGCCGTTGGTCCCGAGATGAACTAGCCCAGGGCTAAAAATCTCGTTAATAAAGTCAAATCAATCAATCAATCAATCGAGTGATGTGTAAACAAATGCCGTCTGGAGTGTCAGTGTGTTTTTCATTTTTTTTTCTATGATCCGTTGTGTTGTCACTTATTAGAACCAAGGGTTATACTTTCTATAGAATTGCTAATGTTGTCTTTGCTTGGTGTTGATAAATTAATGATGATGAATAATTGAACCGTACTTATAATTAACTGTAATTGGCTACATTTCTTAACATGAGTATTTGTTTATTCTAGTGGCTTCATTTTCTTGCACATTGTGTAGAGTTTATAACACTTCGAATACTTTACTATAAAGGAAGGTTCGGATGTCAGTGAACTTAAGAATCTAAAAAAGTAACATGTTCTCACGAAAAATTTAATCGCATTTTACATTTTCACAATCTACGTATTCCAAAAACAGTTGCTGTTCCAGAAAATTCGAGGACAGGGTTTAAAGTTGTCACAGTGATTTCGAAGCCTCTTGCAAGAACTTGTGTTCCGGGAAAAGTTGTCACACATTGATTCTACAAAAAATAAATGAGCATATTATACATGTTTCAAAATAAACTCTCAGTCTTCACGTTTACCTCCAAAGAAGTGTTGATGTCAACGAAAGTCACCTCAATGGTGTCAATTGGATTGACTTGATAATCGAACGTCAACGATATATTCTGCGCCTCGAAAAATGGTCCCTTAGTGGCGTGAAGTATGTACATCTGGAAGTCACCTAATAAAAGAGAATGTATTTGCATTAGAAATTTCATATGCTTTTAAAAAAAAAAAACTGCCGTGGAACGAGCAGTGCTGTGAAATGTCATGGATTGTTTTAGGTTTGGCAGAATACTAAGGTCGAATGTGTTAATGTGCCGTAAAACTTGAAACCCTAGATGAAATCATTTAAAATCATTAAGCCAATCACTGAGAAGGCCTTTTAGTTCCTTTACATCCATACATGCTATGTAGATTTTTTTTTCATTTATTTATATCACTAAAGATTAAAGGTCAATTTTTATATTTTCGTTAGATTATTCTAGAAATATTTCTGCTTCTGAAGTCTACGAATTTACCTGTCAATTATAACTTTTATAAATAGACTCTGGACGGTTTTATTTTAGGCAAACTCGATAAAATAAGTTTAGAAGATTGCTAAAATAATTAAAAGCAGAAATTGAGAGTGAACTGTTGTACATATTTAAGATTTATAGAATATCGTGCAAAGAACCAATCTATCTCTATGATTACATATTGTTCAGCGTCAAAAACTTACCAAACTCACGTCGCCCAAGCCCTGGATTGCATGCACCAGCGACACGCTGGTTGCTAACAGCAATATAATAGGTAATAGTTTCATGTTCTCTGTTGGAAACGGTTGTGATGGGTTTCAAAATTTGCAAAAAACTGACACGTCCTGTCATTGAATAACACATTATGTGCCACAAACTGCGATAACAGCGACTGCGATAAGATTGTTTCTAGATAGTGATATGATGAAAGACCAAACGCTCATATTTTTTTCGTTTTTGTTTTGCTCGTTGAAGTAATCAATGAACAAAAAAAGAAGAAAAAAAAAATGGGTTCGAAAACAGAAGCATTAGGTACCGGATGTGAGTCATTATAATTGAACTTTACCTAGCACGGAGAATCATTAATTATTGGACGACACATCACATTTAGCTCTTGTATACAATTGGTCAACTTTTTAGGATTGTACTACACTTCCCAGAAACCCATTCCCCAGAATAGGAAGTTCCCCTTTTAAAAGATTTTAGTAACTACCGAAAAGCTAAACATTACATATAATTTGCAATTGGATTAGATGGACAAATTGATGTGAAGATTTGCGAAAAAGTTACACGTCTTCTCAGTGAGAATCGAACTCACGACTCCCCGATCTCTAGTTGGGGCGCGTTAACCACTACGCCATGAGAGGACTCATGAACGCAGAAGTTAACCTGAATTCGATTTCAGCTCAATAATCACGTGGTCCTCTTTCGCAAAGTGCACCTCTTTCGGAAGAATTAGATGCCCATCCAAACACAACGCTTTCTATATATATCCAATGCCTAGCCCGAGAGCGCATTGTTTTTTAGGTATAGGAATAGCACACTACACTAGCCAGCAACTGCGCTGGCTGAGGTTTCTATTGTGTGGGCTTCCAATGGGTCGCGACGTTCTCAAACGACCGGTTACGGAACATGAGTCCGTTGCTCGATAAATACTTGTTTTAATTATGAATCGTGGTTTACGGCCAACCAGCTGAGTGGAAGTTTAACAACTACCGAAAAGCTAAACATTACATATAATTTGCAATTGGATTAGATGGACAAATTGATGTGAAGATTTGCGAAAAAGTTACACGTCTTCTCAGTGAGAATCGAACTCACGACTCCCCGATCTCTAGTTGGGGCGCGTTAACCACTACGCCATGAGAGGACTCATGAACGCAGAAGTTAACCTGAATTCGATTTCAGCTCAATAATCACGTGGTCCTCTTTCGCAAAGTGCACCTCTTTCGGAAGAATTCTCACTGAGAAGACGTGTAACTTTTTCGCAAATCTTCACATCAATTTGTCCATCTAATCCAATTGCAATTTATATGTAATGTTTAGCTTTTCGGTAGTTGTTAAACTTCCACTCGGCTGGTTGGCCGTAAACCACGATTCATAATTAAAACAAGTATTTATCGAGCAACGGACTCATGTTCCGTAACCGGTCGTTTGAGAACGTCGCGACCCATTGGAAGCCCACACAATAGAAACCTCAGCCAGCGCAGTTGCTGGCTAGTGTAGTGTGCTATTCCTATACCTAAAAAACAATGCGCTCTCGGGCTAGGCATTGGATATATATATAGAAAGCGTTGTGTTTGGATGGGCATCTAATTCTTCCGAAAGAGGTACACTTTGCGAAAGAGGACCACGTGATTATTGAGCTGAAATCGAATTCAGGTTAACTTCTGCGTTCATGAGTCCTCTCATGGCGTAGTGGTTAACGCGCCCCAACTAGAGATCGGGGAGTCGTGAGTTCGATTCTCACTGAGAAGACGTGTAACTTTTTCGCAAATCTTCACATCAATTTGTCCATCTAATCCAATTGCAAATTATATGTAATGTTTAGCTTTTCGGTAGTTGTTAAACTTCCACTCGGCTGGTTGGCCGTAAACCACGATTCATAATTAAAACAAGTAAGATTTTAGTGTTTTTTACAATCCAAGAAAAAAGACAGTATACAACAGCATTTGACTGGACTTAATACAAGACGATAATAATGTGCCCATTACGATGGTCCATTTTTATATGAAAAAAATCATCTTGTAAAAATCTCAAGTTAGTTACACACTAAATTAGTTCATTTGGACCCCAGACTGTGAAAAAAAATTATATGGAATCCGGTATGGTATGGTATGGTATCAACTCAAACTCGTTAGAATTGATGGACTCCTCACAAAATTTCACAGTAGCTCCTTGGACCCCAGAAGCTAAACTAATTTGAAGGATGTAACTTATGATTTTTGTAGTCTGTTTTTTTCATTTATTATTGAGACTCTCAGCCCTAGGCTGGTTCATCTCATTTTTAGTCTGATTAATATGGGCCACCCTGGTGCAACTAGGCTTTGATATTTTGTAGCTTTTTAGTTTTGTTGTAAATCTTGTAAAGCAATTATAACATAGAAGCGTGTAATTGTGTTTCATTATTCTTCATAAGACGAAGACAATAAACCTAAAAAGCACAGTCAATTTTCAAAAGGGGGGAGAGTATGCTATGAGAGGAACAAAATAAATTACAACAATTTATTTTAAGAATATAAAGCATGTAACACCAGTTCAAATCACCCTTTTGATATACTGCTTCGCGTTAGAAAATTGGTTAACCAACGTGCGAAGTTTGATTTTTGACCTACTTCGCCGCGTCGCAACTCGATTCTCAATAGTGCGCTTAATGCACACGGTGGAGGGAATAGATGTGCACTATAGAGAAATGACTCGCGACGCGGTGAAGTTGGTCAAAAATTCGAACTTCGCACGTTGGTTCATCCATTTTTAGTCGCGAAGCAGTATAATACAATTAGAAAGAAAAGCTAATTTTTGAAGATGGCAGAATAACCTAGGCCAAGGTTGATAATTAAACATAGTATCCAGTTTTTCACGCTAGCATGCTATAATATTTGAATCATCCTTCACTGACATTTCTTGCATACGCTATAATTATTTTTATGGTTGAATCAAAGTAAGCTACGGGTATAGCAAATCTGTTTTAACACCTGTACTCCCAACCCCTCTCAGAGAGTCTGTGAAACTTTAACTATACATATCTTTGTCATTTTCGAAGCGATTTTCAAAATTTTCCGGCGATGGAACCGGACACTATTTAAGATTGATGTTCATTTTTAAGTTTTTGAAATAGATGCGTCTATCAAAAGTTATTAAGCAAAAGGCACTTCCTAGTTTTTTGAAAAAAACGCATTTTTTTCACAAACTCAACGATAAAACAAAATATAAAGCGATGGCCTTATTGTTTTTTCGACATTAATTTGGTTGTTTGAGTGTAGTGAACACGTTTGAGCAGAAATTGAAATGTTTGATTACACTCAAAATATTACGGAAAAACCCTATTTATTCATTTATTTCATGTCGTCAATCAGAAGTAGACCATTTTGTTACAATTTTAAACTTAATATTATATAGTTTAAAAAAGTTATTTTCTAAATTTAGTTCGAATTTTGATATGACATAATTCTTTGTTTTAGTTTCGATTTCGTCATAGTAAAGTCAATGGTTTTGCAATGTTTATTGTAAACAGATATTATTTGATTTAAACGCTCAAATTTGGCATAATTTGTGCGGTGATGGTTTGTATAAAAATACTACGACTTCGCAGTTGTCTTGAAGGAGCATAAAAATTTAATTTTGACAAAAGTGTCATCGAGTCAATACGATGCGAAACTATATCGTTTACGAATACATAATTCCTGAGCTTTTTTGTCTGTGAATCGAAATTGAACGCTATGATATGTAGTTTTTTTAATACATGAATCTATTTGAAGAAGTCAAGTAAAGATGTTTGAGCAGAAACTGAAATATTTGATTACACTCAACATTTCTTTTATTTAAAATTTAACGAAAAACCTCATTTTAGACCCATTTGCAACTTTTTTCGGACCCTTGATAGTAGGCGTAGGTTTTCACCCCCTTGGTAGAAGAAGTGTTAATGACATAAAAAATCAAAAAATTTCGTTATTGTTTTTCATGATAGGAAAATGAAAAATATTTGCTAGTTTTCTATATAATTCTAACCGTTTGCTATTTTAAGATGAAGAACAATCATCGGTGGCAGAATGTTCATAACCAAAGCGTGGTCATCCAGTAGTAGATATTTCCGTGAGGATCACTAATTATGATGAATTACAAAGTCTGAGGAAGCTACTTATTTAGATTGATTCAATGCCATCCCTACACGGAGAAGAATTTATTTATGTAGGGATCACTGCTTTTACTGATCAATCCTTTTATTTGATCGTAGCTGTAGGTGCGCATGATAAATAGATTCTCAGTGTGTGCTGCCGATCATGATCCTTACATGCATTATTTTAATTTAATGAAGTTTTATCCACATATATCCTACAATACTGGGACAGAGCCTGCATCACAGCTTAGTTTCCCATGAAAATTATCACGATATTTTACTGAGAGCTTATTTGCCAATTGAGCATTTTTGCATTTATATATTGAGATACGATATGTCCCATAGTCCTAGAAACAGTGCTGTTAAACGTCAAAATTAAAAAAAAAAAAAAAAAAAGAAATGCTAATTACATGACCATTAGAGTGATGAAAATTTTGAAATGTTTGCTCCCCTAAGCTTAAACGATTTTAATTATGGTGACTGTGCACACGCCATTTGAAGTTTATATGGAGATTACTATGGAAAACGCCAATCTTTTGTGTTCAGCTCTCTATCTCTTCGTCATAATATTTTATGGAAAAAGTGAACAAATTCTTCTATTGTGAAATTGTCCCAGCTACAACTTTGCCGAAGACCTCTTTTTGATTGTACGTCAGGATAAATTGTTATTCATCATCATAAAGTTGGTTTGCATGTAGCATGCTTCACCAACTGTTCGGCAAGCAACAGTGGTGCTCCTGGCGGGAAGAATAGATCAAAGTAATCCACTATGGGTGGTTTCCATCCAGACTGGCGGCCAAAAATATGTTTCCATCTTCTGTCGTATTTATGAGTTTTGTAATACAAGTTTGATGTTTTATTTTCAAAAATAAGTTTTCGAGACTAACTTTTGAATAGGGCCTATAGCGAAAAAATAAGTTTAGTTACTAATGATGCATATAAGCCATTTATGCGATTAACGTTGTGAAAACCATTATAAATGTTAGAACTTATATAGAAATGATAATATGAATGATTTAGCGATATTCATTTATTCTCTGAATTAGTTTTTAGCTGTTTTCAATAGGAAATGGTTACAAATATTGGAAAAATTCAAAAAGCCCTAAATTAAAAAAGTGCAAATTTGTGCAGCTAAATTCATCACGATCCTTTAGTGTATAGCGTTAGCGTTAGCGTAGTTACGGTATACTAGATTGTAGATTGGATACTAGCAACATTCATGTTTCTTTTTTATAATCTCATCCTGACTACTTTCAAGAACAAGGCATGGGAGTATACCTTGTTCAAATCATAAACAAGAATACTAAAAGCATGAATATCGCTATTCGCGGCCACGCCCATCTTTACCGTAACTTGGGATAGGGGAAGGAAATGTTGATGTAGCACTTACTTAATGAGAGGCTACCGACTCAGCGACACCCTCATAAGTGCTACGGAGTTGGAGGTTGGGGAAGGTATATTGTCAGGATTCGCCTAGAAAGCTGGCGATAGACCATAAATATTTGTTGTTTAAGCGTTTTCAAGTTAATCTTTTGAATGCCGGCAATCAAAAGAGAAAACAATAGCTTATTTATAGTATAAATAGTATTTCGCGAAATGCTTGTCGGTTGTGCAGTAATATTTTTGCTCAATAACCAGTAAAAAGCAAAACCGATCCCTCCAGGGTCATCGGATTGTATAAATAACGATACGCGTAAAAAAAAATCACGCCTATTGAAAAACTGTACTGGGTGGTACTGTATTTTTAGATAATCGAAAAACGAAAGGAAGCGCGTTCGAACTAAACACCCTAGGATAACACAGTCGGTTTTTCTGCTCAAAATTATACGAAAAGCAGAATCGATCCCTCCAGGGTCATCGAACGGTTAAAAAGCATCCACAACCGATTGTTAGTTGCGTAACACCCGCCCGGACAGAATGCGCAATCTGAACATAATTATCAAACTCCGAAAATAACATTTTCCGTTCAAGAAACGATCAGAAGTTCCACGACGCGGACAAAAACGATCCGGAAGGCTCACAAAAGAAAAAGTATCATACTGGAACAAACTCACCGGATTGATTCTCTAAATTTATGTGCTGCCTGTCACTTCCGGATGGTTCGGTGAACTTAGGGCAGCCAAAAACCAACAGTACTGAGGACACAAATCAAACAAATCACTTTTTCATTTTTCACTTTTCACTATTCCATTTCTGAATGTAAAAACTGTCCTGCTTGGGCTTCACGAAGCACTACCCAGCAAGACGCTCTAAAACAGGAAAAAAAAAATCTCCGGCGACGAAAACATGAGCGAAACCGTGAGCCAAATCTATCGGACGACGCAAAACCGAACTGTCCTGCTTGGGCTTCACGAAGCACTACCCAGCAAGACGCTCCAAAGCAGGAAAAAAAATCTCCGGCGACGAAAACATGCGCGAAACCGTGAGCCAGATCTATCGGACGACGCAAAACCGAACTGTCCTGCTTGAGCTTCACGAAGCACTACCCAGCAAGACGCTCCAAAACAGGAAAAAAAAATCTTCGGCGACGAAAACATGCGCGAAACCGTGAGCCAGATCTATCGGACGACGCAAAACCGAACTGTCCTGCTTGGGCTTCACGAAGCACTACCCAGCAAGACGCTCCAAAACAGGAAAAAAAAAAATCTTCGGCGACGAAAACATGCGCGAAACCGTGAGCCAGATCTATCGGACGACGCAAAACCGAACTGTCCTGCTTGGGCTTCACGAAGCACTACCCAGCAAGACGCTCCAAAGCAGGAAAAAAAAATCTCCGGCGACGAAAACATGCGCGAAACCGTGAGCCAGATCTATCGGACGACGCAAAGCCGAACTGTCCTGCTTGGGCTTCACGAAGCACTCTCATCACGATCCTTTAGTGTATACATCTCTAAGTGCCCTTGGAAATAAATTTCCAAGCTTTGCCGAAAACTTTGCCTGTGAGGACCCGGATGCCAAAAATCATAAAATTAGTTGCCCAATTCTAAAGCTCTTTTATTAATAAAACCTCAATCTATTGAATTTAGATATTTGAACCAATATCTAAAAATGTTTAATACCTTAATGAAATTTATCACCTTTAAAACACTTCCAAACTATCTTTGACCACAAATATATAATATAGTTATGTTTTGGGAAAATTTCAGTTACCAATTCATAACTCATAGTGAGTTTTAACACTTATGCTTAAAAACTGGATGCTTTACAAACATATTTTGTCTTTGACAATGTGTGTTCAATTGGTTGAATTGATCACCGTGAACTTCTATTTAATATTATATATTGGCTTTTCTCGGTGATTCACCGAGAAAAGCCAATATATAATATTAAATGTGTGTTCAAGTTTTGTCTATCTTGATTTTATAAGACAATGTTGAAAGTTATTATTATAGTCTCTTCTCCAAATGAATCGTAGTTTTCAGTTTCTCCCACTTTTCGCCCCCCAAATTTCATTTTACAAATTTTACAAATTACCTGAAAATCGCCCACAGGGAGGCGAATTCGCCCACTTTGGGAATCACTGATTTAGACTTTGCTATCGATAATAACAAATAATCCTTACGTCGCATCGAAATGTGGTCTTCAGCAAAGTTGTAGCTGGGAAATTTTCACATAAGTTCAGTGTGTTCACTTTTTCATAGATTAGCAGTTAGAGTACTGAACACAAAAGGTTTGCCTTTCCCATAGTAATTTCCATATAAACTTCAAATAGCGTGTGCACAACCAATTTTTTCCGAATCGTTTCAAATTTTGGGAGAATCATTTTTATCATTATTGACATCGTTTAAGCATAGGGGAGCAAAAACTTTAAAATTTGCATTAGTCTTATGACCATCCGATAGTTATTAGGGAATGGTCACGGAAATAGACTCTCTTCAATGACAATTTTCACCAGGAATGGAAAAATAAGCAATATTCAAATGTAGAGTTTGCATTCCCGGGATTCCCGTTTCCCGGGAAATGATTTTCTGTTTCCCGGGATTCCCGTATTTCCCGGGATTTCCGTATTTCCCGGGTAGCTCTATATAAAACAAGAATTTATTAACTATTTTCAAACAAAAACTATCGCAAAACTTACTTTTCATATAATTCTGACCAATAAACTCACTACATCACTAGTTATATTCCAATGCTAATTTTTTTGTTTTTTTTCGTAATAAAATAGTTGTTTATAAAATAGATATCGTTTGACGAAAGAGTATATGCTTCATAAAATAAAGGAATTTTCGAAGGATCTTTTCTATGAATTGAGTAGGCTTCTAAAGGTTTCATGGATATTACAGTCACAATTTTCAATATAAAGACCCTAGTTGGGTTTTATTCTAAACTTCATACGATTTATCAAGAATAAATTCCACTTGGACTGGCACAAAATAATATAGGGTCGATGTACCATGTACATGTTGAATTTTGAAGCTGCATAGCTAAGAACAAATACAGGTCGGACTCGATTATCCGGAGTATCGATTTATTTTTTAAATCCGGATAATCGAATCACTAAAAAAAAAATAAAATTTTTGACAAAAGAACTTAAATATTATCTTTTTACGTTGTTTTATTTATATGATGCGGTGGCCAGAAATTTTCTCTACGAAAGGTAGGGGTCTTTTCAAGAGAAAAAAAAATTACCGGCATACACAAAAAAACACTTTTTCACCCCCCCCCCCTTTCATAAATACATTCTAAACTGCAAAACCAGTCATATTGTAATTTGCAATACCAAATTATCTTAGATTGATGCATAAGAATTGAAAAACAAGAACATCAAAAAACAAAAAATCAAAGCATTTTATCTTGATTTTGTAAAAAAAAACATAAAGAACACGAAAACTCAAATTTGTGTATATCTTGTTGCTTGTGCTACTATATAAACACAAATGCAAATCAAAACCGTATTTTCACAAAACTTTTACATTTTTCCTTTAAAGTGTGGATCAAAAGCTTTCGGTTGATATAAACAAATTTTTAGTGTATATAATTATTTTGTTTTATGACAAATATGTTCTCTTAGTAGTGCTACTATAGGAACAATAAGTTTGCTATAGATGCAAGGGAGCTTAAACTATAAGCAAAACTATATTTCGATAATTTTTTTTAACAAGATCGATTTATGTATCAATGGTACTTAGATAAATAGTTCCTGAGCTTCATGTCAAAAAATATTTTGCAACGATTTATAGCAAAACGGCCATAAAAAGCCACTAGTGCGACTATAGGGGACTGTCTATTAATGGAACACTGACCCTACACGAAATATGATTAATTTGATAAAGAAAATTCCACCAAATTGACTTTATTTTCACAACTTTTAGAATTTCCCGGGATCCCGGGATCTCCCGGGAAATGGTAATTTTATTTCCCGTTTCCCGGGAAATCAAATCCCGGTAAATTTGAAAACTCTATTCAAATGTCAAAATCGTGCGATATTCATGACATTTAATAGCTCTGATTCGAACTCATTACCTTCCGTATGGTTTTGCTGAATAGCTGCACGTATAGCGCTATGACTATTTGACACTGACAGTAGTTGGGGGCTTCCTTGACCTGGTGTTAATATTCGCAGATATAAACTCATCGTGCCTGGGTTCGATTCTACAACAGTCCAGGATCGTTAATAATGATAATATTGGCAAAGAAAGCTTTAGTTGTGCCATAGTTTCTTCGGGAACTCTTTCACAGATTCCTCGAGTAAAAGTGACTCCTCGATTTGCGTTCTGACGATGAGCTTAGCTTAGCTTAGCTTAGACTGACTACACATATCAATGGTTGCTATTCCGTGATTGACCGAAGTCAGTGAAAATGCACAAAGAATCAACTAGAAGTTTGGCTGGGATTGGCCATAATCTTCTTCAATGTGCATAATTCAGTGCCTCTATTTATACAGGGTCAATAACGGCGCCGGCCACGTCCTTGCAGTCAGGTGGGATTGGGGGATGGAATGTTAGTGTGTAACCTTTGCTATTTGGAGACCGTGTTTGCCTCTGCATCTCCACAAAGGTTACTGGGAGGGATGTTTGTTAATGGGAAGGATCGTTGGGTCACAGGATTCACTTTGATAAGCGATTAGACCATGATAAATAATGATTTGTGAGATATATACATGCTTATTTGTAAATATAATATTTTCATTTGATATGAACAATTTCTATGTAGTGGAAAATTATGCCGACACTTTAGGTGACGAACCATTCAAAGTTTGTTGAACAAATACCTAAATGTAACATTCCTACAGCTGTCAGGACGAAAGCATGTGTTATTATATTTTACTTATTTGAAAAGAAACAAAAAACTTGATTGGTTGGAACATCATAGAACACTCTTATTCTTATGCCGTCACTTACAGTGGCGAACCATCCAAAGTTTGTTGAATAAAGTGAACTTTTCGCAAGTCTACACTTGTAGTGTCGAACCATTCAAAGTTTTTTTAAATTACTAAAATAAAGGTAAAAAGGGGTGTTCTGAAAATAAAAAATGTGAAACATAAATAATTCATGAATCAGAGTTTGTGTCGACACTCACAGTGACTAACAATTCATAGTTTGTTGAAAATTCATATTTACGTCCCACAATTGTAACGATTAAATGTGCAGTCATACATATTTTATAGATTAGAAATAGTAGCATGAAACGAGCTCACCAATTGATCCTTTATCCTTCACTGTGCAGCCACAATCCACTCGCAGCCGTTTGCTCGGCTATATAAAAGCACTCAGAAAAAAAAAGGCGCGCGACCCGAAAAGGAAAAAAAAAACATAGCTTTCTTGACGCACTGCCCAGCAGCAAGCGTCAAGGTCAAAGGATCAAAAAGAACTAACCGATCACGCCACTTTTTCACTTACTAGACCGACGCGCGACATGTTTGATCCTGCCCTCGTGGCTGGCCCCCGTAGGAGCAAGCGTCAAGGTCGAAAGATCAAACAGAACTACTCGATTTGCGTTCTGACGATGATTAGAAAAACTTCCATAGAAATTTCACCAAAAATTCTTACATGGATTCTCCCAACTGATTCTTCCAGTAATTCTACCAATAACTCCAGTTTTTTTCTATTAGATATCTACTTAATTTAATGAAGGTTTATCCTAGGAATAAATATATTGTTTTATGAATTACTCTAAGATATCCTACTAGAATCCCTCGAAGCGTTCCTTCGAAAAATGTTCAATATTTGTTCTTACAGATTTCGACAATAATCCCTACACGAGTTGTCACATGAATTACATCATGATTCTTCCAGTGATTATTTCACGAAATTTACCAGGATCTCTTCCATAAACTCCTAAATAAATTTGACCAGGGTTCCCTCATGAAGTTTCTCTAGGAGTATCCTACATAGATTTCTCGAGATTTCTACAGCATTTAATCTAGGAATTACTCCTGTAGTCTTTAATTTCACGAGTTATTTTTCTAATAATTTTTCCTAGGATTCTTCATAAGTTCGCTATACCTTTCCTTATCCTACTATTACGGTCATTACCCCTCCCTGATTATCGGGTTTGGACTGTCATGCGTTCTTGTCTCCCTACCAAACGCTGCATGATATGATTTGCTAGTGATATCATTATGTTCCATCATTTGTGTCCAGAGATTATTTTAACAATCAACTTTCTTACTTTGCGAATATACGCAATTCGTTGTTGTGTTGTGGTTGCCAAAAACGGCTCCAAAACATTTTTGCAAAAAAACTGATACACATCAATGCATTATTACTTACTATTGGTTTAGCTATGTGACCTTACATAAAAAGCAAATAAACGTTAATTTACAAAATAATATTGATGCGATGGAAATTAGATCGACAATTACAATTTTCACGTGAAAACAATAACACAGCGTAACAAAAATGACATTTTTGCGTGTCTCAAGGTTGACTAAAATGCATGCAAGTTGACTAAAATAGTCAATATTTGCATTTTCAAGAGCCAATATTCCAAAAACTAGACGTGCTATAATATTTTTGAAAACAGCACTGGATTCAGCAGCCCTTAATTAAGTAAATAGTGGTAGTTTGGTGCTGGAGACAAAAACGTGTTCCGCAGTGTAAACAGTCACATCGTTTCAAAATATTAATCGATTTCTATATATTTGGGATGTGAGTCTCTTATTTGAAGAGCATTTGAACCACAATCACTTTTATAATATTTGTTTCAATTGAAATCTAAAAAAGTTATTTTTTCTCATTCGAATTTTTTTCCTACCTTACCCTACGAGTTGATTGGCTTGACTTCACTCAATTTTTCAATTCTTAGAAACTAGTACATCTTAATTTACTGCCGTATAGTTGTCATAATTTATTGCCGTGTATGTTGTCTTTCATAAACATAAACAAAAAAATGATTGGTTTGTCTCAGACATAATTACTCAAAAGATATTTTATTCATTTTTTCACGTATTACTGTTATAGTATAATAATAGGATTGTTCATTTCACCTAAGTTTTATTCATTATGTACACCTAAATAACTTTCTCACGGCTAAATTATTACCAATTACCATAACGCAATCCATAGACAATAGCAGTACCGCTCAGCTCTAGTACCGGTTCGTGGGTGCTAACGGTTATCTTAAATCCTTTCGTAATATCTCCATTAGCAGGATGTGAGAATGTACAACCATTCTGAAAAGACACCAATTAAAAAAAAAGTGTTAGCTGTTCGCCATCATCCGTTGTGTGTATTTTATTACCGTCAGTGAAGTAGTCACATTCACATACGTTATATTGACGTTTTCCACTGGGCTAACCTGGTAATCAAACACCAATGACATGTTTTTCGGTACAGATTCTGGGCCACTGCGGGCATGCAAGATGTGTAACTGTACTCCAGCTGGTAAGCAGTAATTTTAAGTTAGCGTCACAATGATTTTATAATTTTAGTACTAATTTGTCACAAATTTCCGTTTACTTACTCGGTGGTGTCTTTCCAAATCCTAAATTGCATGCTCCGAAAATTTGCACTATGCCAATGGCAAATACAAACAGCACGTGAGGAACAGGTTTCATCGTAGCGAATAATGAGTTGCAACTGTTTTGCGGAACACAACTCTCTCTGGTTTTTATTATCGTGATGTTCATGTACAATTTCCGATTCCGGTAAACGTGAAAGATAAGATAGGGGAGACGGTTGAATGAATCATATTCGAGAATTGGCAATCCAATTGAAGACATTTTGATTTGCTGATTTGGGAATCATATTTGTTGTTCCCTGGTTGCCAATTTCGCATATTACTCATAAGCCGATCTAAAAACGATAAAGGCACTGCTTCCCGATTTTGGCAACATTTGCTTTTGTCTACCCCTGATTTTAGCATCACACGTTAAAAATATTTAAATAACCTATTGTTGAGAACTGAAACCTAACATTTTGAGTTAAAACAAAGTGAAAATAAGTCAAAATAAAAATGCTGGTGACCATTGCAAGTTAAGAAACGTAATGTGAAACGTACATATGAGTAGAACTCATATATTTCAAAGTTATTATTTAACTTATAGTAAATGTCTTGTGAAGCGGGCAAGCTGTATAAATTATTGCTATATAGTTTAATTGGCACCATAAATTGGTGGAATACGACGGTAATCGACAGTAAAAGCAAGTGCAATGAGCGCATTTAACATTTGATGATCAGCTATACTGTGTGTTCGCATATGTTTTGTTGTTTTTTTTTTTAATTAATCAATCGGAATATATGTGGAGTCTTATTAGCCTGAAAATGTTTTCAAATTATCTCATGATTATTGATTAAGTAATCCATAAAAATATTGAATAATTGATGGGTGATTTTTTAAGGTATTTCTGTCGGCATTTCAAAAACTGTTGTTGAGGAAAACGTTGAGAAGCATTTTTAGAAAAATTTGAGAAACTTTGTTTATAGCAAAAGGATTAGAATAGGAAATGAGGAATTCTAGGAGCAAATTAAAGAAGAGCACAAGTTCAAACTTTTTTGGAAAATGTTAAAAACTGTGTAGTTTGCTCTTTCTCGTCAAATGTATTCAATAAATACATTTGGAAATTATCTCTAGCAATCTAGAATAGAGTGATGCTTCTTCAGCAGTCATGAGCTTTTCTGACTACATCCTTGCGACAGCTGGAAAGTGGTATAGGAGAAATTTTGGATCCTTACCATAGACATTTGTAGACACTTCTACAATCAAAAACACACAAAAGAGCTACTGTTATCAAAAATATACCTTAAATTTCACACATTTTTCCACAAGAAGAAGAAGAAGAAATTATTCTTAAAATTTTTCCACTGATTCCGCAAAATTTAATGCTACCTTTTATCTGCCATCCGTTTTCATTCTTACGGATATTACAGAAAATTCCGCAGAAATAGAATAGCAAATTGTATCCCTATTGTATCGATTGTATTTTCATCAAAAGCATAAATTGGCGGAATCTTTGAGAAAATTTATATGTGTCAAAGAGATTTCGCAAGAAGTTTCTTAAAAAATTCTCAGAAAAATCTAACGGTATTCTTGTGAAAAAATAAACTCAATAAGGAATAAAATGAAAATTAAAATGTCAGCAGCAAAACTTTCAACAATTTTCACTAATATTAAATTAGAAAATTATTCCTAATGTTGCTTCAACAATTCCAGTACAAATTACTTCGTTACAATGATTTTTTTTTTCGAGAAATTCCTTCCAATCTTCTGATAGTTCATTTTGCTACTCTTGGCGAAATCTCTCCCGAATCTCAGCAAACGAACAAAATGCTTGATAGGATCTCGTCATTAATTTTGTTTCTGGATGCATGGCGGTCTCGATAAAAATCATTGAAAAAGGGCCGTGATCCAAAAAAGGCGTGTGGTTCTTTTATGGGTCTTACTATAAATGTTTGATGGATATCTTTCACCTTCTTTTATGTATTCATTCCTGATATTACATTTCATCTGTGGAATCATCGATTTTAGCATGTTAATTTATAAGAACTTCCACTTTTTTCAACTTAGAACCTTGTTCACTACATAAGAAGTGTAAACCAAAATTGCACTCTACAGTATAACCCATAAAAAATGCGAAAATCCTTATATCTTGTTTTCTGGTAGTTTTTATAAATAAAATGTGAACGGAACATAAATGTTATTCATTATTTGTGTTGTTCAATCTATTTAGACTCAGTTTTTCGCTCTGAACATGATTTTTATCGTCGAGTTCGATATCTTCGTGATAAAAGCTTCTAAAACGTCAACGATGGCGTGAGATTCTTCCAATGTCTTATCTCCAGCGTTCGCGCACATCAAATGATAGAATTGCTTCATATCTGGGTCATTGGAGACTGAAACATATTTTCGATAGAACGGCTCATTTTGGAGAGTGGTTGAACCTTCATATATGTGTGATAAGCGGCTCTGTTTTGCTCAAAACGTATGAGCTAGTATTGATATAAGTTGTCTCTAATCGAAGGAACAAAATTCATCCTCAAAAAACTGTTATAAACCTCCGTATTTATTTTTTATTAAACTGCATAAAAAAATTAAGGCATATCAAATTTATAAGACGCAAATGCCCTCAAAACTATGACCCAGGCAAAATTGTGACCATGAAAAACATGTTCTCTAAGAACTCCTCCATCTTCTGATACCAAACAAACTAAAGTTTTCAGCAATAAAGTGTGATTTTCGGAAATGGAAAGTTTATCGACAATCAGACGCTATTTCTAAATTTGAGTGGACAAAACCATTAAACTTATTTGCCCTATTACATTATTTAAGACAGTAAGGGTCGATTTCTTCACCCTCGCTTAGGCCTTAAACCTAGTTTAACTATATGGGTAAGCGTGGTTTACGGTTTAAGCGAAGGTGAAGAAATCGGCCCTAAGAAAAATATGACAAAAATTGTCCTAGATAGCGAAGTTATATCAGAATATACTACAGTAATCAGATATAACATTCACTCACAAAAACAATGAAAATAACACTTGTGGATGCTATATTCACGTTCAAACATCGCATTTTTTATGGGCCATACTGTATGTATGTTCATGAAATCCCAAAAAATCCTTTCCTGGCATGCATTTCCTGATACTTTTAGAGAATAAAATGATAAACAACATAAGCATTTCAAAGTTCTCCATTTTGGCAACAAAAAAATCACGCCTTGTTGCCAAAATTGGTAAGGCACTGCATGACTATTCCATACAAATCAGAGATAGGAGTAATTCTCGCTGAGACCGGTCCGCTATTTACACTTAGTTTATTAAAATGTTTAAATTCATGTTTATTCGAAAGCTCCTGCTGGTAGGTCAAATTGAACAGAAACCTCGGTAGTTATGATTAGAACAGTTGTTGACTCGATTTTTGACAATTCATGAAATCTAATCAATAACTCCTTCAAATAACATGGTTTTGGTAAAAGAAATCATAGGAGCTTCATTTGCAAATTACTCGGACATATTGAATTTGGCCGCCATATTGTATTTTATTAAAAAAAAAAAACAGAAGTTATATGGTGTTCGCAATCATGAAATTTAAAAGTTATTGGAATGAATTAAATTTGTTACACGTTGATGAAAACAGTCTATGTACAAAATAAAAACAGAAGAACTAGTTGCGAGGGTTGAGAAGAAATAGGAATCAAAACAAACCGAATAGTATGTAATGTATAGAAGCAAATGATTGGTCCAATGACAGTTTGTGTTCGAATAGGAGATGTGAACCGGCACCTACAGTCAAGCTTACATTTTCTGTCTCTTTTCAATTTATGTTCAATGTTCATGTATAGATGTATGATATAAGAAGTTTGTGAAATATTGTTCAGTATAAGTTCAGCTTTCGGATCAAACAGATCGACGGTATATTAAAGTTCAAATGGAATAATAAAGAACAAAGTGTAGTATTTTGGAGCATAATAAAGTGTACAGTGTTGTGAGTAGAAAATCGTTTTACTTACCTGTGCCACGGCTTCCTCGTATAAGGGTTGGACTGTAGAGTGGACATACTTACCTGCATCATTCTCGTTACTCCGTCGTCATCGTCGTCGTCGTCGCATACCTGTGAAAAGAAAGGTGGAAAGGAAAACAGCTGATCGACCAGCTGTGGACAATCCGTGTAGCACTGAAGGAAAATCTGGGTCGGAACACACCAGGTAAGGTCACAACATTGGTGCCGTGACCAGGATTGTGTTCCGAGGATCAACGCATCGTAGCTTCATTACAAAGACGGGAACGGAGTGGACAACGCCATAGTGAAACTCTACAGAACACAATCAAGTACGCCATCACGACGAAATTATTCTTAGACGTTGCGAGTACCCTGAAAGGAAAACAATTGTTTAGTGGACGGACGCCATCATTGGGCATTTTCAGAAAAACTAGTAGAAATTGAATAATCAAGGCCTGTTGGACAGGCTCACAAGGTGAGTACCTGTCCACAATTCTACAATCATCTTTCAATTCTACCTGGTTGTTTTTCTGTCCAATTTCTCATTTCTATACTACACACTACGAGTTTTGAACTGGATGGCCGATCGAATGCGGGAAAGGCAAGGCTAAGACGTAACCAAAGGAGTTGGGAACCCCGGAAACAGAACTTGTACCTGAATTGCATTATCATATCAATGTGGAACTAATAAACGATTTATTCGCACGTCGACGTTTGATTTACCGATCACTGAGCCCTGATTCCATTCTGCACATACCTATTGCGTACCTGGGACCTTACTCATCATCTAACGAGGAGTTTTCGATTGCACTCATTGTTTAAGGCCTGTCGAACAGGCTCACCAGGTGAGTACCTGTCCGATAAACCCACCCAACAGTGCAAAGGTGCTTCTCTTGGTGTTTTGATTGCAGATCAACGATTATTGGTATTTCTTTTTGGTCGTTACGTCGGTGGAAAGTTATTGGTTTAACTGCTATACAAAGCCTGTGGTACAGGCTCATCAGGTGAGTCCCTGTCCGACTTAATCACCCGGTAGTGTGAAGGTGCTTCTCTTGGCGTTTCTTGATTACAGAATCATTACGATCGATGGTCTCTGTGAGTTGACTAGATTAATCGAACGTCGATAATAATAATTTATACAAGGCCTGTCGAATAGGCTCACCAGGTGAGTCTCTGTCCGAAAGTTCACTCTAAGGCGTAAAAGGTGCTTCTCTTGGCGACTCGATTACAGAGACGCAGCATTGATACTACCGAACGATCTGTAACGGTTCATTTCTTCATCGTGGAGACAGTTGGGTATAGCGTTGGAAGTTTTGGACAGAGTTACACCCTTTGGAGATATTTGGCTACGAATTTCGATATCGCTTTCTCTAAAATAATACCAACCTCTGGAAGTTGTTAAAAATACAAGGCCTGTTTGACAGGCTCACCAGGTGAGTACCTGTCCAACCTAATACACAATCTCGCGAAAGGTGCTTTGCTTGCTACCCTTTACAGTGAATTGGTAACATTCCAAACGTTCATTAAATACAATCTACCGGCAAATACCACGACGATCATGGGAGGCAAAAAGATGAAATCTATGATTCATGTGCGAGATGGCATAGTCGACTTTCTTCACCGTACAGAGAGGTTTTTGCAAGGCACCGATAACCCGGACAGCTTACAGATTCGATTTCGCTTAGAGAAACTGGAACAGAAGTGGAATGAATTCGAAGAGGTTCAAACGGAGATCGAGGGAGCAGAAGACCATGAAGACAATATGGAGTACCATCGGCAGGTCAGAGAGGTTTTCGAAGAAAGGTACTTCCAGGTAAGGGCGGGACTGGCTGGCAAATTACCACAAGAAATACCCCAAATTGCACAACAAACTGCTGATTTCGTAACTCCAGCAGCTCATACGAATAATGTGTTCACTAATGTGCGTTTGCCACAAATTAATCTGCCAGAGTTTGATGGACAATTTGAGAAATGGCTTGCGTTTCACGATACGTTTACAGCCTTGATCGATTCGTCTCCTGAATTAAGCAATATTCAGAAATACCATTACCTTCGAGCTTCTTTGCGTGGTGATGCTCTGAAACTAGTTGATGCGTTTCCAATGAGTGATGCTAACTATAGGGTGGCTTGGGACAGTTTAGTTGCTCGATTCTCCAATAACTATTTATTGAAAAAGAGGCATTTGAATGCGTTGTTCGAGTATTCAAAAATACGTAGAGAGTCTGCATCCAGTATTCATGAGCTGATCGACTGTTTTGAGCGGAATACCAAAATCTTAGATCAGTTAGGAGAAAATACGAACGGTTGGGGCGCCATGCTTACTCACCTAATGGTTTCCAAACTTGATGATGTCACATTGAAACAATGGGAGGAGCATGTTTCCAGTACTGATGAGCCTTCGTTCTACGATTTAATCGATTTTCTAAAACGACATACTCGAGTACTCGATGCTGTGCTGGTGGATCAACATCTTTCTTCTTCAAATGCAACTTCCACATCGAGTGGGTCCAGATTCAGATCTACAAGGGTTTCGGTCAACGCGGCAACTGAAAATTTCGTACCGAGTTGTGTTGTTTGCAACGAACAACATTTCATTACACGCTGCCCAGCATTTAGTAATCTATCGGTAGATGAACGACTGCAACTTTCTAACTCTAAACGGCTTTGCAGCAATTGCTTAGGGCGGAATCACTTGGCGAGGGATTGTCCTTCCAAATTCAAATGCAGAAAATGTTCGAAAAAACACCACACGCTATTACACCCCGGTTTTCCTGGTTCTGGTTCCTCTTCCATACACTCTACGGATTCGGTCGTGGTGTCTGTTGCCGCTTCTTCTCCTTGCGATGATACCTCCAGTTCGGATGATCCCAATTCAATTTCGGTGGCATCTATATCGTCAAACGTGGCTATGGGAGCGGCAAAATCACACGTATTTCTACTCACTGTTCTGCTGAAGGTAAAGGACGCATGGGGAAGGACACATTCTGCTAGAGCCCTTCTGGATTCCGGTTCGCAAGCCAATCTCATGTCGGAACGTCTTTGTCAACTACTCAAACTTCCACGAAAAGATACGAAGGTTGAGATAAGTGGTATCGGACAGTCACGTCGTCAAATTGCTCACGAAGTTTCAACGATCATCAGCTCTCGCATTCAAGACTTTTCATTGCCAATGGATTTTTTGGTTTTTAATCAGGTTACGGACAATCAGCCATCTTCGTCGCTGCCCTTTGTAGCATGGAAACCTCCTGCAGATATGCAGTTGGCAGATCCGGATTTCTTCCTTTCTGGTCCAATCGATATCATATTAGGCTCTCAGTTTTTTTACGAATTCCACCTTCTCGATGGTGGCCGGCTACAAATAAGAAAATTTGACGGCACGCTCCCAGTATTCGTCAACACGGTATTTGGATGGATTGCTACAGGAGAATCCGACTGGAAGAGTGGTTCCCAACGTGTCGGTTGTCATTTGGCGTTGACGGATACACTGGACAGGAGCATCGAAAGATTTTGGTCGATTGAAGAACTACCAAAGAAAACACCAAGAACGCAAGAGGAAGAAGATTGTGAACTACATTTTCAACACACCGTCAGCAGGGATGGTAATGGCCGGTTTATAGTACGATATCCGAAACGAGTTGGATTTCACGACCTCATTGGTGATTCAAAGACTACAACCATACGACGTTTTCAACAGTTGGAGAGACGCCTAGATCGAGATGCTGATGTTAAGCGGCGCTATCATGAATTTATGAAGGAATACTTAAATTTACAACACATGAAGCTCATTGGTACAGTCGAGGACGTAAAAGAAGAAACTCGTACAGTCTGCTATCTCCCGCATCATCCAGTATTCAAGGAATCCAGCTCAACTACCAAACTACGCGTAGTATTCGATGGTTCTGCGAAAACATCTACGAATACCTCCCTTAACGAAGCATTACTCACTGGACCTGTCATTCAAGACGATCTCTATGATCTAATAATTCGATTTCGCAAACATGCTGTCGCACTGGTTGCGGATGTGGAGAAAATGTATCGCCAAATCCTCGTTCACCCTGAAGACACCCCTCTACAACGAATTCTTTGGCGCTTTGATTTGTCCGAACCAATTCAGGTATACGAACTACAAACGGTCACATACGGACTTTCTCCATCATCTTTCCTCGCAACTCGTGTTGTAAAAAGGCTCGCCGAAGATGTTAAAGACAGGTATGGATTGGTGGCGTCAGTAATATCGGAGGATTTCTACATGGACGATTTCCTTTCGGGAGCAGATTCTGTTGAAAATGCGAAGAAGCTGAAGAACGATGTGCAAGATGTAATGGCAGAAGGTGGGTTGCAGCTGAGAAAATGGAGTTCGAATCGACCCGAAATATTCAACGATGAACGGTTCAAGGATACGCTTAATGATCAAACAGTTCTTCGTTTCGAATCGGAACAAACGATAAAGACACTGGGAATACTCTGGAAGACGGAACCAGACCAGTTGAGTATCGAAGTTCAGGACATCAAAACTGAAGAACAATGGACGAAAAGGAAGGTTTTTTCGGCAATTGCCCAACTTTATGATCCGCTCGGCCTTGTATCCCCAGTTGTAGCATGGGCAAAAATACGGATGCAACACCTATGGTTGACTACAGTTGATTGGGACGATCCGATTCCAGAAGATGTTTGCGTCAAATGGAGGGAGTTTTATGAACAACTGCCTGCATTGAAAACTTTCAAGATAGCCCGGTATCTATTCGTCAAAAATCCAGTGGAAATCCAATTCCATGTATTTAGTGATGCTTCTGAACTTGGATACGGAGCTTGTATGTATGCTCGATCGACCGATGCCAATGGAAACGTCCATACCGAACTGATCTCTTCGAAATCTCGTGTTGCTCCGCTCAAAAGGATAAGTTTACCACGATTAGAACTTTGCGCCGCTTTGCTAGCAGCAAAACTCTACGCTAGAGTTTCAGCGGCACTTCGAATGGAAGGCACCTCATGTTGGTTTTGGTCGGACTCTACTGTTACCTTACACTGGATACAAGCCCCACCAAATACCTGGCAAACATTTATTGGAAACAGAACATCCGAAATCCAGCATCTCACCCACGGACACAACTGGAACCATGTCAAGGGAAGTGATAATCCAGCAGATTACATATCGCGTGGAATGCTACCAACTGAGTTTCTTTCAAACTCTTCCTGGCACTGTGGCCCAACATGGTTGAAAAAGGATAAAGAAGAATGGCCCCAACAACTCTTGCAGACTCCTTCAAGCGAAATCCTTGAAAAAAGAAAAACGGTCGTGATAGCTCAGGCCGTCTCTGCTCACCATTTCCTCTTCGACAAGTTTTCGTCATTCTGGAAACTGGTACGTGTAACCGCATATGTCTTGCGTTTCATGAATCGTTGTCGTGCTAAAGGCAACGATCAGTTAGGAGTCTATTTAACCGTAACTGAACTAGAGACCGCTAAACAGACTTTGGTGAAAATCGCACAACATGAAACGTTTTTAGAAGAAATTAAAGCCATCAAGAAAAAGAACTCTGTTGCTCCACAATCGCCATTGAAAACCCTCCATATCATAATGGACTCAAAGGGTATCCTTCGCACCGGTAGTCGATTGCAACTGTCCGACGAAGATCCTCAAGTCAAACACCCTATGGTTTTACCCAGCAAGCATCAACTCACTCGATTAATCGCAAAGCATTTTCACATTCAAACACATCACTCTGGCCCTCGCATGACCCTAGCATCGATGCGCCAAGAATTTTGGCCACTACGTGGCAAAAATGTGGCTAACTTTGTTTGTCGTAAATGCACTACCTGTTTTCGTCACCGCCCAGTCCAAATATGCCAACCCATCGGTCAACTTCCAAAAACGCGAACTGTTCCCAGCCGTCCATTCACCATTACCGGTGTCGACTATTGTGGCCCTGTGTAGATGAAACCAGTACACCGCCGCGCAGCACCCCAAAAAGCCTTTATCGCTGTTTTCATCTGCTTTGCCACTAAGGCTGTTCACCTGGAACTTGTTAGTAATCTGTCCACCGAAGCCTTTATTGGTGCACTACGTCGTTTTATTGCTCGTCGTGGCCTCCCAACAGAGATTCATTCCGATAATGGTACCAATTTTCAAGGAGCAAAAAACGAATTAGCACAAGTTCATTTCTTGTTGAACGACCGCCAAGAGCAAGCAAAAATCTACAATGAATGCAGCCGTAGAGGAATCAAATGGGTTTTCATTCCACCAAGAGCCCCAAACTTTGGCGGACTTTGGGAAGCCGCCGTAAAGACCGCTAAAACGTCGCTGTTAAAAACCCTCGGAAATGCCAAATTGTCCTTCGAGGAGTACGCCACTGTTCTCACGCAAGTTGAAGCCAATATGAATTCACGCCCACTAACGCCACTTTCTGAAGACCCTTCGGAGCTCAACGTTTTGACGCCAGGCCACTTTCTAACCGGGACATCCATTGCTACGATTCCTGATCCAGACTATACGGACATTCCAACTAATCGTCTGAAGCATTTTCAACAACTTCAACAGCTTGTCCAGCAGCATTGGGTACGTTGGAAGAAAGAATACTTGACGGAGATTAACATTCAAAGAAGAACATCTTCATCACCAGTCGATATCATCGTTGGCCAGATGGTTTTGTTGCAGGAGGATAATAAACCTTCTATCTCGTGGCCACTTGCAAGGATTGTTGCTACGTTTCCGGGAGCAGATGGAATCGTCCGAGTTGTGACGGTCAAAACAGCAGCTGGAACCTACAATCGGCCAACATCCAGAGTATATCCACTTCCATTTGATGAAAACCTAAACCAGCAGAAGAAAAATTTGTCAATAATGAATTTGAATACTGAAAAGGAACGAGAGACGCTCGGTTGAGGCAGATTGAATGTTTGTTTTGATAGCAATGCTTATGTAAATTTCGATACAAATTTAGGTGGCCGGCTATGATGAAAACAGTCTATGTACAAAATAGAAACAGAAGAACTAGTTGCGAGGGTTGAGAAGAAATAGGAATCAAAACAAACCGAATAGTATGTAATGTATAGAAGCAAATGATTGGTCCAATGACAGTTTGTGTTCGAATAGGAGATGTGAACCGGCACCTACAGTCAAGCTTACATTTTCTGTCTCTTTTCAATTTATGTTCAATGTTCATGTATAGATGTATGATATAAGAAGTTTGTGAAATATTGTTCAGTATAAGTTCAGCTTTCGGATCAAACAGATCGACGGTATATTAAAGTTCAAATGGAATAATAAAGAACAAAGTGTAGTATTTTGGAGCATAATAAAGTGTACAGTGTTGTGAGTAGAAAATCGTTTTACTTACCTGTGCCACGGCTTCCTCGTATAAGGGTTGGACTGTAGAGTGGACATACTTACCTGCATCATTCTCGTTACTCCGTCGTCATCGTCGTCGTCGTCGCATACCTGTGAAAAGAAAGGTGGAAAGGAAAACAGCTGATCGACCAGCTGTGGACAATCCGTGTAGCACTGAAGGAAAATCTGGGTCGGAACACACCAGGTAAGGTCACAACACACGTAAAAGTTGATGAGTGGTCGAGTGTCCATGGCGGAATCCGAACTGCATAAATTGAATTTTCATTGATGTGGACCATCATTCTGTTCAAAATGACCTTTTTAAAAAGTTTACTGATGGAGTAAAGCAAACTGATTGTCCGATTAGCTGTGAGCTTCTGCAGGATTTTTGTCTGGTTTGAAAATTGGCACAACCTTGGCGTTTTTCCATTCGTCAGGGAACTATGACAAATGAAAACATTTGGTAAATATATCAACCAAGAATGACAAGCTACTCTCTCGAAGTTTCTTTATGAAAATGTAAAATAATGCATCGCCAGGGGCTTCCTTATTTTTGATTGTTTTTTTAACAATAGTTACCAATTCTTCCATATCATTCTCTCAGGAATTTTCAAAAACGTTCGCTTGATTGAGAATGCTTTCAAAGTCCTGAGTAACTTGATTTTCAATTGGACTAGTGAGTCCTAAATTAAATTTATGCGCGCCTTCAAACTACACAGCCAGTTTTTGAGCTTTTTTGCAATTAGTTTGCAATAATTTGTTTTCCTTTTTCATGGTCGGAATTGGCTACTGAGGTGTTTTCATTTTTTTTTTATAATTCCCAAAAGGGCTTAGAGCTCTGGTTCAATGGAGAAACATTATTTTCAAAATTTTTGTTTCTCAATTGAGAAAACCATTTATTAATTTATTTTTGCAGATCCTGCTATTTATTTTTTTAACATGATCGCGAATGCGTTGAAATTGCCTTCTCCCACTATGGGCGATCAGGTGACCAATAATCGAAAAAATGACTTGTTCCGATGGTTTTTCATGTGCATCATTCCATAGTAAACAGCTGTTTTGGAGCGTCTTGCTGGGTAGTGCTTCGTGAAGCCCAAGCGGGACAGTTCGGTTTTGCGTCGTCCGATTGATTTTGGTGACGGTTTCGCGCGTTTTTGTTGCCGGAGAATTTTTTTCCCCCTGTTTTGGAGCGTCTTGCTGGGTAGTGCTTCGTGAAGCCCAAGCAGGACAGTTCGGTTTTGCGTCGTCCGATTGATTTTGGTGACGGATTCGCGCGTTTTTGTTGCCGGAGAATTTTTTTTTCCCCCTGTTTTGGAGCGTCTTGCTGGGTAGTGCTTCGTGAAGCCCAAGCGGGACAGTTCGGTTTTGCGACGTCCGATTGATTTTGGTGACGGATTCGCGCGTTTTTGTTGCCGGAGAATTTTTTTTTCCCCCTGTTTTGGAGCGTCTTGCTGGGTAGTGCTTCGTGAAGCCCAAGCGGGACAGTTCGGTTTTGCGTCGTCCGATTGATTTTGCTGACGGATTCGCGCGTTTTCGTTGCCGGAGAGTTTTTTTCCCCCTGTTTTGGAGCGTCTTGCTGGGTAGTGCTTCGTGAAGCCCAAGCAGGACAGTTCGGTTTTGCGTCGTCCGATTGATTTTGGTGACGGATTCGCGCGTTTTTGTTGCCGGAGAATTTTTTTCCCCCTGTTTTGGAGCGTCTTGCTGGGTAGTGCTTCGTGAAGCCCAAGCGGGACAGTTCGGTTTTGCGTCGTCCGATTGATTTTGGTGACGGATTCGCGCGTTTTTGTTGCCGGAGAATTTTTTTCCCCCTGTTTTGGAGCGTCTTGCTGGGTAGTGCTTCGTGAAGCCCAAGCAGGACAGTTCGGTTTTGCGTCGTCCGATTGATTTTGCTGACGGATTCGCGCGTTTTCGTTGCCGGAGAGTTTTTTCCCCCTGTTTTGGAGCGTCTTGCTGGGTAGTGCTTCGTGAAGCCCAAGCAGGACAGTTCGGTTTTGCGTCGTCCGATTGATTTTGCTGACGGATTCGCGCGTGTTTTCGTCGCCGGAGATTTTTTTTTTCACCTGTTTTGGAGCGTCTTGCTGGGTACGTATTTGGGAAGGCCCAAGCAAGACGGTTTATTTTCGGGACGCCAAGAAGTTTTGCTGTCAGTGTCAGTTTTGTGTTCAGTCGAGAATGGATTACCAACTGGTGAGTTCGTTTCATGCTTATGATAACACATATTTTCTTGAAAGCGTAACTTTTATGTAATATTAAAACAAACTTTGTATGGTTCGTCACTTTATGTGTCGGCATTATGCTTTTTTCTTATACAATTTGAATATACATATATTTTTCTCTTTTTGACATTATTAAAAATTATTTATTAAAAAAATCTTTTGAATTGTTCGACATTGTGAATGTTGACGTATTTTCTAAAACTTCTACCATATCGAGACAAAATGCACAGTAATACTCATATGTAATTTTCAAACAAACTATGTATGGTTCGTCACTACAAGTGTCGGCATTATTCCTGTTTCATATAAGTTAAAATATATACATGTAATTTTCAGTTTTCGTCATTAATAAAAACGTCTTTTGAATTGTTCGACAGTCAGAGTGGACCAAGTGCAAATCTTGAATACCGACCAAAATATACTGGTCCAATAAGCGGATTCTAGCACATTACATACATACACCATAGAACTACCATAAACTTCTATCGGACCAGTGATGCATTTCAAACCGAACGCGTTCCAATTTTGCACGAGAACGCAGCAAACATTGAACCCTCGTGCAAGACTCTGACACTGCTCTTGAACGGCCCGTTCAATTCAAAATGCACAATGGGGCTTAAAACTCGTATAAACTACATCGATCTTTATTGAATTCAACTCACTCAAAATACATGTTTTTAATTATGAATCGTGGTTTAAGGCCAACCAGCCGAGTGGAAGTTTAACAACTACCGAAAAGCTAAACATTACATATAATTTGCAATTGGATTAGATGGACAAATTGATGTGAAGATTTGCGAAAAAGTTACACGTCTTCTCAGTGAGAATCGAACCCACGACGCCCCAACTAGAGATCGGGGAGTCGTGGGTTCGATTCTCACTGAGAAGACGTGTAACTTTTTCGCAAATCTTCACATCAATTTGTCCATCTAATCCAATTGCAAATTATATGTAATGTTTAGCTTTTCACTCAAAATGTTTGTCCATAATATCTTTCTTGAATCTTCCACATTGATACATGTTGTGCATCTACCATAATATAAATGTTCATTGCGCGTCCACTTTTCAGCTCCTACGGGTTCAAATTTTTTTTGTCAAAAATCGAGGGGTCTTCAACAGTGTTGCATTTGAACGCGTTCAATTTGCGTTCCGGGTCAAATTTTTGAACCCTCGTTCAAAAATTTGAACTGGAATGCAAACTGAACGCGTTCAAATGCAACACTGTTGAAGACCCCTCGATTTTTGACAATTATTGGCTCACTCAAACTGCCATAATCAACAACTCCTTCAAAGTAACATGGTTTTGGAAAAACTTAAAAAATAACAAAAAAAAATATACTCACTGGTTTTACCTGGTGGCAAAATATCGAATTTCTTGGCTCAAATAATGATAGCCCTTGAGCTACTTAACAACTTTGCCAAAGACGCCATCTTTCTAAGTGGTGAGGATCCTGAGATATCAGCAAAACAAAAGTTAAAGTTTCATGCTCACTAACTCCTAGCGGTCAAATTCCGAATTAAAGAGGTGTCATCAGACAGCGCTCCACCTTCAGAACAACTTAACTGGAGACCCCAAGTTTCGAAGTTAGCTGGATTTTGGGATATGCCGTTGTCAAATTGTGGTCTATTCGAATCGTATAAAGTGCATTCATTATAATGCGACTTCTATGTACATTTAATGATATTACCGCATTATAAAGGGCCATACTGTAAACATAAATTATCGAGTGTTGTTCCTAAGAAGATTCTTAAGGAATACATTTTGGTTCGGTGTCGATAGATATCTTTATTGCAATATGATAACATATATATCACAACTGTTGTACAATGTACAACAGCACGACAGCCCGAAGATTCAATTAAATTTTTCTGTTGGAATTACTTTGCGAACTATCCCATGAGCGATGTTTGGCATTAAAGTCACCAATGACAATAAATTCGACTTATTATGAGTCGTTTTCCGTAAGTCATTTTAAAGCAAATTAATTTGCTGTCCAGTAATCTAATAACAATTTGATTAGTAAATTTTACACCGATTTGGACTGCACAGCTAAAAATATGTTGTAAATTTAAGTTTATTTTCATGCACATATTTGGAGCATCAAAATAAACCTAAATTTCAACGACCAATCCATTATTTTTCAATCGAATTCACTTTAAATTTACACGATCATTTAATATTCAACTATTTTCAGTTGAAAATTGAATGTATATTCATTTAAATGTACATGATGCTGTAACAACACACGAATTTGATTTATTTTTACAGTAGACTTCTGTTTACATCACATTGAAAATTAAATATTTTTTTCTGTGTGCTTCATTCATAGTGGTTGTTTTGAACATTGCATCAATCATTTGATTCAATTGTTCAGTTAGAAGAATAAAATCAGATTAAGACATATTGCTTGAAGTAGGTACATTATCTAATGATTTCCGCTAGGATTTTCGGTAGACGAACAGGCGGAGTAGAAGTTTTAGAACGGTTACTCGTAGTATGAAAAGGGGAGGATTTTAAATTACCTGCTACGATATCGGCATAGGATTACTCGTAGTATGAAAAGGGGGGGATTTTAAATTACCTGCTACGATATCGGCATAGGATTTTCCTTGGTTAGATCCATTCAAATATGAAGGATTCGAACGGCTACCCGATGGAATAAAATTAGTGAATTAGCATGATTATAATCTTCCTGATGGGTATGATTCATGATCAAGCGATCGTTAACTGAAACATGAGCATTGTTCGATTTCAATTCCGGAAACGAAAAACATGACCGTTCATCGTACTGGCACGAACCTCGACGATTCGCCTACGCGAAGGGCAATCCCAAAAGTTTGACTTATGATGTCCCCCGCAATTCGCGCATACAAACTTTGTGGTATCATCCATCACAGGCAGACGTCCTTAGCGGAGAAGAACCTCCGCAAATCATGCATTGACATGCAGCAACTTTTTGGCACTGAGTGGGGTTCTGGAAATTTCCTCCAGGTTTCGGGAAATGTTCCCATGTTACACGGACATCGAACATAAGTCTAGCTTATTCTACAGCTTCAATATGATAATAATTATTATTTAGATCTTTTTTGTTAAAGTGAACTAAATAATATTCTTGAAAAAAGCCCTTCCCGAAGAATGCCAGATTGGGTTCTCATTTTCAAAATGATTACTTGGACTGGGGAAAATCCAAGTAATTCATTTATTCCGTTTTTGATCTCTTTAGGTAACTTGAGAGACCTTTCAAGATATTTGAACAAACGTTCAGTTTTGTCGTCATAAGTAAACAATATGTGCTTCTTCACTTCAAGATGATTGAGAAGAAGTTCGCGATCTTTATCTTTATTATCTCAATTAAGAGTTTTCGATAAAACGCGACAATCTCCTTTCTCTGCGATTTGGAAGGAAATCTTTATTTCCCCTAATGGAGTTAAAGATCTTTTGTCTGAATCCCCCGGAGCAACAGACCACGATAGGCGGTACTATTTGCTTCATCACATGAATCAAAGAGCCTGATCTAGAGACTTCTTAGATTTGGAGTTCAGAAAATTTGTCTAGAAGATCATCGAACTGATTACCCATTCAACGCAATTATCAACATTAACCGGAGTCCGATCTTCCATTTTGCCACGTTTAGTGACAGTTTCAAATTCCACTTTTTTGGGAGAATGTTGTAAACTCAGAGATTCACTCTTCCTTTTGTTCGTGGTTGCAACCATGTTCAGTGAATAAATGGATGGAAGAAGAATAGACATTCTAAGAGCTAGTTTTCGCTATCGGGTCCAACGAAAAATCGGAGGCACGGGTCCAAACAAGGATCGTAAAGAATTCAATAGTAGAAAAATAGTACTGAAAAGTACTTTTTTCTAGCACTGAAAAGTACCGTTTTTTAGCACTAAGAGGTACTGTTCTTTTGTTTTAGGTATTTTTAAAAACTTCAAAGAGCAGAGAGAATTTGTGTACGCACAGCACAAAGGTACGATGCGCACTGTGTGGTTTTTATGAAGGTTCATCAGAGCTCACTGTGGACCCCACCACATCCTGGGCAACTCTCCATCTCCAACTTGCAGAGGTCTTGGGGGGTTGGTTTCGTTAAATCCCTGGACTTCGTCTTTGCTACCTCGGTAGATTTTATCTCGTAACGCACCACACAAAGGTGATCTACCTGCATTACGGGTGAGAAACCGGCGGGATTGACATATCGGCCTGGTCGATGTCACACTGCTGCATCGGTGATCTCATCTCCTTTTATTTTCACTGAAGAGTCGCTTCTGTGACTTCACAGCTCTTATTTCGCTTGCTAAGCACTAGAGTGCAGAACTACTTGGGCACTTTTATAATTCACATGAACATGAGAAGTTTTTTATATTGTGGTCAACTAAGAGCTTTGTAGCTTTATAAAAATCCACTGCCAAAGCAAATCTCTAGAATGGAATCCGACTTCCTACCTAATACATTGCCTCTGTAGAATATGATAAGAGAACCAAGAGCATTAAAACGCAAGTTTAAATTTCATAGAAAAGCTCCATCCTGCTCTAGGACGACCACAATGATGATGAAGATAGATTCATCTGTTTTCATGTCGTTAAGAGAATGCTCGAGGGTGAAAGTGCACTTTTCAATTTATGCACGTACTAGGCGAGTTGAATTTGTGAAAATTATTGCCTCCCATGTGTGCAACGTGTAGTGCAGTAACCCCCTGCAGAAGCAGGAGGTGGTTCCTGGAATAGTATCACGTTGACATATGCTGCCATAACCGGTGCCGGCACCAGCTCGGAAACTCATTTTCCGCAGTGGCTTATTGTTTTCGTGAAGTGGTTTTCTCTACACAACAAACAACAATATGTTTCTGTTCGGGGATTTGTGGTGCAGCAGTGCACAGCACAATGCGTTGCCCACACATTTGCGCAAATAGAGGTATTTAACGAACCGAAGCTTTCACGTGATAAGCTGATTTATGGCGCACGATGCTAGGATTATAATCCGTGTATTGAAAAGAATGCTAGTAATCCATTTTACCACACCGCAAGTCAAGAAGAAACCATGCATATTTTAAAATTGGTCATTATTATCGATTGATAAGTAAAAATTCGATTTGGAGCGACGATTTATGTGTATGTATTACGAACGAAACTATAAAAATAAATAAAAGGAAAAAAGGTGTATATAATAGGCTGACAATATTGAACTGGCGAGCTTATTCCATAAAATTTTCGAATCGGGTTATAGATTTCACATGTAATTAAACTCTCTGACAAATGTGCGCACATAGATCCATCTTTTTATGAAAAAAAAAAAAAACAAACAAACGGTTAAAATCTTGGATTACAAACAGAGTTATTAAATAGAACTTTTCACGAAAACTGTTGTTCTTTCAATTTCTTTATTAATATCATTTCAAACACCACTTTAATTTCCTAATTCTAGGTGTTCTGTATTAGACAATCATCCTTATTTGGTAATCATCCTGTATCATCCTTATTTGGTAAAACTAAATTGAGATTTTATTACAATTTTGTTAACAACATATTAAATAGATTTTGTCGTAGTAATTCAGAATTTTTAAGGTGAGTTTATTTCACTTGCTTAAAAGGGAAGAAAAGGACATTCCTTAGCCGAGTGGTTAGAGTCCGCGGCTACAAAGCAAAGCCATGCTGAAGATGTCTGGATTCGATTCCCGGTCGGTCCATGATCTTTTCGTAATGGGCATAGAGTATTATCGTACATGCCACACGATATATGAATGCGAAACTTTGGCAAAGAAAGCTCTCAGGTAATCACTGTGGAAGTGCTCATGGAACACTAAGCTGAGTAGCATGCTCTGTCCCAGTGATGACGTAATGCCAAGAAGAAACAGAAGTTGTAAACAAAATGCCAAACATATTCTAATATAGTTTTACTAAATTAGGAGGTTTGTATTGCCCAACAAAATGTAGATATAAAAAGTAAATGTAGTACTTGAACAAAAATGAACTTTTAAAAATGATTGTTAATTAACAGAGATCAGATAAAAAATAAACGAAAGTGTATATGATAAAACAAAAGAGAAATATGCTGCGAATAATCAATTTTGTAGTCACCATCCTATTTTTGATCGAAATTTGTTGACACGAGGAAACCACTTTTTTGTACCGAGTTGTATTGTTTGCAGTTATTTTTGCAGTGAAGAATAAATGCATCATTTGCAATAAACAAAATAGATACAAGCTTGCGTGACTCACGCTCTCTAAGAAGCAAACCAATTCTGTTTCACTTAGACAATCGATCACCAAATCTCCAAACTGAACCACTCGAAAAGCTTCTTTCCGAAAGTCGTTTTAAATAGCAAATAACCATTAATCTGTCGTCAATCATCCTTGAGCAACTGCTGTCGTCATATCCTTCGTCGTGGAATCGTTGTTGTTGACGAGTGCTTGATATCGAATCAACCCAAGCCAAAATAATGTGAAATCAACATCAGCTCTGCAAACACGCAACAGGATTTTATTTTGGCCCAAAAATAAACAGCAAAGTCGACGGTACACCGACTATACGATGAAAGACAGTTTTCGCCCACGTCTGTCGCCTCGTCACGAAAAAGCTTCACAGTAAGTTACTTTGAATGCATAATCTCAATCTAAAGTAGCTACGCTCTTGAAACTCCCAAATTGTCATTTTGACATGGTGCGTGAACAGATTGATACAGAATGATATGGCTGAAAATGTGACGGGAGTATAATGTACGTACATGCCTGACATCTTTCCACATTTACTGGGTAGGGGGCTGCTATTCAGCAAGACCATGGTCGTGGGTTCGAATCTCACCGGGCGAGGATCTTTTCATAAGGAAAATGTTCTTGACTTCCCATGGCATGAGTATCTTCGTAGCTGTCACACAATATACACATGCAAAAATGGTCAAATAGCAAAGAAAGGTTTATAACTGTGGAAATGCTCATAAAAAGCAGGCTCTGTCCCAGTGGGGATGGAACGACAGAAAGAAGAAAAATAAGAAGATGTTTCAAATAAGGCACATCCTTACGACGGACGGTAGTCGAAACTCAAGAAGCTCGATAAATAGTGTGGGTGGAGACACCCAAAATAACGACGAAAAGAGCTCTTTTTCCATAAACATCAGCTAGTAGCTAGTAGTGAACGGATGAAAAATTTTAGTTGTTTTTCGTCGAACTACATTATACTTTTATTTTACTTTCCATGTTGATTTAACTCAAGTTCTGTTATGATTTTATATGCATTATTCATTATGCAAGTTGTACCAACTAAGTTTGATAGATGCCATTTTTATGAATTGGTAAATATTGATGAACCTTCTAACAATAAATGTAGCGTAAAATATTTTATAAATATCCCGTTATATTGCCACGGAAAGACAGATAATTTACAGAATTGTTATCTTATGTCGTTTTGGTAGTAAATAGGTAATAAACATTCCTTTATGTTTGAATATTTTCAATTGGATTGTATATTTGACCGTAGAGAAGATGAGTTATTTAGTTTTCTAACAGTAAAAAATGTTCACATTACAATGATTACTGAAATCTAGATCCATTCTTGAGTGATTACTGAAATCTAGATCCATTCTCAAAGTAATAATTAAATTTTACTTGTAACGAATTTCATTCGCTCCGTACGAATCTATATTATTGGAATATTCGTAGTTCTATGTCAAATCGTACACCAATTATCAGAACTCCAAGCCTGAAAAACTTCCTGTAATAGCTGGTGTTCCTCAAGGCAATATTATGGGATCCATTTTGCCACATCTGACTACCTGATTGGTTTTAGGAATGTTAAAAATCTTTGTTTGTGGATGATGGTCAGATAAATTTAAGTATCTAGGATTCAAGCTATATAAAAAAATAACACTGATTCAAGCCAATCGTAACACATGTATCGACTTATCAACATATAATTACAAATTTGTCTTAATAACATACATGGTCGATCTAAGAATTTGTTTGTTGTTAAAAAACAAACAATTTTTTAGATCGACCATGTTGTATGCTGTACCAATATGGATTAGTTGTTGTTATACCAGGAAATAAGTTCTACAGATGATTCAAAATATTTTTTTAAAATGATTCTAAAGATCCTAAATTCTAAATTTTACTGGATATTCTGCGTTAACCAAGAGCACTATACAAAGGAAGCATTGTATAGTGCTCTTGGTTAACACAGAATATCCAGTAAAATTGTCAATGAGCAATTTTCGAAAAAAAAAATCTTCTATTGCCACGATAAGTACTTTGTACATTCAGGTTAAGTTTGGTTATGTTCAGTGAGAATGATGTTTAATCTCATAAGCCTCAATTGACTTCTGTGACAAGTGAAATGTAACGTATTGTTAACAACATATCTATAATAGTCTAATCTATTTGTACCATATTAAGATTAAGTGTTGCCGAACACATATTGATAATGGACCTCATTACACAGCGTAACAAAAATGAAATTTTTGCGTGTCTCAAGGATCAAATTATGTGTCTCTAGTAGACTTGGGGTTTCTGTATCTGATGCCGTTCTCAGAAATCTTCCAGCACGTCACAATTTTTAGCTACAGGTCTTCAAAGTTGGGTAAAACACTGTTTTCATTGATGTTTATATTAAATTTAAAGCATGATTTATCAGACTTTTAAGTGATCTAATCCAACAAGCATGGAAACATGTCTTTAACTTTCATTTCAGATTAATTTGGTTGAAATTGCATGATTGTAGTCGCCATACAAAATTCTTCGTTTCTCTTATATGAAAAAATACAATACTTTTCGTAACCATAAAAAACTAAGTTTTGAACATCGAAAGTATTATGAACTTTGTTGATAATAATTGTTATACACATGAAGTTTAAATTCTGTGGCAAATTAAGCAAATAAATTGCCATACAAGCTGGCAAACTTGCACACAAGTTGGCTGAAATCGTCAAATTTAGCAGTTTCAACAGTAAATATCTCAAAAACTAGACGTGCTATGAAACTTTTGAAAACGGCAATGGATTCAGCAACCCTTAATTCAGTGAATAGCGGTATTTTGGTGCTTGAGACAAAAACGTGTGAAAAAAGTGTTATCAAAGATACCCCGTTTACGGTGTTGAATTAACATTATTTGAAAACAACATACATTCAAATTTTCTAATAATAATTTCTCTTTTACTTTCAGGTTGGTTCCGAGCTTCCCATAAATGTATCATTTAACAGATATATTTCATGTTATGTTGTAAGTACGCGATTCAAACATAAACTTCAAATTGGAACGTTTTAAAAAGCAAATGCTCCTGGAGTTCATCTGTATGATCATTGTTCTAATTTAATAATTTCACAGCAATTACTGTTTATCAAAAGCATGATAACAAAAAATATTATACGATTGTTTTGTTTCTATCATTTGTTTTTCAACACAAAGAACTAGAGGAATTTTGAAGGGGGGTCCGTAGCCTTGAGGTTACGCTTTCGCTTCATAAGCGGAAGGTCATGGGTTCAATTCCCTGAACCTCCACAAAAAAAACCGTCCAGCCACCAGAAGACGCCGCACGGAGGACCGTGATTTGGGGAGCACATCCATCCTCCGTCAGTATCAGATGGTGACTGAGACAAACTGACCCTCTTCGAAGGCAGCTAGCCCTAGCCTCAACGACTCAGGAACACTGCAAAATGAACCACCGCAAGAGCAATGGACTATGGCTTATGGAAATCGATTGGAATAACAGCAGAGCTCGATGTGAGAGTAAAAAGAGTAGAAGAGAGTGAAAGTGGATGTAAATATAGATTAGTTAAAAATAGATCTGTATCGGTATAGAAGGTACAGATGAACTGATTCCGGCACAGTAGTGGCCACGAGCACAGAGTGCCTTTAAATAAATAAAAAAAAAATACTAGAGGAATTTTACTTAACTTACTTAAAGTGTGACAGTTCGGCTACACGTTTTTGTTATGTTTGCTGAAAAATACATAATAAATTTTCATCAAAAAATTGCCCAAAACAGGTTTATTGTAATATACCCAAAATAAAGGTTTTTCGCAAAACTAAGTAATAATATAGACTCGAACTTTTGTCCTGCTGTTTCGGACATTTGCCCTACCATGGGTCCAAACTGGGTTCAATGCATTTATGGGAAAACTAATGCACCTCAAAGCATCCCTGTGATAGACCTAGAAACGCTTTTATATATTAAATCGATATTATTTTAATTTTGTTCCATGCAATTGAAATTCGATTGACAATTACAATTTTCATGTCTAAAAACAATATATAGCCTTAACTTATTCAAATATTAATTGATTTTCATAATATTTGGAATGAAAGTCACTTGCTTGAATAGGAATCGTTTTGCCATGCCATTTATAAAATTTGTTTTCAATCGAACTGGAAATTTGAAAAATAAACACGTCCTACTCGAAGGTTTGCCTCACTTTACTCTATTGTATTTAAAGTTAACTGCTCTTGTCCTCTTGTCCATTGATTCTTCCGGTGGCTCTCTACGGGCACGAAGCGTTGACGTTGAAAGAGTCAGACCGGAAAGCTCTCGGTGTTTTCGACCGTAAAGTGCTGCGGACAATTCTCGGTGGGAAACTCGAAAATGGTGTGTGGCGCAGACGCATGAATCACGAGTTATATCAAGTGTACAAAGATGCGAATATTATCAAGCGTGTAAAATACGGCAGACTTCAGTGGGCTGGTCACTTAGTGCGAATGTCGGAAGAAAGAATTGCGAAAATAATACTCAGCAGGGAACCAGGTAGAGGTCGGCGGCTTCGGGGAAGACCACGAATACGCTGGCTGTACGCAGTGGAAGAGGACCTGGCGACCCTAAACGTTCGGGGCAACTGGAGAAGTTTCGCCCAAGACCGACGAAGATGGAGCTCTACAATACGCCCGGCAATGGCGTGACGCTACGCTGTAGCCATCAAGTAGAGTGTCCAATTTCCCGGCCATTTTGCTTGTCCCGGGATTCGGGGTAGAAATTGATGCTTGTCCCGGGAAATTCCGGGATTTCTAAAACATTCGTTAAAAATTGTATTTTCGTTGAAATGGAAGTAAAATTTCAACTTCACAATGTGTTTACAATTAAATTTAAAAAGAAAGATTTTTTATCAAGATAAACAGTTGAATTTAAAAATGAATCACAACAAATTTGTTCTAATGATGTTACAAAAAATAAATGTTTAGCTTAGTTAATTTTGGGTATGTTGGGAAAGTTAACGAATTTTTTATTACCTTGGCCTGCTCTGATTCCATGTACCGTGTATTTGAGAATTATGTCGATTTTTGTATTTGTAATCATGTATTTATAACTCATTTCTCTAACTGATTGTGACAAACGTTAGCATATTAAGTGGATTTTAGAATGCCATGACAAATCTATATAAATAAAAATGGAGTGATGTTTGTATGTCACGAAATGACTTGAGAACGGGTCAACGGATTGACGTAAGTTTTTCACTGTTACACTCCACAAGGGATGCGACGTGTTCGTGCGAGGAGAAAGTTCAGGAAAGTGTCCGAAATAATTGGGAAAACGGGAGAAGACTAAGGTGTAATTTTGTATGGGGGGATTCTTGACGTTTTCAAACAGCCTACTTGATAGCAAGACGAAGTTTGCCGGGACCACTAGTGTGAAATAAAGTTGCACACACAAACAATCAAATATAATTTAAGAATGCCTATTCCGTTTTTCAGTCATTTCTGCAAAATAGCTGAATAAAATATATGATTGAATTAAGATGAACTTTGTTAGTTTAACTTATAGATGTTTCAAAACGTCACCCTCCAAACGGGATCAGATACACGGTATTTGGAACAAATGCATGTACAATATAGTACCGTAATCCGGAGGCAAATTGATCACTGGGGAGAATTTGATCAGGTCGGTACCAGAAAACATTTCCTCCCAAGGATGCTAGAGGTTGCGATGGCACCACAGACATTCCATATTTTCTGGTTTATAGATGTCTTATGATGATTTCGGACTATTTCGTTTTTATTATGATCAGTTTTGCATTGGAATATTCACACTTTTTGAAGGTGTAAGCAATACAGATGGAAATGTCGTTGCTAAAAAATCCACTGGTGCTATGCCTTTATATCAACTTTGAGTGTTTAAAATGTTGTACAAGATTAAATATGAACTACTGAACTCATTTTTAATATCATACAGCATAGCAAATATAGTTTTTTGCTCATAAAGCCGTTTATTCTCAAACAATGTGCTCATTTCAAGGGAAATTGCCTACATTTAGGCGCATTAGGCAGATTTTCAATGTTTAATTTTGCAATATTAGTTGTAAAATAATGATCAATGCCCCCAGATTACAGTACATATTTTTTTTTGTGAAATATATAAAAAAAGTCTACTGTAGTATATATTATTACAATTAAAGAACTTGAAAATATCAAATATTATTTTTCTCTCTGCTTCTTGAGTTTTTATTTAACCTCATGGCATAGCATGGTGATTAATTTTTTTTCTTAGTAACGTGGCAGCGTGTCAAGCGGGCGTGATGTGTTTGTCATGCAAGCTTAGAGTGACGCAATATACTACATAGTGCCGCGTAGTTGAAGAAAATGAAAATGCATGAAATGCATGATGCCCATTAATTACGTAACACATTTTTTGGGATTTAACAACCCCCCTCTCCCCATAGTAAGACTTTTTGTATGTAGATAAAAGATTATTTGTACGGCGCGTTAGAAATCTCAATCTTATTTATTTTTGCGTGATGTAAACACAATCATTAGTGAAATGTTTCACGAGTGCAGTGTAGCATATAGTGTGAAATGGAAACCGTGTGGTCATCAGAGAGCCTTTAACATCCAGTTCATCAAGAGTTACAAATCTACATGGGATCCCAACTAATTTGGTGAGACTGTTCTAATTTATATTGTATTTATTTATATTATTATATCATACTAGTGGTCCCGGCAAACTTCGTCTTGCCATCAAGTAGGCTGTTGAAAAACGCCTTGAAATGCCCCGTGCAAAATTGAGGTTCCGTTCAATCCTGTTTTTTTTTTCAACTTTCCCGTTAAATATCATTTGCTTTTTATATACACAAACACGTCGGAACACTTCAGAAACATAACTATGGAAGAGTTTTCAAAATCCGACATCCCGTTCTCAAGCCATTTCGTGACATACAAACACCACTCCATTTTTATTTATATAGATATAACTGGGTTGGGAGGGACCACCAGGGCACCCGAATGAAGCGATTTGGACAGGGAGCTTGGGACTGCCTCCTCCCTGTTGTTAACATTTCGTGGATTGAGGGTGGGCTTTTTTTTACCCCATCTATTGGGAGTATTCTGTCAATCGAGGGCTTGATTGTACAGTTGTTCGTGAAAACTTTCTTCTGGAAGGAGATTCTTTTCCCCTGCCGCGGGTTTCGTGCAAGTGTCTCTGCTTGCGGGTCCGCACATCCATTTTTGGCCCTTCATACAGGAGACTGACTGATCACGAACAACAGTACAATCTTGATCAAATCGCTTTTCAGATTATTCCAGTGCTATAGGCAGATGCCTTGCTACAATAGATGGTAGTATACATTATCATCATCATCAACCTCATGGCATGGTATGAATGATAATATGGTGAACATTTAAGTCCACAATTTGATCCAGAAAATTTGGAAATTCATCATCATCATCTTCTAAGTACAAGAGAAATGTTTTGAAGATCATTGAAAGTACTGTACTGGGACAATACTTGAATTTAATTATTGTAATTTTGAGATCCAGATTGGTTTACAGTTATGATAACAACTAATGTTGTAAAGAAACGCAATAAAAGAAAAATCAGTTTTTACTAATTTGGTAATTTTGGTCTTTTATGACAATAATTACCTTTTTATTTTCTCTTGTTTATGATGCTTTCCTATTTTATTGAATTAAGTTAGCGACTGATAAAAATATCAATGATTTGTATTAAAATATACTGGTTTTCATCAAATTTTACATTCAACCCGGGAAATCCCGGGATTCCCGGGCAGAGAATGGCAGAAAACTCGGAGCGGTGCAAAATATGCATGTGCTGCACCCGACTTTTGCGTGCGTCTCCTGTTTTTGTTGAGTGACACAAAAGAAGGTGCGAGTATTGCCGCAACTGTGTGTGAGACAAAAGATAGCTCCAGCTCTACTCTTTAAAACTCTTGGAGTAAAGCACAATGTGCTTCGTTTGGTGCTTTTCATTGGAAACATAATTGAGAACGAATGTTACTGACGGTGGTGTCGAATCGTTTTTGCTTGCTCTACACTTCAAAATCATTTTAGGGTTATGGCCGGGAATGGCCATTTCCGACACCCAACTACCCCCTCGTAACGAATTTTGTACGAATATTTTTCAAATTTTGTAAGAGCTGTAACATCTTAAGGACACCCCCCCCTCCCCTTCAGCGTTATGAAATTTGTGAATGGGCCCTTTCGTAGAAAGCACGTGAATTTGAAACTAGGACGTAGGACATTTCTTGCAATGTTCGGAAATTATTTTGTAATTAGAGGCCGTTCATTAATTAAGTAAGGAGTTATGTGTAGGGTGAGTCATGTTAAGGGGGCAGGAAGTTGTTTGTTACGTGCTAGACAAATTATTTTCAATTTCATACAACAAATCTTCCCTCGGGATAGGGGGTGTCAAAATACCGACAAAACTCTTGACACTTCCGAGGAAAAGCAATTCTCGACTTCGCTTTCCTTGTAAAAAATCTTACCGCTTTTGCTCTTCCCGCATTTCATATTTGCGTTTCAAACGCACACAGCAATAACATATGTCGAATTCGTTTTTGAACCTAGGTTTCAACCCCAACCCGATTCAGGTTCGACCGAACTACAATTTGCTTGAAGTTGGTTTGTTTATGTGTTGACCACCGATCCAGTTCCTATAAACAAAAACGACAATAAACACAACGATCACGTGAAAGTTTTGTCAGATATATTGCTGTGTGCGTTTGAAATGCGGGAATGCCAAACGCGGTAAGATTTTTCACAAAGATTCTTTGATTCTTTGATTTTCTTTGCTTGGTTGGCGGTGATATCGATCATGGTTGCTAAGAGTTCTTTGATAACTTTGTATAACCGCATTCGATGCGCAATTAGAGAGATTTGCACGTCAAACGCAAACAGCAATATTGAATCTAATCAAAACAATCGTTTGTTCAGGAAATTGTCAAAACTCCTGGTCAACACGAAAAGTATACCGAAGTCGTCGAAATTATCGAAGTAGGATAAGTAATCCATTAGTTGTGGATGTTCCTATAGTTTTGGTAACGCCATTCTCACTGATTTCATTGCATAAACCACAGAATTGACACTGTCAATCGACATATTGGCTTGTTGATACACGAAATAGTTGAAAACAGCGTGCAAATTACTTGAATGTTGATGAAATATCACTAAAATTGGTAAAACTTTTCTTACTTGTACCAATAGTTGCGGTAAAGTGTTCCTATAGTGGAGGATCCCATAAGGAAACAACGGATACCGCAACTATAGGAACGCAAATTAAAAATATACAGTGTAGGTACTATTTTTCACTGATATGCCGTTGGCTACTGCGATGAAATCATTTTTCTCATTAAGTCGTTTCTTCCCGTTACAATATTAATATGTTCATTGATTGCGCTTCTTGAATTTAAGCGGTTAAATGAAGATCAATCGTACTAAGTACCTCCACTATTGGTACATCTACCTTGTGTGTGAGGCGAAATCATGTATGATTTATGAAGTAATCAAACGTTCGTGTGGTTTGTTTGAGAGTGGCGTCCATCCGTACTCCGTCATCAAAGCAAATTTATGCTATGTGAGAGAGCCTTGCCTAATGCTCAGAGCGATTCTTAGCAACGGCACATGGGAGTTTAAGCACACAAAAAAGAATGGGTGCAACACAACCCATATTGCACTAGCACGTCTCTTTCAAATTGAACGTGCTGTCTCCCGGCAGCGCGTGCTGCACCGAAAGAGTTTTGAGTCGCACCCTATCCCTGTTCCCGGGACGGCATCATTAATATACCGGGAAACGGGAAATCCCGAAATTTCTCAAATCCCGGGATATTTTGTCCCGGGATGGACATTCTACCATCAAGGTATCAAGGGTAGGTACTCTTGTCCTTTCGACCTTTTGTCTTTCGATTTTCTGTCTTTTGACCTTTTGTCATAGATTCCAGTTGATAACTGTGGAAGTACTCATAAGAACATGTAGCAGTCAGGAATTTTGTAAATAGTTTTGTATATAATTGGTGTAATTGGGCCCAGATAGCCGTAGCGGTAAACGCGCAGCTATTCAGCATGACCAAGCTGAGGGTCGTGGGTTCGAATCCCACCGGTCGAGGATCTTTTCGGGTTGGAAATTTTCTCGACTTCCCTGGGCATAGAGTATCTTCGTACCTGCCACACGATATACACATGCAAAAATGGTCATGGCATAGTAAGCTCTCAGTTAATAACTGTGGAAGTGCTCATAAGAACACTAAGCTGAGAAGCAGGCTCTGTCCCAGTGGGGACGTAACGCCAGAAAGAAGAAGAAGATGGTGTAAATAATGTGAATAGAATAGGTGGTAAGAACATGTAGTCTTTAAGAATGAATTTGAATTTTGAAAAGTATTCCCTTAGCGTAGGCAAACGAGCATTAAACTACTTGCAAACGCTTCCCTGGGTCGAAGCCATTTGTTTTCTCGATAAGGTGGGAAAGGGAAGGCAGCACGACTAGCATACAAGTTATCCAATGTAACTGGGTAGTCACGACAGTACACGAAGACTTTCGGGAAATGACGTACTTCCGGGTGCGTTCGAGATACACTTTCCCTTATCTGAGGCTTCACAGACTCGATCATTTCGTCCGTGATCATCCAAAGAGTTGGAAGTGTCCGCGTTTGCTATTAGTGTTTTTCGTGTGCCAAAGTAGGTGTTAGAAAAGTGATGTTAAGTATAGTTAAATAGTTAAATTAATGTTTCGTTCTAGTAGTAGGCCAAAAAGTGTGCGTGAAGAATTGTGTGTGCAGAGGAAGAAGCTAGAAGCTCATAAAATAGGTGAGAATTTGTGCTCTGAATGTGCTCTTCGTGCCAGTGCTTATGTTCCGTGTTCTGCCAGATTGGCTTGTATTTCCCGCCCACAGTTCTTCGCACCCAAGCGCGACGTTTCTTCCCCAACGGACGAGGAATTCCTGGCCCCCGCGAACCAGCCAGAAGCGGACGGATTCGCCACTATATCGGTCCGAGGAGGCCCAGGGGACCTTCACGTGGACGGAGTCCACCAACCGGATTGCCAATCGACCGGTAAGGCAGTAGCGACAACCGAAAGACCGCCATCGCTTGGGTAAGTCAACCACCATTTCCATTTTTTATCACGCCGTGACGTGTAAAATATCTACGACAGCCATCAACCAAGCCGGTGAGAGCATCGACCTGTCGAACAGGTCATCGACTGCCGATTGCGTTCAACCGCAGCAATCTGGTGAGTCAAACCATTCTTTTTCGGAACGAAGTGCGGCGTCCGGTGAGGGCGCCGCGGAGGATTTTTTTGTGCCAGTCAAAGACTGAAGAACCAATGTGCCATTAGCGCCAAACAACCATCAAGATCGTTTGAAGATCGAGACCTATTTCGATAGCGTCTTGGGATCCGCCTTCGGACCCGTGAAAATGCGTGCGTGAGTCGTTTTCGTGACCGCCGCAAAGCAAGCTTATCACCAGGAGCGCAGACGGATATGTAGCTGAGCTTCCTACACGTGACGTCACGTAGAACGTAGAGCACTGAGCACAGTAGATTAGATAGGGAGGAGTTAAGAGAAAGCACACACAAGCTAGGAGGAAGGAAGAAAGAACGAAACACAAACAGATAATGAGTGCGAACTGAATCTCTGTAATAAACATGTATGTTATCCTAGGTATTTAAACAAATATATCTGTTTCCATGTTGTATCCGTAAATATATGCACGTTATGAGTTTCTTCCCTAGCCATTTAGTTGTTTAATTGTATTTAACGTCACAGCGCGATTTGTAGTTTGATGTCCCGTCCCCCACATGATTGAGTTTGTTTTGGTGGGTTCTGATTCTCTTCCAGTTCGGTGAGATGCAGGGATTGAATCCTGAGAAAATTGAGTGAATCGCTCACGTATCGCTCTCTGTAACTATCATAACATGCTGCACATTATGAGAGACTGTTTATCGTATACTGCTACAACTTTGATCAGATTGGGGGGATAGTAGTGTATGATAAAACCCCTCTGAACATGCTCCAAGCCTGGGGGACACTATTGCTATTGGAAGTTCGTGGATTGTTTATCGTGCCAGTAAAGAAAAATACCTATCCCCAACGGTAAACAAGCGAGTAAAATGGGTTTTATCATCGCTCTCTCTTTGGGGCTCTCGCTCGCTGCTTCCATTTATCAGACTTGTTACACCTTGCGATACAATGACGATCGTGGACCGCAACAGATGGGATGTTTTTCTTTGCTTGCTTTGATCGTGCTTCATATTCAAATGAGAGCGAATTCTGCAAAGCCTGGTGAGATGACCATAGGTGAGTTGAGAGAGTTTGCCGGTGATGAGAACTTCTCTCAAGTGAGATGTTAGGGGTACGGGTGGTCTCGCACCGATTCTCTGAGTGTCGTCGTGCGTATACGGTTATGTTGCGATAATAGGGTTTTCCCGTTTGGCCGTTTTAGTTCGTAGCCAGCTGGAACGATCCATAAATCCTTTCAAGGAAATTAAATGGACTCGCCCTCAGGGAAGTCTCATCCGGGCAATTAGAAATTGGACGCGTGGTCTCCCTAGTGGAGTGGCGCTTAAGCTGCGTGTTTATGAAGCGGATCACCCTGTTGGCTACATTAAACTGAGAAGCAGGCTCTGTTCCAGTTGATAAAAGCCAAAAAGAAAAACAAGCTATATGAAAAAATAAAAATTAAGCTTTCGATCTGTGATTAGCTATAGAACAAATAAATTGATCAAGAATTAGGTGTTTAATGCATCTGTACCATCATTCGTAATGTACTCGATTACACAGTTTGTAATCTAGGGTACCATCGTTGTTCATTCTGGCAACAGGGATTTATCTCAGCTGCATTGTCTAAAATTTTGCAATAGGAGGCACTGTAATGTTAAGGACATTTTGAGCTAATATGAGTTCAATAGCTTTAAAACAAGGAGCCTTCCTTAGCCGAGAGGTTAGAGTCCACTGCTACAAAGCAAAGCCATGCTGAAGGTATTTGGGTTCGATTCCCGGTCAGTCCAGGTTATTTTCGTAATGAAAATTTCCTGGACCTCCCTGGGCATAAAGTATCATCGTACTTGCCACATGACATATAAATGCGAAAAAGGAAAATTTGGCGAAGAAGTTTCTCAGTTAACAACTGTGGAAGTGCTCTGTCCCAGTGAGGACGTAATGCAAAGAAGAAGCTTTAAAACATATAACGTTGACCTTAATTGAAAAGACGATCTAAATTATTACCCTACGAAATCAAAATGAATATCAGCCATTTACTCTAATGGTTATCTTTTTCTGTTTGGCATATTTTGTTCTGCTCTCCATTGCTTAAACTTCTGTAATCTCCCTTTTCCTTATCTTATCTTCCCACTACGCATTATCTGATAACGCTAAAAACAATCATTTATACATTAGATACCTACTCAAAGGGTGTCTAGATTGTCAATCCAGATTCAATAGTCAGTATAATTCTGTCATTGATAGTAGTCATCAGGTCAAACTGAAGAATGAATGGCTTTCTTTCATTCATCATACTTTTGACTGCATTCAGTAGAGCAATTGAGGCATCATTCCTTGCCATAGGTACACGATTACCAGGTGCAATGAAATCGTACAATACCAACATTGAAGTGACATTATGAATGACACCAACCTGTCTAATTTTCAGGCGATAAGCTTCTTTACTCGTTCCGGCTACAAAGTGGACCGTATGCGGAAGCCACAGATATCAGGCTAACCTTCGATTATCGAGTCGAAGATTTAATTCTGGGTCGTGAGTTTTTAACCATGATTAACTTTACTCGACCAGATGATGATCTGTTGCCGAACTACTTCGAACGTGCTGAGCTAAACTCTACACACTTGTTCATGACGCCTGTCCGAAGGAGTGTTACCAGCTGGTGGCTGCAGGGCGATTTATATGGATTCAATGAGGAGCTATTTCCATCGAACTGAGCTGCAATAAACAGGGACCACATGTGATGACATATGACGTGAATTAAAACTCATTCAACCGAATTTGTCTACCGGGAGCAACAAAGTTTGGCTACGCGCCAGACTATGTTTTCCGATATAACGTGGGCAGACGTTGTTGTCACCATCATCATCCGCAGATGTAGTGTAAACTATAGTACCTGGACAAATGAAAGTTTGAAGACACACTGAAGTTACACTGCGGAACACGTTTTTCTCTCAAGCACCAGAATACCGCTTTTTACTTAACTAAGCTGTGGATTAGAGTTATGCTGATACTTCTAGATACATTCGTCAGCTACAACTTTTCCGAAGACCGTAATCAAATCGATAAGATAAAAAAGTGAGTACTTGAACATGAAAACATGTGCCTTCGATAAACATGCGATAATCTTGTTTCATTCTTGATAATTGTTGCCATAATATTTCAACTGTTTTTGCTCAATTGTAATATAAAATATTTGTGGCACTGTACGGATATTGAGCTTCATTAGTTGGTAATATCGTTTATCATTGATCCAGTTTTATCTCATGAAACAATGTAAGGTAAATGTAGATGTATATTATATATCAGCAGTTTTCCCATGAAAAATGAATCAACCGCCTGCGAGCGTCGCGATAACACCAAAATGTGCCTTTCAATTGGGGAGGGAACACCCGTGACCATATTTTCTTTTATCTTCATTTTTTACAATGGGCTTGCATTCCACATGATCGGTTTTAATTTTTTTATAAAGGCTCATCTTGAACCACATCAGAGAAGCACATGCTATTTCCATCGCCCGAAATCAAGTGTATTGATCGATGGAAATTTTTAGTCGGGTTTAAATAGCATATACGCATTTAAAAGAAAGTAAAATACATTCCATATGGTTGTGTCTGAAAATAGAAATAATATGATATTGAACATAACGTCAACGTGGTGATTTATCCTTTAAAAATATCTTCTGTGACATTCAATTACAAAATCAATGAAAAAGAATACGGTATGTATGATTCAAAAATAGGGTGCGTACTAGCACATAGAAATGCTTGATTAATGAAGCAAATACTAGATTGGCAAGCTCTATCAAATTGAACAATCACAACAAACGCAATATATACTTAGTATTACTATATAATTATATTCGATTAGAAAATGGTCAGCCCTTTGTTGAAATAAAATACACACTGAAGCTTCATTTTGTGTCACATTACGAATCGCTTATTCAATCCAATATCCGAAAATTCCTTATCTTATACCCCTAAAATCGAGATACAGTCGATGGAGAGGAGAATGGGTCAACACATGATTTGAAGTACCTCTGCAAATATTTGAAATAATGGTACACACTTAAAAATTATTCGCTTGCTCGGCATTTGAAATTGCTGAACTTACTCGGCTTCCACACATTTTGCTGAAAACTCAGCTAAAAAATAATTGTAACCGAGTTACGGCAACACCTTAAACTGAAATCTCGGTTAACTCTATTTTTACCCGTAACTCGGCAACAGTGAGTGCCGAGCACCAACGTTAAAAATGTTTTCGCCGAAGTCAGTTGTCTTGAATGCTGATATATCGGTTTCCACTTAGGTTTACCGAGATTCTCAGCATTTTGTTTAACCATTCGCCATTTTGTTTCCATTTCGGTTCGGAAAAGTGTGTCGGTCGTGCATAAGTAAAAGTTCTGAAAATATAGTGAAAAAGTTCCAAAAATGGTGCCAAATTCTGAAAACTGTGAAGCGGGAGTTGCGTGCTTTTTCTGTTACGAAGTAAATGTACTTGGCAGAATTTCAAAGTTGAGTGCCTTATCCGGAGCAGGCCATATCCGTACCATATCCGGGGCAGGCACAGGCGCATGCTGTACTTTACGATATAATTTTAGGGGCATTCCTCAGCCGAATGGTTAGAGTCCGCGGCTACAAAGCAAAGCCATGCTGAAAGTATCTGGGTTCGATTCGCGGTCGGTCCAGGATCTTATCGTAATATAAATTTCCTTGACTTTCCTGGACATCATCGTACCTGCCACACGATATACGAATGCGAAAAATGGCAAAGAAAGCTCTCAGTTAATAACTGTGGAAGTGCTCATAAGAACACAACACAACAAGCTGAGAAGCAGGCTTTGTCCCAGTGAGGACGTAATGCCAAGGAGAAGAAGAAGAAGATACACACTTAATCTGTTCGGTAAAAATAACTGGGTTTTTGAACTACCGAAAAAGTCAGTAAACTAAAAAAAAATGTCAGAAATCGAAAAACAGAGATTTTTCACTGAAATTTGGCAGAGAGCTTTCTTTTTACATCATACATCGATAAAAAATAAACCATGGTGAAATTTGCTTTTCAATTACGCGTGGCGACAGTTTCCATTTTACTGACTTTTTCGGTAGTTCCAAAACCCAGTAATATTTTACCGATCCCAGTAATTTAATCTAAGTGTGTATATAATTTTAATGGTACATTCTTACCAGTATCAAAAATCTACGAACAAAACAATAAATCTCTGGAAAAAAAAAGTTAAATTTGAAAAGAATTAAGTATTGCAAAAAGCTTTGCGGTGTCATAAAATATTTAAATTTTAGAAGGATTAACTCAATTTTGAAAATTCATATTATTCTCCATCATATTCATTGTTGATTGTAAGTAATATTAAACAAGAAAAGAGAACAATTCGTCTACATTGTTCCTAATGCGGACCCAAAACGGAACCTAATCCATGCAACTGATTGAGGTTCTCACACACTTTTATATTCCATGGAAAAAGGTAAAGCAATCGAATGGTAGGGGGAGATCCCCCAGTGCCGGACAGCACCCAATACCGGACAAAGTCGAAACATTGAGAAATCATGATCCAATCAAGATGGTGTATTAGTAGAAAAGAACGCTCTTATGTAGACTAATGTTTGCGTAGAATAACACATCCTTGAAATATGCATTCCTTTTTAAAAAAGTAGAAAAGTTTGAAAATCTTTAAAAAATTGACGTATCTTCTTAATTTTGAGCCTATTTAGTAATTATTTTGAATATGAAAAAATACTTTGGATCCCGCAAGCATGATCGAACATAATCCTAATTTGATAGTATGAATTTATTTTGTACCATAATTGAAGTAAATATGGACAAATTACAATTTTGGTTAAGCACCTCCTGTCCCTCAGTTTCGGACAGCTTGATTGGTTATATGATATTTTTGTAATTATTGCATCAGTGTCTCAAAATACTTTCATTTTTCATGGGTTCCGTCGACCATGGTATCAAACATGCAATAAAATTAAGAAGAATGAACATTCATAACAACATCGTAAAATGTGCTATTTTTCATCATATATGAAAGAGGTTTTTGATAGGCATCTTGCAAACTAAGAAAAACTCAAATTATTTTTGTAAATGTTGCAATTGCATTGAATTGGTAATTGTAAACTATTTCTATAGTGTACACATTCAATGATGTTCAAATTTACAGAATTCGAGGCATTTCCAGATCGTGTCCGGTATTGGGTGCCACCTTTTAAGATCGATCAATTTGGTACTAAAATACATCATCAAAACTCAATGTCAAAATTCATATTTATATTTTCAAATTTATTTTTGTACACTATAAAAATGATAATATTTATCATAAATGGGTAACACGAGCCCATAAAATCAATATTTTTCGAATTATGAATTTAGTGGCTTAAGTGTCCGGTACTGGGGGATCTCCCCCTACCTGTTTAATTTGCCGGAATCGTGTAAAAGTTCCCGTTTTGCTCAATTTTTCTTAAGAAAATGTAACTTTTCTGGGATAAAGAACAGTTGTAACTGATTGGGGCTAACTGAATGTATTTCTTCCGGTGTAGAAAAAACTAGGTAATAACATGAAACACTGCACTTCAATTAGTGCAATCAAGGTATTTTTTTTGGTGGATTCAACCGGATCATTCTATGGAGTATATTTCATTCGGTTAGAAGAACTCCGTTTGTCCCATTTTGCTCCCACACTAAGTTTTGTATTCAAATCCAATTGCATTTTTGAGATAAGATGATGCAAAGTCACAAAAAAATGCCACAAGTTGTTGTAAATACATTCAATTATTAAAAAAAAAAAAAAAAAAAATATATATATATATATATATATATATATATATATATATATATATATTTTTTTAATGATTGAATGTATTTACAACAACTTGTGGCATTTTTATATATATATATATATATGACGATGACGACGCCGTCCATCTTGTTGTAGGAACTTGAGAAAAGAGCCCACGCCTAACAACATACAGCTTCTCCTCTCTTCGGTGATTGATCGCTCTGAAAATATGTGTGAGCAAGTCGCGCATGTACGTTGCTCGTGTTGCTGCCGGGACGCATATTTATACGCTTGATCGATCATGCATCTGAATCAGATTGATACAATGACATCATGATGCTCAATCTTGTGCTCAATATCATTCCCCTATATGCATGCAATGTGCTAATAATATGAAAAGAGAAGTTGCAGCTGATCCAATCCATCGAAACGGTAAAACATGGTTTGGCAAAAAGACCAAAATACCGTTTTGTGTAACTCATTCTCTTTTTGTCACTTGAGCGTTTTCAATTTTGCGAGGCAGTGCGACTCTGAAAATATCGACTGAAATGATTGAGAAGCAGTTATTATGGCATTCTATACATCTAAGTAGTGTCTCAGACATGCTTCTACAAATCATTCTACCTTTTAAACTCCATTTCAAAGCTTTATTCAGGAATGTCCAATGTAACATTAGAATCGTGTTTATTCATAAATGTTACATAGGACATGTGGTTGGTTCTCTGATCAAAGGTCCAATGTAACAATTGATTAAAAGCGATGCAGTTTTGAACATTGGTCATTTTGTTAAGCTTTTAATAGATTAATTTATTGTTAATATATCAGAACGAGTGTTCTAGTATGCTGCTAAGTGGTGCAACGCAAATGATTTGCAATGATAATCTCGATTTGTTTACATTTGTTACTTAGGACGTTTTGAAAAGTTACGCGAGAATAGATCGAAGTAATCCAGGCTACTATGTTCTACAGCAAAAAAACAGTGTTGCTCTGAAAGTAATTGAATGATCATCTCAGCATGATATAGACTTTGTTATCAATAATAACAAATTATCCTTACGTCCCATCAAAATGTGGTCTTCGGCAAAGTTGTAGCTGGGAAGTTTTCACATGAGATGAGTGTGTTCACTTTTCAATAGATTATTATGACGAGCAGTTAGAGGACTGAACACAAAAGGTTTGCCTTTTCCATAGTGTTTGGGCTCGGCCGTGAACCCAACGTTTGTAGGCGGAGCGATGAACTGGTGGAAAGGGAAAACTAGGACCAATTCCAGGGCAGGGAATACAGGAACACACAATACACTATACTGCTGCTAATACTAAACTTTATTTACAATTAGTTGCTTAAATGTTCACTTGTTGGCTTCCGGATTGAGACTGACTCGCTCGAGCTGGGTGCCCTCCTTTTATAGTACTCCGGCTTCTATCCAGAAACTTCGGAGCCCATCTGTCGCGTGGCTGTTGCTAACGTGGTTGTTAACTTGCCCAGTCGTAGCTACATAGGTGGCTACGATCAGAAAACTCCTTGCCGCTGGGCACGCTAATCGCGTACACATAGTAATTTCCATATAAACTTCAAATAGCGTGCGCACAACCAAATTTCTTCCGAATCATTTCAAATTTTGGGAGGATCATTTCCATCATAATAGGGTCCTAAAGCCCTGTCCCGATTTTAGTGCCAAACGCTTAAGTTTAGGCCAAAAACACATGTTCACTCAATTTTTTAATGCTTTTCATTTATTTAAGTACAAAAAAAACATTTGTTTTATGTTTTTATAGATTTGGTCACACCCCTTGGTTTAAACTCAAATTTTGGGTGTATTTTGTTTTCCGTGTCCCTTCCGAAATGTCAGATAGGAACAACCCCAGTGTTAAAACTAAAACCCCTGTGGTATTTTTGTCGACTAAGCGAACGTCAAACATGATCTCAAGTGTCAAGGTTCATTTATGGATCCAAATTTTAAATAAAAATTTTAATATGATATATCCGTTATTTGAGCGGGAAAAATTGCTAAAGTAGTTGCAGTAACATGCTCTTTCGTGTTATGAAATGAAAACAAGATTTCATTAAACATTTTAGGACCCTATTAACATCGTTTAGGGGAGCAAAAATTTCAAGATTTGCATCAGTCTATTGTACATCATCCGCATTGTTTTTTTGGTCGTCGTTTCCTTGTGTTGTTTGGTTGGGTGATCGGTTTCAGTTCTGGCTCCAGCTGTAGTTCGTCAAACTCCTCCAGTAGATTAGATGTTTGATAGCTCGGGGGCTTCGATCGTGAGAATTGGTTTATGGTAAGAAAAGTATGAACAATATCGACTGCACTCTACACTTATATTTTTAATGAACGTTAAATCAATACAAGAACCACCTAATGTGGTCGCTTCATTTGGACAATTCACCAACTTTAAATTAAAATGTTTATCTCGAAAACAGCACTGGAACGAGAATTCACTGATCCTACATTGTTTATGAATAGGATGCGCCGCTCTCACTGATTGGAAGTGATGTCAGTTTTTATGTTTGGAATTAAAATTGTTTGGATATTCATACACTTGCTACAACCACGTAAATTTACCATTTCATAACTCTCAAAAGGTGTACAATGTCAAAAGTGTTGCAAAACATTTTTATGCGTAAGAAAAACAATGTTACGAAGCAATTTAACAGCAAAAATGAATATAAGATATTATACAGTACAATTGACTGTAGAATTCAAATGCATACTGATGGCAACTTTCTCCGTCCGTGAGAAGCGAGAGAAGAGAGGAGAAAACTGCCAAAAAAGTAAACAACACACGCATGGTGTGAAAAATGCTTATAATTTTGGTCAAAAAACATGTTTTCACTACCAAATGAAATAAATTGTGATTTTGAGTTTCTATGAAGTTGTTGATGAATTCATATCGACAATAATACTTTTGTAAGAAACGTGTGATAGTAATTGGGGCCTTCATTAGCCGAGTGGTTAGAGCCATGCTGAAGGTGTCTGGGTTCGAATCCCGGCCGGTCCAGGATCTTTTCGTAATAGAAATTTTCTTGACTTCCCTGGGCATAGAGTATAATCGTATCTGTCACACGATATACGAATGCAAAAATGGCAACATTGGCAAAGAAAGCTCTCAGTTAATAACTGTGGAAGTGCTCATAACAACACTAAGCTGAGAAGCAGGCTCTGTCCCAGTGAGGACGTTAATGCCAAGAAGAAGAAAAAGAGTGTGCTAGTAATACTGCCTACATCATTCTGTGCATTCCATGTATACGAACATGATGATTTATTTTTGGCCGACGCACATAACATTGTGCTCCGCCTTGTTGGGTGGCTCGAGAGGGTGCTTTAGCGAGTGGCTCGAGTGGGTGGCAACATTATGTTTACGTGCTCAATGAACTTTCACCTTAAGACGAACAAATAGAGGACTGAATACAAAAGATTGGCGTTTTCCACAGTAATCTCCATATAAATTCCAAATGTCGTGTGCACAGTCAAATTTCTTCCATAGATCATTTAAAACTTTGGGAGGATGCTATTTATCGTAAAAAAAAATCGTTTAAGCATAGGGGAGCCTAAATTTCATAATTTGTATCACTCTAAAGTATATTTTGTAGTATTAAAAGTTTAATTGCCATTTCATGATCCTGTTAAGTATTAGTGAAGTGGTTAATGTGTATATTATGCCCTTAATCCTCTAAGATTAAGTTCCACAAAATTAGACTGTTCTTTTATTTCTTCTTCTTTTTCTTCTTCTTGGCATTAACGTCCCCACTGGAACAGAGCCTGTTTCTTGCTTAGTGTTCTTATGAGCACTTCCACAGTTATCAACTGAGAGCTTCCTTTGCCAAAGTTGCCATTTCCGCATTCGTATATCGTGTGGCAGGTACGATTATACTCTATGTATGAAATTGAATTATTGATTTTTTCACTTTGACACGCATACATCTGTCTGGTGTAAAATATCCTTAATAAAACAAACAACAACAAACTTTATGTCTAGGGAATTCAAGGAAATTTCCAACCGGGATTCGAACCCAGACTTTAGGCCATTGCTTAGACACATGGCAGATCTTAGATTATTGCTTAGACACAGACAGATCTTTAGGCATTGCTTAGTGGCCGCGGACGGAAGCCACTCGGCTAAGAGTCGTTGAGGAAATTTCATTAAATCTCGTGAATTCTAAAACTTTTCCGGCATGTGATTGGAATGAAATCCTTCAGTGAAGAAGTACGAAGGTTTTCCATAGTGAAAATAAGTGCCCGGCGAAGTAAGTCACACAGGGGGGTGGGAAGAAACTTGTATCATAAAGTGGTGTGGCTGGTGTCGATCGTTAAGCATTTCTCTCAAATCATGTTCGTACATGCGATTTGGGTGAAAAAGTGCAAAGTGGATAACTGAACTGAAATAATTTATAATTTAGTAGTTTTATCGCTTTTTTGGTGTACAAGTGTACAAACCATAACAGCTTTGACAAAATTACACTTGGAAAATGAATATATGTTGTAGGTAAGTTGGAATATCCGCTGTAGTGGAACATTTTAAGTTTGATACGACGAATAATAGCACTTACGACGAAGTAGAACGAAACCCTACTCTCCTTATTTTGCACAAAAGTTCATCTCGTTTAGCATGCAGTATTAGAAACGAAGCCGTATGAATAAACGAAGCCGCCATATGTAATGCCTCTTCGAATGCCTTATGCAGTAGCCGATGCTACTTCCATCATCTTTGGCAGTGCAGAAAAACTGTGTAGAAACCAGCGAAGTATGTAGGTCAATTGCAAGAGAGCACAAATCTACACCAACTGGAATCATAACGGCAGAAAACACATTTCTTTTCGCTTGGATGCTCAAGGTTTTTGTTGCTCACCCCACCATCTTTGTTCCGGTTCCGGCCAGAAGGACACGACTTGAACCGACGATGACTCAATAGGGGAAGTATAGTTCGAAACGGTGCAGGTTTAAATGACTCATCTCTTAATATAATATTGCCATGTCGGATATTGGATATAATAAGTATACTTCGAGGCACAAATTACAAAATAAATCATCCCAAAGACTACCACATCAATTCGGACGTTTGCCACAGAAATTCTGAAATAACCACAGTTTACAGTTTCAACTATAATGCAACTTGATTGAATTTCAAATAACATTTCATTTTCTTTCTATAACTATCAGACTGACAATAGTTTTGTCAAACCGATAAATCAGTCAACTCACATAACTTGATTCGGTCCTGCTAATTTTTTGATGCCTTGGGCCACTAAGTTTTTACTCTCCTCTACCTAAAACACATGCTGTCTGCTAAAACAGGTTTCATTTCAAGGGAAGTGTTTTTTTCCGATTTTCCTCTGAATGTAGGTTCGATTCTTACACAAAGGCTCACAGAACGCGGCTGAATATCCTCAGGTTTGCTTTTCCAACCGATTGAAACGATTTATGTTTTATTTTCTTACCCCAACCTTGGACTTTCTCTGTGTGTGAGCGAGTAGTTATGAACAAGTTTGAATGTGAATTCCATGGATTGCAAAACGTTGCCTGTCATCATCATCGGTGTCGTCGTCGTCGTCAAGAAACAAATGGTTATTATGTCATGACTCATGGTTCACCAGTTGCAAGGATCCGTGCGCCTCTCTACAATGTTCTGTAGACATGACGGTTTCATCCCATTGATACGAAGTATAACAGATTTTTTTTTCCTAGACCCACAATGGCGACGACAAGGACAATAATATGCGAACCTTGACGAATGGATGAAATGTGTTTTTATAGCTGAGAGTGGAAAAGCACCCCATTCTTTTCGAATGAAGAGTTTTATGAACATACGATATACGACGAGGGTGGCACGCAGTTATCAATCAGCGAACATTTACGGACAAATAGATCATATTTCAATGGAAAATGTTTTCGACAAGGACGAGTAATTGCATAATGCACACGGAAAGATCAAAGTATGAACGAGGGCTGATGCGAATGGATCAATACCTTAGAAGTAGACATTCCCTGGAGCATATTTATTGAAGTTTTGATTGAAATGGCAATAATCGTCTCAAATCTAGAAATTGTCTGTTGTAACATTCGTTACATAATTACATGAATTGACCATTTGCTTGCAGCTTTAGGAGCTCATTGGAAGTATTTTAGGAAATTCATGTTGGATATATCAATTTTTAAAAACCTCTTTAATAACCTCCCTCTAAAAACTTCATCGAGATTTCAAAATTGGTCGGCGTTAAGCCAGAGTGTTCAAGTCCTAAACTTGCGAAAATTTAGAGGCGTGCCGAGAGTTGGATAACTATGAAGAGTGCTGTAAAAATCGAGGTACCATAAACCATATCGGAATGCATTCACCATCATTGAAAAACTTTCTGAAAAAATGTTGTGTAATGATTTATTACGCAACTAAAAACAGTTGTGTAATGAGGAAACGTTGCGTAATGCATCATTACAACACTGGTTTCAGTTGCGTAATGACTATTACCACACCGCATAATTCAGTGCAGGAAAGTAGGCCGTTTCATGACCGATTCCCAAGCAACACCGTTTGTTTCAACTCGAAAATATGACTTTCAATTGCACTGAATAGCAACACAAAAAGCGCAAGAGGCGGAGCCTGTTTGCAACATTTTTATGTTCTAGAGAAAATGCATATTTGTTGCAAAATACTTAAGAGGAAAACTAAAATGAAAACAAAAATATAAACGATAATCGAACTCCCGACTTTAGATCATAAATCTTCTCCTCTACTCACTACTTATCAAGCCTGAAAAAACTGCCTCGCCAATGCACTATATAAGCGACCACATTTATTTGTTGCTTATTACTGCACATGTACATGTAAACAAACAAACTGCCAATTTAACGGCAAAAGGCGCTTCTCGAGGCACTCAGATTTGTAGATCTCGCCCTTTACTGTGCCCTTTGTCACGAAAGGCTCACTCCTCAGTCCGCAAGAGCAGATGGCCTGCTGAATGAGATATTTGGAGGCGAATTTCGACATTTTCTTCTTCTTAAATTTGTCGTCTACATCAGTGGTCCTCAGCCTAACTAGTTAGGCGGGCCACCGCTTTGCTCTTAAAACATGTCGCGGGCCACAAGATGTAAAAATATCTATTTTTAAGTCCTATCAAAACGACTCGACTAGAATACCAAAAAAATTCGCTCGGCACAACTCTGTCAGTCTAATTTTTCGACAGTTGTTACTCAACTTGACTGGCTTATTATCGGAGTCGACAGGTGACTTCGGAAATTTGCATGCATTTTGTGTTCGACAGTTTCTAGTGGTTTTAATAATCTTTCCTAGTAATACCATTGTCCTTGGATTATCAAGAGTTCGTCCTTCGCGAAAAGATAAATGTCAAGAATTACACATCAAATATATATTAGATTTACACGCCACGTATTTTTAGCTTAAATCATGTAAAGCCATTTGCAATAAATTGTTCAGCGATAGATCATACAAACACAGCTATTATATCAAACATTGCAAACAAAATTCTTAAAAATTTCGCAAAACGTCCTCTTTTAAAGAATATTGCAAGCGAAACCGCTCTGTACATGATTTTACACTTAAAAATAAATTATGCACATGAAATGACCGAGCTGTAGATCCATTCATGTGCTTTATTTTTGGCAGATTGTTCAGAGTTCGGTCGTGAGAACCGGGCATACTCGTTTGCAATTTTACATTCAAGATGTAAAGGAAATTTTCTCGATTCCCAGGGCATAGAGTATCTTCGTACCTGCCACACGATATACACATGCAAAAATGGTCAATCGGCAAAGAAAGCTCTCAGTTAATAACTGTGGAAGTGCTCATAAGAACACTAATCTGAGAAGCAGGCTCTGTCCCAGTGGGGACGTAACGCCAGAAAGAAGAAGAAGATGCAAGTAATATTGGCGGATGTTTGATACATGATCATGAAATTTTTAATTTTCTCTCAAAATTGCAAGCATTCTAGAATGCAATGAGACCGTTATTATTCATCGTTGAATATTCAGTTATAACTCGTTTTATATGAAAATCATGAAAATTCACGTGTAATGTATATTTGTGAATACTGTGAACACATTTTCCTGCAAAATTTTCTTAATTTTGAACGAAAAAACTGCTTTTGAAAATTCCGAAATCAGCGACGGATCCTGCCCCTTAAGCGAAAAGATTAAACTAGCTTTGACAAAATTCTATGATCTTTTATATTCTTTTGAATAGAGTAATTACAGCACTAGAATAATAACAACAATTAACCTCCATATCGTGAAATCCTTAGCCACAGCTAACCTAAAACTTCAGCGAAATTGTATAACCAAAATAGAACTACTTGAAAAAACCACTTTCTTTCTTGAGGAAAAGATGATATCAATATTTGGAGAAACTTTGGGTTCTGAACAAACTCCAGAAACAAGAAACTGTATCCATTTCTCTTAGTTTCTCGCTAGCCATTCCCTTGCTCAACACATAGCAAAGAAGAAAATCCTAAAATTAATCGAATGGCCCACTACAGGAAAAGATTGCTAGACTTTACAAATTATAAATTTTGAAATTCTGAAATCACAACATGCGGGCCACACTACTCCAATATGCAAAATCCCTCCACGGGCCGCACAAAACCTGGTTGAGGGCCGCAGTTTGGTGACCACTGGTCTACATCGAACTTGCTCTTGTAGGTGAAAAACTCCAACCCCGGAATTTGCTTAAAATCGGCTTTTATATACGTTTCGTCGTCCTTCACACAGCAGCCATATTTTGTCAGCATCTTCTCGTAGAGCTTCCGTGCCCGAGTTTTAGCCGTCGATTGTTGCCGCTCATCGCGGTTTGGGAAGTTCTGTACCTTGTATGTATGTAGTCCAGCTCTCTTCTTTGCATTCTGGACGTAGCTCTGCGACATGCCGATTTTTTTTAGCCAAATCACGGCTTAAGGGGGGTCCGTAGCCTTGAGGTTACGCTTTCGCTTCATAAGCGGAAGGTCATGGATTAAATTCCCAGCCCCTCCACAAAAAAAAACCCGTCCAGCCACCAGAAGACGCCGCACGGAGGACCGTGCTAAGGGGGAGCATATCCATCCTCTGTCAGTATCAGATGGTGACTGAGACAAACTGACCCTCTTCGTAGGCAGCTAGCCTCAAATGACTTAGGAACACGGCAAAATGAACCACCGCAAGAGCAAAGGACTATGGCTTATGGAAATCGATTGGACTTGAACAGCAGAGAAGAGAGTGAAAGCAGATGTAAATATAGATTAGTTAAAAATAGATCTGTATCGGTATAGTAGATGCAGATGAACTGATTCCGGCACAGTAGTGGCCACAAGCACGGAGTGCCTTAAAAAAAAAAAACAAAAAAACACGGCTTGAGACGTTGGGTTTTGCTTTAATCATCCGTTTCACCTTTCCGTCCATCTTTTCGTTCTCCGGTCCCGGTTTTCTTCCAGCTCCTTTGCCGTGGTCCAACGTCAACCGCTCCTGGAACAACTTCAACAATCTGGAGACGGTTGAATGGTGAATGTTCAACATTTTTCCCAACTGCCGGTGCGACAGGTCACGAAATTCCAGGTGTTTGGAAAGAATTTGTTCTCTCGATTCGCGTTTATTCACCTCCATTTTCGATGAATCGAAAAACACGACTTCGAGTTTGACAGTATGTAAACATTGTTTACTAAACAATACACATCAATGAGAAAGTGTTTGCAAAATTTGGTTGATTTTTACCCAATGGTGGAAAAGATATGCTCTTTTGAATGTGTCGCAATACAATTTCATAATTTAGTTTTCGCCCTTTACCCGATGGGAGAGGAAAGTCTGAGTCAGCAGTGACCAGTCAACGTGATGGCCACAGACAAACAGACGTAACACTTAGAACAAATTTCTTCAAAATCCATCTTCCTGTTTACACCACCATCATCTGGTGAGCATGTTGCACGAAAAGATGTTTCGCGCAACAAGACTGGCAGGTGGCGGTAGTGTGAAACGTCAAACGCAAAGAAAAATTATGCGCGCGCCTCTGGTTGTGAGATTTGTAACATAACAAATTTGAAATGATCGTTAAATAGCTCAGTAATATACAATTTTGTTTGTCGACACGATTACAGCAAACTATTCTTACTACAGCAAACTTTGCTTATGCTACGTTTTTTTCTGAAGCTTCCCACAGCACTTCAAAATTGAAATAACTGCTTCAGGGCCAATGAAGGCGTGTCATGTTCCATGATTGCGAACTAAATCATTAGTCAATTCATTCTGAGCGATGGAAAAATGACCAGATACAAATACATGGTTAGAAGAGTTGACTGAATTCAGTTCCTCAATTTTATTATGTATCCATGATGTTAGTTATGTGGAAAATTTCCTATAAGGAAAGTGACAAGCAATTGTCAAATCACTTAGAGACACAAAGGTACATAAAGACTATTGTGTACCAATTCATCAAAAGTGAAAACATCTAAATCACTAGGATATTCAATAGACGGAGAGCATCCATGAAATTTGGTCGCAACCAATTCAATATAGAGTTCCCAGTTTGTTGGGCGAGGGTTTCTAAACCGCAAAGTCTGCGAATTTACAAGAAGACGTATCGATGATCGGAATATGATTCATCATCTGATACATGCCAATTCTTTTAGTTCTTTTCGAGCAGAAAGCTATGTCTAACATTTCTTCTCTAGTAGGTAGGTTGGACGATTGCCTATATTAAGTAATCCAAGATCTGTACTTCATAAGTATTGTATCAGCTTGAAGCTTCTCAAATTAATATCTGAGCTACCACAGAGAATGTGAGGAACATTAGCATCACAGTCCGTAATCAGCGGAAGACCTTTTGTCACACAGTGTACTACAACTCGTTTGAAATCTTCCGTTTGGGATAGTTCAGCATATGGTAAATACACCGAACCATAAACGTATTTTTTATTTAGCTCACCAACAGAAACATCAATTGTGACAGCACATACATATGACTGTAGCATTCATTTAACCAGCACGCATGCACGAGGTATGACTAGCGGGTTTGTTGTTTCATGTTTACGGAAAATAGCAAAAACTGGGTTCACAAGGTTACCTAGATAGAAGTTTCCCGTAAGAAAATAAACTTTCAAACTAGCGCCACTTAGGTTGTAGCATTTTGCATTAGTCTGCAAAGATTGATCGTTGCGGTTTTTTTAAGCTGAAGATTGATTTGAGCTATCCCAACCGTAGCCACTACCCAAACCAGGCAGGATTAAGCTTTTTGTAATTTCAGCACAAAAAAGACCAATAGCGAAAAACACAGATCGATATCTATAACAAGCAAGATAACAAGTCACCTAAGGCAATAAAGCACAGAATACACTGTGTTGAACGCATAATGCTTATCTAATATAGATGATAATTTAAACAAAATAACAACATATTCACAATTCCACTCTCATTAAGCCTCAGGCTTGAGAGAGAAGAAAGACAGCTGATTATTTAGACCCCCCAACCATTCTTTCCTAGGCACGGTAAGCATGAAGCCGCATCACACCATGAATTAGGAGTCACTTTTGAAGAGGTGGACTTTTAGCACCGGAACAGGATTTTCGTAGTTTTAATTCTTAGCTAATTGAAACAATCGCTATCGACCATACGCGGCTGTCTAAACTAATCAGGAAAAGAAGGATAATATTGATGATCAACTCCTGACGTGCCCAAACAGCCCCCGAAAGGTTCCAGTTAAGGCTCAAGAATTAAAGGGGGGTCTGTAGCCTTGAGGTCACGCTTTCGCTTCATAAGCGGAAGGTCATTGGTTGGATTCTCAGTCCCTCCACAAAAAACCCGTTCAGCCACTAGAAGACGCCTCACGGAGGACCGTGCTTTGGGGAGCACATCCATCCTCCGTCAGTATCAGATGGTGATTGAGACAAACTGACCCTCTTCGCAGGCAGCTAGCCTCACTAACAGCAGAGCTCTCTCCTACCTGCTCGGTGTGAGAGTAAAAGAGTAGGAGAGAGTAAAAGTAAGATGTAAATATAGATAAGTTGAAAATAGATCTGTATCGGTAAAGAAGAAGCTACAGATCAACTGATTCCGGCACAGTAGTGGCCACGAGCACAGAGTGCCTTAAAAAAAAGGCTCAAGAATCCATCATTCAATTATTACAATCATCAAGAATGAAATCCCTGTTTTTTCGTTCAAATTGAATTAAATCCTCATGAAAATCTACCATCGCATAACAGATAGCAAGTATAACGCAATGATAGATTATCTTGATCATTGCTTTAATTTGGAACGAAAAAACTGGTTTTGAAAATTTGCAGAACGATGATGATTATTTTCCTCTTAACAAGAACAGCTTTTAGAACAAAGTAAGCATTACTTAGTTATCATTTGTGACCCGCTCCATCGCACATTGAATTTTATGATTCAAACCAATTATCACGATGTATCCTTCTCTCGGCTTGTAGTTCTACGGATGGTCTGTGTTGATTATGAAACAAATTTTGCCAAGTTAGTCAAACATAAAAATCTGACGAAGCATAACATATACATTTTGCTAAAACTTGGATATACAAAAAACAAGATGCGACTATACACTTTCCTAAAGTGTATGGAAACTAAAGTTTATACATACTGGGACTCTCCGGTGCACGGAAATCTACCAATCGATTCAGCCAGCTTTTCCCGATCTGCAATGATACAAACCGAATCTGACATCGTTACCAAGTCAAGATATTCCATTCAATCGTGTTTTGAACTCCATTTTGCCCGCTTTGGACACTAGTTTAGTACTTCTACACCCGTTTCCTCGACGAACGCTGTTTGGCTACTAGATTGGAGAGGTGCATCTTTCTGGAAACAGTTGCCACAAGGAAACTGGATTTGGTAAAATGAGTTTGCTCGAAGTCTTGTTTTTCACTTCCCACATTGAGCAAATTTCTCTCCTCTGTTGTTACACTGTAAAAATGATTTTATATTCAGTTTTATATATTCAGGAGCGAATATAGAATTCAGTGGTTTACAGATTTAATATATTGTAATGACATGATAATCCTCATAATTTAAAACAATCTTATAATAAATCGCAGATAAGTTTTCAAGTGTACAACTGGCGAGTGGTTTTCCATCATATCATGTTAACCAGCTACTTGATATTCAACAGCCTGCTTTACATTTTCACCGACACGTACCGAACTGATAAGGCGCGTGGGCCCCAGGTGTCATACCGGAAGATTGAATTTCCATTGTTAATGCGCCTACCGTTCGTAAAACCGTTTCCAAGACTTTAGTGCCTTTTGTCTGTGATGATTTGTTGGAAACTGGGTGAATAAAAGGGAAGGCATATTCAGTTTGTTTATCAGTGTGGAGCTAGATCATATAATTTCACTATGAGAACAACTTGGATGCTGCTGCTGCTGGGTCAACTGGCCTTGGGGCAGCAAAACAGTAATTTCTGTTTGAAAGGATTCGAAAAAGTGCTCGAGTATGACAAGTGCGATTACTATGCATTCGGACCTCTTTTTATGAGCTCCTATTGTAACTGGCAGCATCAGGTTTGAAGTACAACTTTTAAGTATCTTCATATTTCTAATTATTTCATAACTATTTTAGCTTGAGTACGGCATTACCAAAACATTTTGTTGCGGTGGGATTTGTGCTTACTGTTTCGAGCAGATCGATAACATCGATAGTGACAGTAGCGATAACTCCGAAAGTGCAGATATAAACTTAACAACAGTGCTTCCAGATGATTACGGAAGAAGCTTCGATGTATCGAGAGAACAATTCAAATTTGAAGAAATTATGACCACAAGGCTCAAACGTATGATGAACAAGTTTTTCCACAAAAACAATACTATTGAACATTAATTACTTCACACAATAACAAAAACATAGAGAGAAATATTGTTCAAAAATGACGTACTAGAGAGTTTGAATATAAAAATTCAAAAATTGTATGATTATGACGTAATGGGAATTAAAAACTGTAAATAAATAAAGTCGTTATATTCTAATCATCTGTATTTTTCTTTGCGTCTAAGCATAGTTTAGTTTATAAAAGAATACGATGTGTAACATTTGTCTTAAAAATGAATAAACCATATTAATAACCAAAAATTTGTAATTTACTGCGATTTTCGATTTTTTTTTCAAATTTCTCGTTGAAGGTCAATTTTTGCGGATTCCGTTGTCCCTAATAATAATAATATTCTTTACTTTACTCTCACGGTTTATGACCCAGCTTAAACTGGGACACTTAATTATGCAGAGTGAAATAGATTATTTCCATTCCCAGACGATCTTCAAGTTTGTTGTTTGTATAATATTACTGACTCCGGTCAATCACGATGTTTCAATCATGAAGGCAGTGTAAACTAAGCTTAACATAGCTTACATACACTATAAGAAACCAAATGGATCTACTAGGACATGTTTAGATTTCAAGAATAATCTTTTAAGTCTTGGTTGTTCTATTAGTATGAAAGATTCATAATCAAACACAGTTTGGAACAAAAATTGAAGACTTCTCCTAATGCTTCCAATACTCTACTTATAATATTTCTACATAAACCAAAAGCGCTTTATTTGAAACCTTCAAGTAGACACCAGGGATCAGGGGAGATATCAGGGGACCCAGATAGCCGTTGCGGTAAACGCGCAGCTATTCAGCATGACCAAGCTGAGGGTCGTGGGTTCGAATCCCACCGGTCGAGGATCTTTTCGGGTTGGAAATTTTCTCGACTTCTCAGGGCATAGAGTATCTTCGTACCTGCCACACGATATACACATGCAAAAATGGTCATCGGCATAGTAAGCTCTCAGTTAATAACTGTGGAAGTGCTCATAAGAACACTAAGCTGAGAAGCAGGCTTTGTCCCAGTAGGGACGTAAAACGCCAGAAAGAAGAAGAAGTAGATATGTTTCCGCGACGAAAGAGATTCTATTAAATTCGTAAGATGCATTTAAGTATCTAGAGCTCATGATGGTCGAAAATTTAACTTTTAAAAATCACATTGAAGACATTTCAACCAATTGAAACAAATATATGAAATATCTCAGCAACTAGACGAGCAGTTGGGAAGAACCAACGTTGCTGGAAACGTCGACAGCCTGTGGATCCCTATCCACGAAGCTGTAATAACAACGGCGCGGGAATTGGTTGGCACTGGTCAACGACGAAGACGAAACGACTGGTTCGATGAAGAATGTCAGAGAGTGACAGACATGAAGAGTGTTGCCAGAAGCCGTATGCTTGTGGCCGGTACCCGACAGAACAGAGAGCGGTACAGGGCAGCGAGAGCCGAAGAAAAGCGAATCCACCGCAGAAAGAAAAGGCAGCACGAAGAAAGTGTGGTAGCTGACGCTCAAGAAAACATGAACCGGAATGATATGCGGAGATTCTTTGCAACGGTCAATGGTGCGCGGCACAATACCGTACCAGTGCCCGCCATGTGCAATGACCGAGAAGGGAATTTGCTAACCGATAAAACGGCGGTGGCTGCCAGGTGGAAGGACCATTTTTAGCAATTGTTGAACGGTGAAAATGGAAATGTAGCGAGGAACAGGATGAGCTGTGGACTCACCAACCATAGGAGAGGTTAAAAAGGCTATCAGCGAGCTGAAGAACTGTAAAGCTGCTGAGAAGGACAAGATCCCGGTCGAGCTTATCAAGCACGGAAGTGAGCAGCTTTACCAGTCGATCCACCGAGTACTTCTGAAGGTATGGGAGGACGAAGAATTGTCCACCGGCTGGTTGGATGGCCTCATCCGTCCTATCTACAAGAAAGGGCACAGACTGGAGTATGCCGATTACAAAGGAAATACCCTGCTGAATTCGGCGTACTAAATTGTCTGAAAATGGTTTTCCGGCGAAATTAATTAGGCTGATACGTGTTACGCTGAATGGTTCGAAATCAAGTGTTTGGATCGTAGACGAGGTGTCAACCTCGTTCGTGACGTTAGACGGATTGAAGCAGGGAGACGCACTTTCGAATATACTGTTCAATATTGCACTGGAGGGTGCTATTAGGAGATCTGGCGTGCAGAGAAATGGCACTATTATCACAAGGTCGCACATGCTCCTTGGCTTTGAGGACGATAGACCTAATTGGAATCGCTCGCAAGTCATTGGAAGAGGCCTTCGTGCCTCTGAAGAGGGAGACAGCGAGGATAGGCCTTACCATTAATTCTACCAAAACGAAGTTGCAGGTAGAGATAGAGTCAGGCATGGTGGTGTAAGTGCTGAGGTAGTGTTTGATTGGTATGTGTTTGAAGTTGTTGAAGAATTTGTTTACCTTGGAACACTTGTGACATATGACAACGACTTTTCCCGCGAAGTGAAAAGACGTATTGCGGCTGTGAAAAGGGCCTTTTACGGACTACGTAATCAGCTTAGGTCGCGCAGCTTGCAAACGGAGACAAAATTCGCCCTTTATAAAACATTGATTCATCCGGTGGCTCTCTACGGGCACGAAGCGTGGACGTTGAAAGAGTCAGACCAGAAAGCTCTCGGTGTTTTCGAGCGTAAAGTGCTGCGGACAATACTCGGTGGGAAACTCGAAAATGGTGTGTGGCGTAGACGCATGAATCACGAGTTGTATCAAGTGTACAAAGATGCGAATATTATCAAGCGTGTAAAATACGGCAGACTTCAGTGGGCTGGTCACTTTGCGCGATTGTCGGAAGAAAGAATTGCGAAAATAATATTCAGCAGGAAACCAGGTAGAGGTCGGTGGCTTCGGGGAAGACCACGAATACGCTAGCTACGTACGCAGTGGAAGAGAACCTGGCGACTCTAAACGTTCGGGGCAACTGGAGAAGTTTCGCCCAAGACCGACGAAGATGGAGCTCTACAATACGCCCGGCAATGGCGTGACGCTACGCTGTAGCCATCAAGGTATCAAGTTAGGTGTATGAAATATCTGTATCCACTTATTAACAAAAAATCTATTTTTTCTCAATAACAAGCTTTTGATTTTCAAACAAATTTTCAGATCGGTCATGTTGTATACTGTAGCAATGTGGACTAGCTCTTATAATACCAGAGACAAAGCTCTCCAGAGAAACCAAAATAAAATTTTGAAGAATATTCTGAAGCTGCTCTCCTGGTAAAGCACTCTTATTTCACACATAACATCCAATTTTGAAATATTTTCAAGTTTATTTACAATAAACTTATGAATGGAATTTTAAAAATATAATACATGTATTACAAAAAATATAAAAAGTTATGAACAAAACCATCTCGATACTAAAATTATATCAACTTCTATTATTTTTAACACCAGCAAAAAATGTGGTACAGTCTTCTTATGTGGTTCTGGTCAGGATAGGTCGGAACATAATTATATTCCAAGAAATTTGTTATGAACAAAAAAAAACTTTTTTCGAATCTTGGGTGTTCTTGTACCCGAGCAGAAGAAAATAACTACTGAATACCAAATCGAGGTATTCCATACCAGATAATTTCCAATACTACATACCTGAATGAGGTATGAATTAGCCCTGCATAAGAGGTAAAATACCACAAATAATATCTCAAGCATATTCTACGAACACCAAACTGATAACTAGATCAGGTATTGTAATACCTCAATAATACTTGATGGATTTTCATATAAAAATGAAATTTTTCAATTGTAGTTCAATACCTCCAGCAGACCTCAATAGCTGTTTAATACCTCAATGAAGTATTTTTAATTGTTTTAAAGATTTTTTTCAATACCATTATAATACCAAATTGAGGTATTGACAACTGAACAATACCTAATTTTGGTATGATACCAAAAAATGGTATGCATAAGTTATTGCGGAGTTATTTGTTCCTCCTCGGGTAGATATAACTATTTGAACTCCACAACAATTTGGTGAACGTGCTATATTTTAGTTAATGTTTACCCTCTTGATATGATCTATGACATTTTCGTGACCCATTGAGGTCGTTTTGGACATACCCTGGTCGAAACGAAGTTATTTACCCATATTTATATACTTCCTTACATCAATATTCCGAAAAATTTTGGATGAACTGAAACATTCTGGATTTTTTTCGAGACATCTTGCTTTTTTGATGGCTTTAATGATTAGGGATTGCATTCTGATCCCCATCTGCAAAATTGAAGGTTATGACATGTAGTTTTTTCGACATCAATTTACTTGCAGAGATGAAGTGATTCTATTCTATTGTAGAATAGAAAAATGAATTTTTGACTACACTCAAAATTGTTTTAACCTACAAACCAATAGAAACAACTTATTTCCCGAGTTTGTTCGTCTGTAAATATAAACTCAAGGCTATGACATGTAGTTTTTTTTATTTAGTGAGTTTTTACAATAGCTTGAATATTCGAATCTCAAGCTTTTCAATAAAGTCAAGGGATAGTATATAGAAACAGAATCTTTATACAAATGTTGTCAATTGGAACTGATTTGACCAATATTTAAGAAAAAGTCCAAACGACGACTTTCTCTAATTAGTTAGATAAAAAGTTAAAACCTTTTAATGTTGGAAAATCTTGTGAATAATGATTTTTTCACAACGTTTCTTGAAGAATTTCATGTTAAAAAATACAATATTTGGATGCCATCAATTACATTTCTCTAAGCAAGCTTACAATTTGTGAAGCTCTTACTAATTGCATTTTCAACTTCCTATGAATCTTAGCTAAAAATCCCTCCACTTAATTCTAATACTTCTATTATTTTATTGCTTAAGGTATGTTTTTGGCATCCTTATGATAACATTATTTCAATCATTTTTTTGAAATCAACTTATGGGAAAGTTTACCTAACTCTTCAAAAACATTTTTGTTGCAGGCTTGCTATTTTCGTCCGATGTTATAGGCTTACTATTGTCTTCTGATCGGGAAATGTACGACAATTGATAAACTTGTCCGTTTACAATTAAAACTTTGATTCATTCTTAGATTGACTGGAACACGTACAAACAATGTCCATTTTTTTATACTTAACATTTTCAAAACCAATTCCATGGTTACTTAAAGCGTTAAAATATCGTTCCATAAATCAGACTGGAATTTAGCAGAAACAGGATGGGCCTACAAAATTATAGTGCGGGGTAAAAAAATATTTTCCATCCAACGCTAATAAAAAATGCTTTGCTGTACGACCAAAAACTCTAAATTGTAGTCGTTTGAAATGGTAAAAAATATCTTATAATTAAACTTTGAATATTTTTTAAATACCGGGAAAAACCGGGAATTTGATATTGACTTTTCACTGGCCACCCTGTCATCATGCTTCGAAAACATTTTTCACACATCGCAGCAGAACAAAAGTTTCCAATCAGTTTGCCATGGTAACATGTTTGATTACGTTGCATCATTGCAGTTGCTTCAGGTGTCGGATGCAGTGGTATAAAAATTTGATTAGATGCCGTTTTTGGCGCCGTTACTAGCATCCATACCATGATAGAATAGTTGGGTGTGTAACATAGGCTTAGTTAACCTTGTCAACAGGTTTACATTCATCCATGGTAGGGTAAAGCTCTACTTGGACACACTCAGCCTTTCGCTTGTCAAATTACGTAATACTCGATAATAACGGTGAGAATCAGAAACCTTGTTGCATTTTTTAGGCTAAAACTTTTGAAAAAAAAAACTTTATGCAGAAAAAAAAATATATCATGTACCGAGAATAGGATACATCTCCAAACACAGTAGGTGGGTGCTGTTGAACGTCATACATATTTTACGAGGGGCAACACTGTAGCAACGTCCTTTTCCCTTGCGCTAAGTTCATGCAACCTGATGTAATATTGAATCGATGCCAACGTAAACACATCTTTAAAAGCATTGGAAAAAAAATCATCATAACTCATATCATCAACTCACTTTTGCTATTATGAATTAAATGTATAAAGAGTAAGAAATCTCATCCTTTAAAAAAACCTAAGTCATTGTTATTGTTAACCGGGCAAACTACATATTTTTCATTTACAAATGAAAAAGGTAAAAACTCAAGACAACATCCCAGGTTTTTTGTAACCGAAAATTGAACCTTGCAATCTAACACCCCTACAAGGCTGTAGACAGCATGAAGGAACACTCGGAATGCCATTTCCGTTTCCAGCGTAATCCACTTGTCCGTGAAACACCCTTCCGTTTTCGGGGTGGGTGGCAGATTCAATGGTCATACGACTAATATATACCTACGGCAAACCGATACGGCAAACCGATGTTAGGAGGTTTATACTACATCGAGCATTTATTTTTGCCGGGTTATTCACAGTAGTAAGAGGCCATTCGTAAACCATGTCGACGTAAGGAAAGGTAACTTTAAACATCTTATCGACTGGGCAGAAATGAATGTATTTGTAGAAGTCCAGTGTTACGTTTGAGCAGAAGTTGAAATTTGTGATTGCACTCTACAACTTACTCTTTCATCCTTTTTTTAGAACATGTTTATCTGTAAATCAAAGTTCAAAGCGATGGTGTATTGTTTTTTTCTACATAAATTTGACTTAAAACTAAGAAGAATCCTATTTTTCAACTGTTGATCATAACTTAAATCAATAATTTGATTATAGAAATTCAGCGAACAAGTTTCATTAGCAGCAAGGTGTGTGGGTCGTTATAAAGTTTTTGAGGGTTTCATATAAAAAGTAAGACAGACGTTGGGGACTAGGGGTTTCGAAAATAGTCATTATTCAAAAGTCAATGAACTTTCGAAAACAATTCCGTTGTCAAAATTGTCTGGCCTGAGACCATGGTCCATACCGAAATGGACAGCCCCATATAATCTAACGTTGTTTCCAACAGCCCAGTAGTGCAGTTTATCAACGCTCCTCAAAACTGGTATGGGAATAAGTGTATGCCCCATTTCCCTATCGACCTTACATTTTTTGTATGTCTCATAATTGGATTTCCTTGTTTTTGCTGCCACTCTTCGGTTAGTATTTATTTCTGGTTTATTTTCGCGTGTATATATGGAGACCATCATTCACAGTAGTTTTGCATCGTTGTTGGATGGCATTGCAAAAATATACATTGTAGTTGTACCGAAGAGCAAACCAAATACCACCAGTGATGGAGATGTTTGATCATGATGATGGTTTTAGTTTGTTCGCTTTGTTCACGTACATCCAGCATAATTCAGTTGTTAAAGTGGGTCTTGTTTGCTCTCCAAATAGGAACTACATTGTATCGAACAGGGAAAACAAATTTGAGGGTTTTCATTCGATGATCAATCCACAGTAGGGTACCGGTATCAATGGTTGTAATGTACCAGTAGATTGGGCTATGGAATAAAACGTATATTTATCAATAAAAAGACATGCGTTATTTTATTGGATAGATCAGATCGCCTCTTATTTAATCGGTTTGTCAAATTTCAGATTGTTATCTTATCAAAAAGTCAATTAACTAAATTAAATTAAATTAATTAACTTTACGTATAAAATTAGCTCTCTGCACCAGTAGTTGCCGTCGTGTTCCAGTAGTCGATCAACTGATGGAAGTAGTTCTTCAAATTGATGTATAAAAATTAAGAAAAATCCGAGGGAAAAAGCCACCATTCACCGTGCATTTAAAATAAATCTGCACTTCAAAAAAATTTATAATTTTTCCAAATCATTTGTAGCGAGCTAGAATACCACTATGAAGCGTGCAAGTATACCATAATTCAGGGAAAAATCTAAAATCAGTGATGCATAACTAAAAACTACTCAAAAATTATGTTTACAAATATCATGTTAAGGTTGCCTCGTACCATTCTATATCACCATTCACCGTGTACGCTGGTGCACCATTTACCGTGCGTATAGTTTTCATCATGATTTAATTTTGTATCTTGAAGAAACGATGTTGGTGGAGCAAATATGTTGCTAGTAGTGTGCGCACTCATTTTTAAGGGTATTTAAATCTTATTTTACAAGAAAAGTCATAGAAAGTTGAAAAAATGGTTACATCATTGTTTTTTCAACAAAATCGTTATAGGAGGTTTGACTGTATTGTCCAAACTATTCCATATTTGCTCAAAAACTAAATATGAAGTAGTTAAATCACGACATAATAATAAATCCAATAGTACCCAATAATTTCAAGCCTTTTATACTAAAGCACGGTAATAGGAACCAATATTGAAAAGGGTCCATTCACCGTGCATTTGTGTTTCGACTGAAACACAATAACAAAATCTTATTTGCATAAAATCTTGTGGTTCATATGATGAAATACATCCTACTAGAAGTATCTACGGCGAAAATTTGTTGAAATTATGAAAAATTCGATACTCTAACGTTGAAATGAAAATATGTGAATTTTTGGCGTTTCCACTAAGAGTGTCAAAAAATTCCATTATCAAACAGAATTCACATGATTTTGACTACATAATGCAAAAAATGTTCAAAATGTTTTGTGACAAGAACTACATCATTTCATCAGTTTTATCTTATTTTGCTGGCAAAAGAGAAATTTGTGAAAATTGTATGAATATTCCGTACGAATTTGTATATGTGCACGGTGAAAAGAGGCCGCACGGTGACTGGTGACTTAACAGTATTTTGTTTGAAATTTCTTGCATCATTACCGAGCGGCTACTACGAGAGCACTAGCGCAACTATTGGAACACGTGTACCATATTTATATTTTTTCTTTATAGTAGTGGTAACAATCTTTTGACTTACCCCAAAGATCTTTTATAACTTGAAAATTAATGGGTACCCGAGCAAAGTCGGATAACTAGATGATATCAAATTGATAACAACTTTTGTTATCACTGTTATCATTTTGATATTTTGTTATCAATGATAACCGAATGATAACACAATTTGTTATCATTCTATCTGTGACAGACATGTTTGATAACAGGATGATAACAAAATATGTTATTACATATCTTTCCCATAACATTTTCATACAGTGCGTGTTCATAAACAAAGTTGACTCTTTGTCATACAAAATTTTGTAAAATTGTTTGGAGCCTAAGTTTAATCCAAAACTCTCATTTCACAGAAGTTTTCCGTGATTTATGACTACAATATTAAACGAAAACATGATGATGAAAATTTAGTTATCAACTTGAACTCAGTGATAACATAATGTACTATTACTTTGTTATTCGACGGACAAATTTGAGTTCTCATTTTTGTTATGTTGGCTGTTAATTCAGCCAAGATGATAACAAAATCAGTTATCAAATGATGATAACCAGGTAATAGATTATCATTATCATTTTGATATTCAACTTTGCTCGGGTATCGAGATCCATTGTACATGCCACACGAAAATGGCGACTTTGTCAAAGAAAGTTCTGAGGCTGAAACGCCAGCTCTATATCAGTGGGGTTTTAAAGACAATAATATGAATAATTCTTCACTGTTACTTCAATAAAGCTTATCTGACATGAACGATTTCTCTTCATGGATCCTCTCTTTCGCTAATAATTTCACTAAATTAGATAAATCTGTAATATTTCTTGTGTATGAGAAAGATATAGTGATTCTTCATCTCACAGAACAAAAAAAAATGTTTCGAAAAGAGAATCAGTTTTCTGCAATAATGCAAAGAGAGCAACGATGAAGAGAAATCGATGATTGCAGATAAGCTCTTTTGAAAAAACAGTGCTGAATTGTTTGCCATTTCTAGGCTGCCCAGAATGAGATGTGAGCGTCGTGACCATGCGATTACACATAAAATAGCGTATTTTTTTTTTCTATAACTCGTTTCGTAAAACAAGACTTCGTACATGTAACACTAGTTTCATACTCCATACGAAATATTTGTATCTGGCACAATCTCGCGATTAAGCAACTTCATGAAATATTCGTCAAATATACGGATTTCACATTTCGTAGATGAGCGTTATAGTATTTTTTACAATTGTCTTCCACTAAGGCTACTTGCACTGGATAAAAATTGTTTACTATTACAAAGCTGATCGTTTGCTCAACGAAATTTTTGTTTTTTTTTTTTTTTTCTGCAACAAATAATTTCGTAGACTTATTTTGTGAAAATCTTGTGAATTATCTTACCGTATCTTATGTAGAATAAACGAATACATTTCACTAATATATGATATGATGTTTTATTGAAGGATTGTGTTCCAACAATGAACGAAACAATTTTCTCGAAAATCTATTCAAACAGACCCAAGTCAGAAAAGTGAACATACTTACTTTATCAATCCTTCGTGTTTCGCAGTCGAAATTCTACACATTCCGCTTTGAACCAACTCGATTTTTCACTTTTGGAACGTTTAATTTCAGAGTTTACAAAAGGACATAAGTAAGATTTTCAACATTCGCAACCTAACCATTACATGTACCGCTACGTTGTATGGAGTGGTTAAGTGATTAACCCACAAATAAAAAGAAAAACACTACTTGAGTCACTTTACACTGGTACAAAAACGTCGTCAGTAACTGAATGAAACGGCTTATGATTTTGTCATACAATTTTTGTGGGAAACGATAGAAGCAACCAAGTATTTGAACGCGAACTGATTGTATGCAAAATTTAAGCGTTAAAAATATTAAAAAGGGGATTCATTTTAAAACAGTTTTATAAGACAGGTTGTGATTCTTCTTAATAAATTTTCTCAAAACCCTATGAAAGTTACTTACGTCGATTTGAAAAAGTAATCGAGAATTGATGAATTTCGATTACAAAAGGCTTGGTACAATATAGCAGTTGTTAGTTTATTACGAAATTTATTAAATAAATTATTAAAAAATGTTTAAACTGCTTCATGAACTTGAGCTTAAGCTTGATTGGTCGCCCGTGGTTGCTACTCCAGTATCGCCAGATAAGCTGTACCGTAAAACGGGGTAACTTTGATAGTTTTTTCGAAGCAAACTTGAATATTTATGCATGCTGTTTCAAAGAATTATAATTTATATTTTTAAAACAAGTACTCTCATCCTGGCTATCGATTGCAGTTGATAGATTGCCAAAAGATTTATTTTGAATGGATATATAATTATTCATATAATCGAAAGTCGGTTTTCTGTTTTGGGGTAACTTTGATAATGGAGTATGAATCGAACAAAATTGAATGAATTACGAACATTTGTAGGGCATTGCATACCTCTAGGCGTTAAACGTTGTATGGAAATTTCTGACTTATATTACAAAAATGGTCCCAGTTTGTGAAAATGCTTTTCGCCAAGAGATTTGAGACCATATTCAAGTTCTATAATAACTAGACTGTCAAAGATAATTGGCCAACTATTCAAAACTACATCAAATAGTGATCGTGGAACCGATTGTTTGTAAGCGTTTTGAAACTGCTAAAATTGTGTCAATTTTTAATATCCGTATAAAAAGCCTCAAATGTTCTTGACTCAAATGAAAATAGCTCTTACATGAAGTGTCATACTAATATTCTTCAGTTTTGCATTCGTTTTGCTTAACCAATTAACTGAAATTATGATATTTTAGTATTTGGTGGGTTACGCACTATCAAAGTTACCCGCATTATCAAAGATACCCCGTTTTACGGTACTTACACATGAATCCAACCGGATGAATGTTTGGGATTAACAAACACCCTCAATGTATAAGTGCTGGTGATCTTTTATTTTTAGGCAACAATGGCGCCTGCCACGTCAGAATACAAACCAATGAGGGGAATGGGGAGGAATTGATGATGCATTATACTGCCTCCCACAGTAGACCGTACCCAGACAACCAAAATGCACGTATAACGAAATCACCTGGAGGCTTTGTATGTGCAAAATTTCACTTATAAGATGTCGCGAAAAGGCCTTCTACGTACAAAAGTGGAGGCGATATGCGTGCATATATTATGTGATGAATAATAACATACAATGCGAGTGTATAAATAATCTACCGAACTAACTTGTGATCTTATGCGACTTAACTAATGATAATAAATGTTGATTTGACAGCTGCTATGGATTGATTCGACTTACTTTGTACGAGTGTGCGGGACGAAGCAAAATGTACAAATGAACTCAGAAAAGAAGTGTTTTATGCGAGGAAACTCATCAATCTGGCGAGTTTATCCACGGAGTTTTGCGAGTTTGATGTAATTAGTATGAATAAACGAGTTGTAACGTGAACTTTAATGCGATTTCTGGTTGGCTGGGTATATACCACTGCGTCTACGCCAGTTCATGCGCGAAGGTGTAGGGGTGGTAAATTTATGGCAGAGAGGCTTGCTGTTTGGTAAGCAGATTACCTATTTATCAGTCGTATGGATGTTTTGAATATTTACCCATTTTTAGGGGTGCACGCCGTTGGGCATAAACACTATAGGCATCATAGGGACGTTAGGCATAATTGACGATGGCACGGTAAATGGCTGGGCATGGCGTACTATTGGTATCTCGCGTACCTGCAGGAATAAAATAGACCCCTTTGTGCGGTCCTTAGCCTCTTGCCCAGCAACTTCTATCCCTACCTCCTCGTGGTACTGGCCGGGGTACGAGTAACCTTGGAGAAGATCGGATAACCAACTCCCGGTGGGAACTTTGGTCGTATGCTGACAGGGAAGGGGGGGGGGTTTGCTTTTGCTTTTGCCTTTGCCAACCTGGAGCGTCTGTACTCCATGTTAGGAGCGGCTCACAACAGCGTCTGTTCCCCATGTCAGGGGCGGCTGATCATCGTCCGAGTGCCAGAGAAGGACTCTAAGCTAAACTGCGCACTATGCTCCTCCGAACATTTAGGAGGTTGGTGTCAGGCCCTGCAAACCAGCCGTAAAAACACATCAGCACAGGAACGTCAACGAGAGAATACGAACCGGAACACTCGTCAAAGACCACGACGACGGAAATGGACTAGCAATTGGAAACTCGGTACGTGGAACTGCAAATCTCACAACTTCATCGGAAGCACTCGCATACTCTCCGATGTACTGAAGATCCGCGGTTTCGACATCGTAGCGCTGCAGGAGGTGTGCTGGACAGGAGCATTGGTGCGAACGTTTAGAGGTAATCATACCATCTACCAGAGCTGCGGCAACACACGCGAGCTGGGAACAGCTTTCATAGTGATGGGTGATATGCAAAGGCGCGTGATCGGGTGGTGGCCGATCAATGAACGAATGTGCAAGTTAAGAATCAAAGGCCGATTCTTTAACTTCAGCATAATTAACGTGCATAGCCCACACTCCGGAAGCACTGATGATGACAAGGACGCATTTTACGCGCAGCTCGAAAGCGAGTACGACCGCTGCCCAAGCCACGACGTCAAGATCATCATAGGAGATTTGAAAGCTTAGGTTGGCCAGGAGGAGGAGTTCAGACCGACGATTGGAAAGTTCAGCGCCCACCGGCTGACAAACGAGAACGGCCTACGACTGATAGATTTTGCCGCCTCCAAGAATATGGCCATTCGTAGCACCTATTTCCAGCACAGCCTCCCGTATCGGTACACCTGTAGTTCACCTCAGCAGACAGAATCGCAAATCGACCACGTTTTGATCGATGGACGGCACTTCTCTGACATAACCGACGTCAGAACCTATCGTGGCGCTAACATTGACTCCGACCACTACCTGGTAATGGTGAAACTGCGCCCAAAACTATCCGTCATCAATGATGTACGGTACCGACGTCCGCCTCGGTACAATCTAGCGCGACTGAAACAACCGGATGTCGCCAATGCGTACGAGGCACCGTTGCCGGATGAGAGCGAGCTCGACAGGGCCCCTCTTGAGGACTGCTGGAGGATAGCCAAAGCAGCCATTCACGACGCTGCCGAAAGCATTGTCGGATATGTGGAACGGAGTTCAAGAAACGATTGGTTCGACGAAGAGTGCCAGAAGGTTTTGGAGGAGAAGAATGCAGCGCGGGCATAAATGCTGCAGCATGGTACGCGACAAAACGTGGAACGATATAGACTGAAGCGGAAACAGCAAACCCGCCTATTCCAGGACAAAAAGCGCCGCCTGGAAGAGGTGGAATGCCAAGTGATGGAGTTGATGTACCGTTCTCTAGAAACGCGTAAGTTCTATCAGAAGCTCAACACATCCCGCAAAGGCTTCGTGCCGCGAGCTGAGATGTGCCGGGATAAGGATGAGAGCATCTTGACGGACGGACGCGATGTGATCGAAAGATGGAAGCAGCACTACGATGAACACTTGAATGGCGCAGAGAACACAGGCACAGAAGGTCAGGACAGCGATGGCGATGGCTACGTCAGCCCAGCGGACAGTGGGAACTAACCAGCTCCCACGATGGGGGAAGTTAAGGATGCCATTCAACAGCTCAAGAACATCAAGGCCGCTGGCAAGTATGGTATCGGAGCCGAACTCATCAAGATGGGCCCGGACGTCTGCATCGGCTGATAGTCAGAATCTGAGAAACGGAACAGCTACCGGAGGAGTGGAAGCAAGGCGTTATATGCCCTATCTACTAAAAGGGCGACAAACAGGAGTGTAAAAATTATCGTGCAATCACTATCCTAAACGCCGCCTACAAAGTGCTATCCCAGATTCTCTTCCGTCGTCTATCACCTATAGCAAACGAGTTCGTGGGCAGTTATCAAGCAGGTTTCATCGACGGCCGCTCGAAAACGGACCAGATCTCCAGAAATGCCGTGAGTACCAGGTCCCTACGCACCATTTGTTCATCGATTTCAAGGCGGCATACGACAGTATTGACCGTGTAGAGCTATGGAAGATCATGGATGAGAACAGCTTTCCCGGGAAGCTCACAAGATTGATTAGAGCAACAATGGACGGTGTGCAAAACTGCGTGAAGATCTCGGGCGAACACTCCAGTTCGTTCGAGTCTCGGCGGGGACTATGACAGGGCGACGAACTTTTGTGCCTGTTGTTCAATATTGCGCTTGTTCAATATTGCGTTAAGGCGGAGAGCCGGACTTAACAGTCGAGGCACGATTTTCATGACATCCGGTTAATTTGTTTGCTTCGCGGAAGACATGGATATTCTTCTTCTTCTTCTTTCTGGCGTGACGTCCCAACTAGGACAAAGCCTGCTTCTCAGATTAGTGTTCTTATGAGCACTTCCACAGTTATTAAATGAGAGCTTTCTTTGCCGATCGACCATTTTTGCATGTGTATATCGTGTGGCAGGTACGAAGATACTCTATGCCCTGGGGATCGAGAAAATTTCCTTTACGAAAAGATCCTCGACCAGCGGGATTCGAACCCACGACCCTCAGCATGGACATGGATATTATTTGGAGAAAATTTGAAACGGTGGCAGATTTGTTCACCCGCCTTAAGCGCGAAGCAACAACAGTCGAACTAATGGTGAATGCGTCGAAAACAAAGTACATGCTGGTTGGCGGAACTGAGCGCGACAGGGCCCGCCTTGGAAGCAGTGTCACGATAGACGGGGATACCTTCGAGGTGGTGGCCGAGTTCGTCTACCTCGGATCCTTGCTGACGGCTGACAACAATGTTAGTCGAGAAATACGAAGGTGCATCATCAGAGGAAGTCGTGCCTACTACGGTCTCCGGAAGAAACTGCGGTCAAGAAAGATTCACCCCGCACCAAATGCACGATGTACAAAACGCTCATAAGACCGGTAGTGCTCTATGGACATGAGGCGTGGACTATGCTCGAGGAGGACTTGCAAGCTCTTGGGGTCTTCGAACGCCGAGTGCTTAGGACGATCTTCGGCGGCGTGCAGGACAACAGTGTGTGGCGGCGATGAACCACGAGCTCGCTCAACTCTACGGCGAACCCAGTATCGTGAAGGTAGCTAAAGCTGGAAGGATACGCTGGGCAGGCATGTTGCAAGAATGCCGGACAACAACTCTGTAAAGATGGTGTTCGCTACGAATCCGGTCGGAACAAGAAGGCGTGGGGCGCAGCGAGCTAGGTGGATTGACCAGGTGCTGCAAGATCTGGTGAGTGTGGGCCGCAGCCGAGGATGGAGGGAGGCAGCTGCGAATCCAGTTGTATGGCGTGGAATTTTTGACGCGGTTTTGTTGTAAATCAGTGTTATACCAATAAATGAATGAATGCATAATTGACATAGTATAGGCATAATTTTCAAAATAAAAAAATGGAATCATTTTAGTGATTTGCTGACTTTGTTGATGCTTGTAAAGGGCTTCAAAGGGCAAAAGTGTTCTTCGCAAAGTAATTGCCTTACAGTCGGTTTATAGTTGTGAATCTATTGAGAATCACATTCAAGAAGCAAAAAACGTTTAAAGTCATGCGGATAATGTACATTTAGATAAATGTATTGAGTTGCATTTTAGAATGACAACAATAATTTAATTGTCTGTTTCTATATCTTGCGATATCTTCATTTTAAAATTTACCAACGCGAAAACAATTTTTTTGGACATCCCCCGGGAACGGAATGTTCTATGGATGGATATTCTATGTAACTCATTATACCAGGGAGGACGCTTCAGAATCATTTCCAAAATTTTATTTTGAATTCTCTGCAGAGCTTTATTCCTTGTATTACAACAGCTAGTCCATATTGGTACAGCATACAACATGGCTGGCCTGAAAATTTGTTTGAATATCAAAAGCTTGTTCTTAAGACAAAGTTTTGATTTTCTATTAATAAGGGGATAGAAACATTTTACATATTTGTTACATTTGGCTTGAATGACCTCAATGTGATTTTTGAAAGTTAAATTCTTATCTAGCATGAGCCCTAGATACTTAACTTCATCTGACCAATTTATTGGAACCCCCCTCATCTTGACAACATGTCTACCTGAAGGTTTCAAATAAAAAGCTTTTGGCTTATGTGGGAATATTATTAGTTGAGTTTTGAAAGAATTAGAAGAAATCTTCCATTTTTGCAAGTATGAAGAAAAAATATCCAAACTTTTTTACAATCGACTGCAGATGACACGCAGACTTCGTCCTTTGGCGGAGAGGCCTGTGTCATCCGCAAACAAGGATTTATGATATCCCTGAGGTAACTCAGGTAATTCAGATGTGAAAATATTGTATAAAATTGGTCTCAAAATCCTGCCTCGAGGAACACCAGCTCTTACAGGAAGTCTTTCAGACCTGGAGTGCTGATAATTAACCTGAAGTGTACGATTTGACAGATAACTATGAATTATTCTTACAATGCATGTTGGAAAATTAAGTTTTTTTTATTTTACGATCGAACCGTGTGCGAGTTGAAGCCCCTTACATAAATAGCATCCGAACCACCATGACATTCAACACATAAATTTTGAAATGAAATCTTAAAAAAAAACTTTGGCCCCACATTACCTATGAAATGACAATGTCCATGTTTTCCAAAATATGCTTACAAGTTTGCTTACACGATTTCTTTTTATTGTATTTCCAGGTAATCCTTTTCCGGAGCTCTTGTGCATTGACTGCTTCACATACAAAGGTGGGAAATTCTTAGGAATTGGTAATTGTGATAAATCTCAGTGAGTGTGAAAAATTCAACGTTCAACAGAACGAACTGAACTTAGACTACATACTCTATCATTCAATTAAATGCGAATCGTGACGCATCTCATTGCTCCTCGTTCAATCACCAGACGACGATGGTCCGATCCGACTATGGTGGACAGAGAAGCCAATTAAAAATCCATCCGTTAAACCGGATAACGTTTCTAAATGACCATCCTCTAATCAACAGGTCTTCGAATGTCTCAATTGGCTGCGCTTGTTTCAAACCGGAAACAGGCGCATGGGGCGTGTTGACCAAGTTACGCAAACAGCTTGCAAAATTGAAAACAGCTAAATTGTATGCAATATAGCTGGACATTATGGGCTTTGGAAGGGCTCATGCTATGGAATGGAACCAATACGTGATGACGATGTTCTACGACAGATGGTTTCATTCCTAAATGAACGCAGAATGTGCTAATGGCAATTTCGATTGCATTTCAGGATTTGAAGTCAATGGTGTGATGGAGAATCCATTATACACCACTTATGTACCGTCCATAACTTTTATCCTGGAGAGATGGTTGTTGAGAGCGTGATGAAACATACAAAATTTTTGAGTTGTTATACAAACACATGAGAAACAAGAATAGGCGTTAGAAATGAACCTTATGACATAATTTGTGAACGTTTCATAGCATTGAATCAGTTCCTTTGAAATTAATCGTTTAGGAAATATTTATTTAAGTGTTACATTTTTCAATAAGGATATAAGCGGGGGATCTATTACCGGAATCGACTGGTTTAGTTATTTTGACGCAAAATTTATTTAAGACCTTGGTTAGCGCTGCAGAAGGTCATTCCATGTCGGGCAATAATCATAAAAAGTTTTACAACGATGCCGGCATCGTTGTAAGACTTTTAAAGCATTCCTTACGACATTCACTCAAGCTTAGTGCCGGGAACATACAGATGAGTTCAAACTAACATGAAAGAGAAGTGTCATATGTTGAAAAAATAAGTAACGATACTTGCGAAACTTTACGAAACTTTGTTGAGAAAATTTTATTTCTATCGCTCATAAGTGCACAAGAAATTTTCTACTTGGAATTGAAAATAGATTTGTCACAAAAAGGCATGAGAATTTCAAATCACAATCTTGAACGCTCTAAATGTTTCCGCATTTAAAAATTGCTTAGACCATCGTTTTGGATGTAGTGGCAAGTTTGCGGACGGTTTTAGTTATGTCAGTCACGTGATATATTAAAGATATCTTACTATTACGTGATGTCGAATACACATTAGAAGCAGACTGATGGACCCGAGCTCAGTGATAAAGCTTTTTCAGGATCCATTGTGAAATTATACAACAGTGCGGAAGTATTAATGAACATAGGAATCAAATATGAATTCTAATTGAATCGTGACATTATTTCATAACAGACGGAAAGTAAAACTTTCTCAGATTTAATAAAATTTACAGTTATTTTTTGTAGTTCAAAAATTTTCAAACGTATAGCTGAATATCAACAATTTTTAGCAAGTTTTGGCAAAGATTGACTCGATCTAGCATAACACGCTTACTCTCTAAGTGCACATTTTAGCAGCCCTCATATTATTGATCAATTTGAGACCAAGCATACCTATGCATCTCAATCAATCATAATCACAACGGGAAGGATGTTTATTAGTGAAAGAGGAAAAAGCCCATAACATTGTTAAGAACGGTTGTGCTACTTTTCCCCGTTTGTCAGTTTCCATAAATAAATAAGAACTAGTCTTCCAAAGTTATCCAAGATTATTTTGTAAGGAAAATTGAAAAAAAATGCAAATGTTTTTTTTCGATTCATTTGCTTGAGTACATTTCATGGTGGCGAATGAACCGATCATATGATTCTTTCTTTATTGTATAGGTGGTTCTTTCGAATTTCCCCGTCCTCGACATTTCGGCAAAATAGGGAGCCGGATCCTATTCTTGGCACTTTTGATTCACTTCGGCAGTGGGGTTTATTGAAAGCCACAATATGCGTCATATTGAAGTGCTGCTTATTGCAAAGTTCCATACGATTCGGCCGAGAAAAACCCCCCATGCCAAAGTGAATCATGGAAGTGCCCAAATAGCTCTGCACCCTATGTTTAGTTGAAAATGACAAACTATCTCCTTCTTTCGATTGTTAATCGTTCTTTAGAGTTCATATCCTCTAACTGAAGACTATTTTTTAACCTCTCTGAACTTTCGAAAAATGGGAAATACTGGAAAACGCCATTCAGGGAAAAGCAGCACAATTATTTTGAACTCACATTCGTAAATTATTGCTTTAGTCAATCTTGTAGCAATTTTAAACAATCTTGGTGTTGAGCTATTCTGGCAACAAACCAATAAAAACACTTATTTGGACTTTACTTAATTACTGGTCAATATAATAGAAAAAAAAAATCATTTTCAACTGACCAATATAATGAACATTAATTCACGTTAAAACTTTTCCAATCTGATCACTGATTTGATGTTGTTCTTCATGAAACAATCAAGTGTTTATTAATTCGTCAATGTCAAAGATAGGCGATCAGCCAACCAAAGTCTACTATACATATGCTAATTGAAGCACGTCCAAGCTCGCGAATACAATTCCAAAGTGGATTATGTCAATCTTTATTCATTGTCAATAATTGAACCACACCACGCCACCACCAACGGAACTAATCCCGCAAGTGCATATAACAGCAGAAGTACACACATTCTCCGATGAGACCACTATGAATGTCATTTCAGCATTCCATCTTCTCACCCATGCTACCACTTTTCAGCACAACCGATGAATGGGTGATGCTGCTGAGAGACTGAAACACGTCGTCGCCGTTGGCAAAAAGCACTTTTCACTCTCCGACGAACATTAATTGGAAATTGAAAATTCAATTTATTTGAATCTTTCTCTTGGCATGGTTCGTTCCCTTCGGGCGTTGGAAGGATATTATAGGATGTGATGTGGTATACTAATCCGACTATGGTTGCGATATATTTTGGACTTAATGATTTTTTGTGACATATGTATATTCTAAACACCACCATTTGGAATAACAACGCATATAAAAAACAAGAATAGAAAAATTCTTCTTCTTTATATTACGTACTAACAGGGTCAATTTCGGCTTATCTAGTGTTCTATGAGCATTTCCGCAGTTATTATCTAAGAGCGTTCGTTGCCAGATTATGTCCGGGGAATTCCGGAAACGAATCATTCATTACCATTCATCTGTCTGGTACGAGCCTCGACGATTCGTTTGTGAGAAAAGCAATCCTAGAAGTTAGACCTTGTTACCGAAACCGTTAACAATTTGGCAACAAACTTTCATGTCCGCAAATACTAACATAGATTGTGAGACTATGCATGTAGTACCTTTGAAGGGGATTAGACAAATAAATTTCGGTTTATTTGTCTATCCCCATCCAACATTGTTATCACTAACGCTACCCGGCTCACACCCCTACCACTTGAGAGCGAAATCACCGAGGGCAACCCCACATCC